>NW_027272797.1:0-390000 GCF_040938485.1 Diadema antillarum
GTAGGTTTTTAGGGCCTTATTAAATGAATCAAGGGAAGATAATCTCCTAATTGTATACAAGGGGTAGTGAATTCCAGTGCATGGATACAAGGTAAATTGCTAAGAATATGAAACTGTTTAATTACAGAATCACCTTCGATAGATAATAAGAGAGTGCAGATTGAAGTAAGACGTGGAGATGACAGACACTACCACGAGCTACAGATTTGCTTCAGTCTAAACGAACACTTGTCGTTCAATATCCTAGATCAAACAGTATAGTACACGTGAACAGTTGAAACAGGTCCCATAGTAAAACATGTTAACCTGTACGACACTTTGGGATATTTCCCTTCTAATGCCTTGCTAGGTGATGACATCGAGTCTGAAAGCCTCTAAACTTCGACGATTCCCTTGACAATTAGCCCAATGGTTATGATGCCATTACATACGTCATGAAAAAAAAACAACAATCCAATGCTTGGGAGGTGACTATCAGATCGCAGGTCGTCAACTTCATACACAGGGAGTCAGAATCACACACACACACGCTCACACACACTAGCGTACATCACTCCCTCAACAACGTGGCACATCCAAAACGTGTGTTAGTAACGATTATTGTGAATACTTAAAGGGGAGGAGAGAGGCAATAAAGTATTATGAATACCATAGTATACAATTTTTTCGGTTTAACCTTGTTTTACCGTCTGTCATTTGTTTTTCTTTTTAATGATTTCATTCTATTTCGTGCAAAGTTTGCATTCTTGAGAGTTTTGATAAATGCAAGATGGCCTCCTATTTTTGTGTATTTCCTTCTAAATGGTGAAGAGAAATTGATCTAAAGTGATTTGGTGGATCGAAGTCGGTGTGAAAACGAACAAACTAAACTTTATATTCATATCCACACTTAAGTCGAGCAGGTTTGTCAAATCAATCAAAAATAATGCTAATCTCTGGTAGTCTATGCATCAGATTATAGAAATAGGGCTCTCGATCTCCATATTTCTCCATAGGTCTAGGCCCTAACATTAGACTCACCGTACTCACAGCCGCGAATGCGTATTGCTGAGCTCGAGCAGACCTGCGTATACACTACTACTTTCCCACTCCTGTGCTCTACACGCGCAAAAGTTGAAAGGCTTGGCCTTTGTCCGACTAAGAGTCCCACACTTGGAAACAAAGCTACGGCTAGTGATTTATTATTCCAAGGAGATATTAAGTTTCAATTTTTTTTGGGTGTATTTTTGGATTTTATTGATCAAAACAAAACACTGTCTTTTTCTTAAGTCATAGGGCATATGGAGTTTTGACTTCATCATATAGTCTCCATTTTGCTGTTGTAAATGGTGTGAAATGTTTGTAAACATGAAAAAAGAGAGATATTCTTGGTTAATAGTGTAATCACTGACGACTGGGCCACATATCTTTATTCTAATAAAACCCATCTTACTTCCTTAAAATGTTATTAACGAAGACTATTGACCGCCCTGCTTTAAACGTGGATATTTGAAAGAGTTTTCGCGCTTCTCTCGATAGATCTTGAAACTGATAAAGACTCTTTTTTTGCATGTCATGTATTGATTGGTTTTTCTGAACTTTACTTGAAGTCTTACAAAAGCGATTTTTACTGAAACTGGCCGATGACGAGCGTAGCTTCCAGAAAATGTGCAATCTTTTGATATGTAATTTGCATATGTGACTGTGCATCACAAAAATCAACAAAGAGTTTCACGCCTTGATTTTACATGAGGACTCAAAATAGGTGGAACAGGTCACCCTAATCAGTGCTGAGTTTTTCATATTTTCTTTGAGAGCATTTATTCTACAGTATTTCAAAGTTTGGAATTATAACATCAATGGGAAGTTGTGTATTTAGCAGTTTTTCTAGATCACTTTTTACGTAATAGTGTAATTAATTTTGTCTTAGGGGCCCTTTTCTTAACAATCCTTTACACACTCTTTACGTTCAACTCTAATAACTTTTGAAAAGATGATGCCACTGCTTTGAAAGTTGGGATTAGTCATAGACAAAATGTGTTGATAGAGCATACTCACTTTCAGCTTAACCTGACAACCCTTCATTGTGCTTTTTTTTACATATCCTTTTTTTTTGTCCCATTCATTGCACAGCTAGCACGGCTTGGTCATACTAAGCGCTTGAATGGGCCCTATACTTTTCTCAGTGCACACTTTTACAGAGTGTGTGACTTTTTTCCAATACTTAGATAGGTTCAGAGAGTCAATTTGAATTGATTTATAAATCATTTTAAAACTCCAGGCCTACTCTTTCAGAATCTGCCCTTAACTAAAATCCATTTCTAGTGCCTTTTTGTTCGTTTTGAGATACAGGGTCACATAATGTGTGAATATTGGTTTGGATTTGATAGTAACATTGAAAAGTATCTGACTATCTATTGGTCTCAGTATTGCAGGAAATATTCATATAAATACTTATTGAATGAGGAAAAACATAATATATTTCTAAACAACATAACACTGTGTCTAGCAAAATATGATAATCATCGAATGCTATCGTGCATGTATGAGTATGACTTAAAGTTTTGACAGATGCTTTCAAACTAGAGTTACACCGACAACGTATAAGGATTTTTTCCCTCCTGTGAACACGGTACCCACAAAATGTTGCGCGGACGTTTCCTTTTGTCAAAGTCTACCCTAGCCATCAAGGGTAATTACCCTGATATTACCCGGACGTTACCGCGACATTACCCTACAACCCTTCTATTAGATCGCAACTGCGGTAACATTCCTTTGATACACTCAACAGCCATGCGCGATATTGCGAACGGAGAATGTTTGACGCCGCGCGCCGAACAAGTGCATGGACTGTAAAAACTGATCTCTATGTATTTGAGATCAGTGATTGTACGTGCGCAATCTAGAACAATAGGCGGCGCTGGCCAGTAGGCGTCACGGTGGTAGTCTCATCAGTGGACACCCCCCCCCCCCCCCCCCCCCCCTTCGTGGACACCTACCTGGAGAAGATTTTCGGTGTGTGTCTGTTAAAACGGTACCCCTCGCTCTCTCCTGCGGTTTTATTGCTATAGGAGAGGACTTTTGTTCTCCTAATGTTGTTGCGACGTTGTTTGTCCACTGATTATTAGTGTTCGGCATTCATGTATATAAAGAAACGACAGAAGAAAGTTGTGTAAACATCCATTTAACATCTGGTAGTCCTAAGGCAGTGTAAGGATTCTATCACTGGTAACACCAACATTTTATCATCCCTACGATACATGATTATATATTGTTTCGTGAGATGTAAAATACTCTTCCATTTGTCTGGAGAGAATAGTTAGGTTGAGATACGGTGTGGCTGAATCTATGACATTTGCCAAAGACATATTTTGGAAAGTGTGGTCTTTTTCTGGGATGTCTTGGTAGACCGGGCATGATTATAGGGACACAGAAGACTCACTACAATGTATTTCCCTTTGCACCATTAGCATACAGTTACCAAACTACAGCTTCGAGAATATTGCTTGCAAACGAAAAATGGATCTTGACCCTACAAATTTCATCCCAACTGTATTCCTATGACAAAACTTTTGTCATCCTTTTAAAGGATGAATACTGTGTGTCTCTAGTTTTACAATGTGTTTATCACCAACTCCAGCCGAATTCGGAAGATGGTACGATGTAGGTGTGCTCAGAGTGTAAACCCCTACACGACTTCACATGTGGTTAAATGATTGTTGCACACTAACAATCGGTCGCCATCTCGACCATGATGATGACAGTGATACGGAGAGATTTCTTGAGAGTACTGAGGACGATTGGCGTCTTAATAAATAACAACTCAAACATTGATTGATTAGGCAATATTTGAGGTTTATAGATTGTTCAAGAAACCATTTGGGCACTATTTAAATACATGTGTTTTCTTCTCTTTTTTCCCCAATGGATGTGGTTGCATAAATCAAGGATCAAAAGTCGTGTACTTATGAATGTTATGATTATAAACAAAGATCGGGAAACAACCTGTATTTCTACTGTTGGGGCCATGGTAGAGGCCGTTTCTAATGCCATTATCAGAAAACATGATAGGCCTACTTTTCAAGAGATTATGCCCGGTTGTCAAGAATTACTTTAAGTAATCCTATTTCACATTTATAACCAACAGGTCACACAGTTCACACTATCCCCCCTCCTCCCCCCCCCCCCCAAAAAAAGGGTTATTTCACATCGCAACAGCCATTTGGGTTTCTATTTTGAAAGCCATTCCTTATGCATATTCGGCTTAATAAAATCATTAGACATATCTGTGTGCTAAGTGTAAAGCTCTTAGTTCTTTTGAAAATGTGTTAATGTTAACCTTTTCACTACACACGTGATGAGTACTATATAAAACATATTCGGATATCTTTATCTCTCTTTATATTTTACCGACTGTAGTACCATGCGGCCATTTCGGACGCCATTTTGGCTGATTTGACAAATTGACTCGACTGGAATGAGAAGGAATGAGAACAGAAATATGAATTATTGGTTCTCACTATTAGATCTCTCCCCCAAAGCACTTTAGAGCGCAACAACTTTTAACATCTGTAAGGAAATGTATAGAAATTCCGTATTTCTGCGACCAATTTAGCGGCCATCTTGAATATCTCAGCACCCTCAGGATGCAAGAGTTGCATCATGGAGATTCGAAATCAGCACCCTCGAAGTGGGTACATCCATCAAAAAACATTGGTCGGATGTTGGAACAAGGTTTAGCCTCTGGCACACAGACTACAAGGCTGAACACCTATTCTGATGTCCTGGTAAACTGCCAGATCAAGTTACGGTGACAGTTTGTTGTCTATTGCCACAAAACATCGTTACAAGCATTAATTGCTATTGGTTTTTTTTTAAAGAGTAAAACAAGAAGCAAATGCAGCAACATGTATCTTTTGAGGGTTACACTGACGCTATTTTTCTAGGTTGTATTCAATTGATTTATTTTTCCTAGGGAGAAAACTTGTGACTATAATGTATTGATTTTGAATACCTGGAATCAAAAACTGCATCACCAGGGACAGAATCGTTTGTTCGAGTTCCATTTCACTTCTTTGATATTCTTCTTTGCCGTCTGAATATTGTTGCTTGGAGCCACAATATGGTTAAAGAAGAAGAAAGACAAAGCAAGATCGATTCGTTCAGCTTGGTATTCTAATGTACTTTAGATGTCATGTCTTCTTTCATTAGAAAGATGCTGTAAAGATCAATATATTTTCTTTGGATTTGATAAAGAAATTGTGTAACTCATCCAAGTATGGATGGTGTATGAGCAGTATTAATCTTTTAGTTGTAACTTCATGGCACTATTTCCAAAAGAATTTGCCCTTTTCCTCGGTAACGACTCTAATCCAATGTTCAGAGTAAAAGGGTTTTGATCCATTCAGATCGATACGCATTATTACCGACGCTTTGCCTCAAACAATCACAGAGATGCCGACACAAATAGATCGTTGTGGAATTTGATACTAACACTGCTAGACTCGCAGATTTCACTCTCTTCATTTATGCAGTCAGGTTGGTGACTTTAGTCTATCCTCACCCTGTGCATTTTATTTCCAAGCATTGACGTCAGACTCGAAGGAGGCAAACTCCTAATCGCTACTAGATTTGGTAAATGCTCGACACTCAGAGTTGACTTTTTAGAGGTCAAGGCAAAGGATTTGTGTGTGTGTGTGTGTGTGTGTGTGTGTGTGTGTGTTCGTGTGTGGGTGCGTGTGTGTGTATGTGTGTGTGTCCTTATTCACCAAATTCCAACAGCTCTTTCTGAGAAGAACGGAAGCTCGTACATGCCGACATTTTAGGAATGAGGGATGCGAGGTCTTCACCACATTGTCGAATAGGTGCCAATCCAGTTGCATAACTAGTTGAATAGTAGATTAGTATAAACTGCTAGTCCCTAGTCTCTAGCAGTAACAAAAACTATTTATACCCTCTACAATGACGTCATGAAGATGACTGTAGTCTTAACAGAGAAAGTCAAATCGAAAACTCCAAGATGCTTTTGTTGATAAAAGTGTGAGTTTGTGTGTACGTGGGTGAAAGTAGAGTGTACAAAGGTAAAGTTGATACACACGGAGAGGAAGACAACTGAAGATTGAAAGAAAATGATAATTAAAGGAGTTAAAGACAATCACATACACATATACACAGCCACATCCACATATACGCACGCGTATAAACACACACACACACACACACTTACACACCCAACTATACTGCACACACATATAACCTTTGAAACCTTTGTACAGTCCCTCAGTTAGACCCAAAAATATACAGAAAAAAAATAGATAGAATAAAAACAAAACAAAACATTAATCTCTTCATATGTTGTGTCTCCCACAGATACTACGTGGTACTTTACCCACTGCAAGCCAAGTCCTTTGTAACAATGGGCCGAGCAAAGCGTGTAGTGGCTGGGCTCTGGCTGATTTCCTTCATTGTGTCAATCCCAGCAATATTCAGCAAGGTAGGTAGCTGCCTCACTTTTCTTATATCTTTGAGATCCAATTCAACTTTGATTAGCGTTATGGTTTTAGTAATATACATGTATATTTAGTATTCTCTCGTCATCATAATAATGATTACAATTAAAGTATCGATTTTAATGCTGTTGATGATGATAATGACGACAATAATAACAATGATGATTATTATCGTCATCTAATGATAATGATAACAATAGCATTAGTAAAATGGTATTAATAAATCAATAATGATGTTAATAACAATGATAATAACAACTGGAAATCATATCATAGTCACTCTGTGATCAAGATAAAGCAATCCTCCCATGGGGTCTGGGATAGAGACGCAAAATATAGATCGATTAAAATGAGTTTAAGCTATCATAAAAGATGCATGGTTAAATCAAAATGGAACGATATTATTAAAAATACTAAAAGAAACTTCCGATGCAGAAACTGAAACTGCGAACATAAAAGATCTGTTATAAGATACAGAGATATATGTTCTATATATAGTTCACCGGAATTTGATATAATCACACGTCATAAATAGGTTATCAGAAGATAGAAGAGACTATCAGAAAACAAGCATAAAGCCCTTTTTACACTTGTGTTTCTTAACCCCGGACTTTCTCTGACCCAGGACTATCGTTAGTCCCGTACTAATTTTTTTTCAGCTTTTTACACTGGCCAATTAGTCCCGTACTATCTCTTGTCCGGGGCTAAGGAGAAAACTGACCTTTTTACACTCGTTAGTGTCACAACGATGCAATATTAACTATAAACACGAATACTTTTATTTGACGATGACGTAGCAGGTAAATGAAAACAAATAATGTTATATATATATAAATATACATACATACATACATACATACATACATATTTTCATTTTCATTATATATATATATATATAAACACACACACCCACCCACACACACACAAGGAATATATCAAACCGTTAAGGACGCAAAAAAGTATGATATAACGCAAACTTATTACTAACGAACAGATTGATGTTTGCAAAAAAAAGTCTCGAGTATGCTGAATGATTTTGATATGAAAATTTAAGATAAAAGACAAAAATACAGATAGAAGTGACAAATTCTCTTGGTAACTCCGAACCACCATTGAGCACATTATGCTTTGAGAGCGAGACAGTGTGATGGCAGTTACTCCGAATGCATCTTCCACATGAGACAATTGACCGAGTTCAAGAATGGAATAAAGACGGCTAATCGGACCCTTACCAGACACCTCTATGCGAACTTGAACTACAATTGCACTTTGAATGTATTTATTAGATTTATTTCATTTTTCTTAGAAACAGTTTTGTTCCCCCTTCATTCTGCTGCCATTTTCATAAGAGTGACCCGCTTTTATTGAGGGTGTTGGGAGGATGATGGATGTTAGATCCATTCACCAATCTAGGTTAGAGATCTATGTCTGTTACTACCAGACTAATATTTCACATGAGGGATCTGATAGCAAAATATGTGTGCTATGCACTAAAGTATGATGTATTCGTATATTCACCGTGTTCACCGCAACATAGGAATGGTGCATATCAAATCCATGTTGTATTAGTGACAATAGCCTTTCAGGCTCTGTGTATACTCCATGGGTTAACCTTTTCGTTAGACGCCTTTTTTACAGTTTGAAAAGAGAGTCAGTTTAAGATGTGATTCAAAAGAAAAAAATCCTTAGAAATCCAAATCTGACTAACTATATAAGAGAAACATAGAGATTAAGCCCAACACGTATCAGTAGATCAAATGGTAAAAAGCAGCAGCTGTTGGGAGCATCCTATGAGAGTCTGTCTAGGAACAACACTAAATATCACCATAGAGAGCGAATTCAATACCATGGGAGTGATACAGCTTTACTAGCAGCAAATCACTCAACCTGTGAGCAAGGTAAATAACCAACTTACTAACGTGACTATGACCCTGTGTACCCCAAATGTCATCGACACTTTTGAAACAGCAGCAAATGTCAGCCTGCTAGAATTCAACCGTAAATATAATTCTGAGAGGCATGCGGTTTGGATCAGTCGATGGTGGAGATATGTTCAAGAATGAGGCAGCTTTTTTTCCACAGCCACAGCTCAAATCTCAAGCTCGGTTAATGTAATCTTGTCCTACGGTCGCAGGTGGGCCTCCTGGAAGTTCACTTCTTCAGGCGCTCAGTGTAGTGGGAAACTTACGAAAGTCTTTACTTTAATTTCAATATCATAAATCGAATTCTGAATCAGGGCCTTAGGGTATAATCATAATACCTGCCCTATATTAGCCAATCAGATTCCATTTGTGACAAGAGAAAATGAAGCGATGTTAAGTGAAACCAAGGTAAGCGTGGTAGTACGTCGATTGTGTGAGATAAATGCCATCGTGAATTCCTCTTTCACTGATGCCCTGGCGAAATGTTCAATACTTCTGAATATTCATCTTCCTCTCCAAATCTATCTGTTCTTCTAATTTTGTTCACTTTCTTGGTGAATTCCACCCTTCTTCTTTATACCGCCAACCGTAGTTGTTCGGTTAGCCTCCAGTGAAAACACATTAAGAGGTCGATCTCTTCTCTCAGTGCATGTTGGATAAACTTTATGTTATTACTTTCTTTAAATCATTCGTTCCCACCTTCCTGCTTCTTGCTTCTTGTTAGACTCAACAATGATAATGTATTAACAAAAAAAAAAAGAAGGAACGAATCTTATTGACTTATGCAAAACGTTTAACATAGCTGTCATAAATGGTCGCGTAGATGGCGACTTTTCAGGCAATTTTACCTCTGCAAACTCAAGCTATGAACCTTTTCTTTAATTTCAAGGGAGTCATTTCATCTTGTGAAAGATTTTGAAGTCGATACATTTGATGATACAATATGATGCAATACGTGTATACTTTGGTATTGATACCGCCGGAACTATGTAGTCTTGAAAATGTACAATCTCACTCAGAAGACCATGATTCATTCCGAGCTGAAACTTTAAAAATTACGTGGGATAAATCACTCAAAAGCCTTCGGGAGTGATCCCTGAGGTCACTCCAAAATCTATAGTGAAAATAAACATTTTTCTCTCAAAATTTACTCCAATTTCACTCTAAACTCACTCCTTTCTGTTATCTATTCATTCAAGAGTGAACATTCTCACTTTTAGCACATTTTCACATCTTGGAGAGTACTTGTCACAAAAATACTGCGCCTTAGTAGATTGTATATGTAGGCATTTGATTCAATTAATAACCTCTCTTTGCTATAAACTTACTAAAAGGAGATTCTAGGTAAGAAATTTTTCGTGTTATTCACAATTTATGTATGCATGAAACTTGAAATCATGTGTCGCTAATAACAATGAAATATCCGGGTTTTTCATACTGCAATGTTCGTGTTAGGCAAGGTGAAAATTTATCTCCTCTCCATTTTGCCTTTGTTCTATCCTGATTTTGAATTATTCATAAAGGAACGATTTAGCGGCATTGATCCCCTGCCCCAAAACTTGAGAGAATCAATGTTCGACGAAGGCATCAACGAACTTTAAAGCTATTTTCATTGTTATAATAATTGTCACTGTCATAATACTGGCAAGAAGTGAGAAAAAATGCAATTAGCACCGAATGCAGTTAGTGAAGTAATATTGTAGGACTTGGTCCCTCAAAGTAAGCGTTGCTACGAGTAAAATAATTATTTTCTCAGAGGGAAAGTTAGGAAATATAAATCATTCGTGTTCGACGAAAATATCTTGGAAGTTGCATGGAGATGACTATAAAAGGCCGTAGGCCGAGCCTCTTTTTTTTTTTTTGTTAAGGATCGTTGACATATTATTCACTTGATATTGTTCCCATACATTAAAAATGCCAAAGAAATACATCAATTAAAAATGACTTGTTCCCACGTTCAAGTCTTGCAAGTCAACAAAATACTTATATCATAAAGCTATTTTTCCACGCCTTCGAGTATTCGTACGAGCCACTTCGTAACCGTGTATAAACACACAGACATTATACTCAGTACTTGAAATACCAGGGAGGTGGAAGAATATGCAGGCGTTAAGGTGCATACATGTTACGTACCTTGTATTCCATGTGATTTTCGCCTCCGAGGAACACTGACGAACCCGAGGCAAGAACCCAAGTCGAAGTCAGAGCTGCAAGGGACACGGATAGTCTGTCGTGCCATGTTTCACATTGCCGAAAGTGCATAGGTGTGCACATACTTAGAAATCTGACTTCAAATCTCAGAAATCTGCGCCATTTTGGTGTAATTCATGCTCTATTTCCTTATTCAAAATGAAAAAAAAAACACAAACAAACAAACAAACAAACAAACAAACAAACGGGCAATCACTTTTCAAAAGAGATATATCTTCGTGTGAGTACACAACGAACAAGTTCATGCTTGCAAGGCGTAAACACAATGGACAACACGTCTCCTTACATAAGTTGGAGGGAAGGGACTGCTAAAATGCTTTACAAAGACCCTCTTTCTCTGTGGCCACTAAAGCAAATCGAAAGAGGTTTTTTGCAAGAGGTATAATAAGTTATAGCTTCATTCCCTGAAATTGCACTTTATTTGATTCATCATTTTTAAAGTTATGCTGTAGAAAGTCCGATTGTATCCTCTCTTTTTTTATGGGGGGGGGATATTCGGTATTAAACATAATTTATGCATGAAATTTATGTCATGAGACAAATTATACTTGAGACTTTATTTCAATTTGCAAGAAAGCTATAGTTAAATACTCAGTTGTCTGATATTAATGCTCTTATTAATTGACGATCTGGTCCATTTGATGCTTTTTTTTTTAGTATAGAAAAACTCAGTACAAAATCTTTGTGATTACTAGTGTCTGGGCAATTTGATGCTTTTTTTTTAGTATACAAAAACTATACAAAATCTTTGTGATTACTAGTGTACTTCGTGCACTGGTAGCGCTTGTACGCTGTCACGATCAACACGATCTGTACATACAGCTAAATTGGCAACGCATAGCTCTGCGAGCGGCTTAATCCTGCCAAACACGACGTATTTCTTCAAATCTTTCGACTGTATTTGAGGATATTGTGGAATAAATAAAGGAGGTATTTGGACAGTCTCGGGAAGGTAGGTGACTTTCATGGGCGCTTTTATGTCTAAAAGCTAATATTCGTGTGTATACTGTCTGAACCCAGCACTCAGTTCGTGGTATACGAAATATTCGCGTTGTGGATCGCCTCCCTGTCGCGTGGTACGTTATCTATATGCACCGTAACGTACTCTATACATCGCCTGCGCGTGTATTATCTAAACTGTATAATGCAGGGAGGTGGGAGGAAATGAATGTGTGTATGTGTGTGTGTGTGTGTACGGTTAGGATTTGGCTCGTACGATTACTCGAAGGCGCGTGAAGAAATAGCTTTAAAACATACGTATTTTGCAGACTTGAACGTGGGAACAAGTCATTTCTTTAATAATTGATGCATTTTTTTTGCTATTGCTTAAAGTCGGACGATTGTCACCCCTAATGGTGCGTAATTTCGTAATCTCTCGAACGACCGAAGGTTGTGCATGCGATTGCGCAATGCCAGACTCGGTGTATATCCATAAACGTGTGGGACAATGCTGCCACTGAGACACGTGTGTGTGTGTGTGTGTGTGTGTGTGCGTGTGTGTGTGTGTGTGTGTGTGTGCGTGTGTGTCTACGCATCATACACAAACATTGCGACCGCGAGCTGCGGTGATTGGAGGAGAGAGGCCAGAAGACGCGTGGCTCTTTTGACCTCTCTTCATGCGCATGCGCACTGAGAGTGTGCGTCCATTCGGAAGCTCTCGTGGCAGCCATTTTGGGTCAGGAGATTTGTAGTCTAAAGGGCCCACACTCGTAAATACAATGGAATGTCCCAGACCCCTTCACTAATTCGTACCGAAGATACCAAAATAAATGAAGAAAAAAAATAAATCAAAATCAATGATGTAGTTTGGCAAAAAACTGAATAGCTGTAGATATTTAGTATGAATTCCTCTACAAATTGCATTTTTGTTGGAAGATGAAAGCTATTCTGGTGGAATTTGAGGGGACTATATTTCATTGGGTACGTGTACGGAAAATGGGGAATTTTTTTTTTTGAGTGACAAGAACTCGTAGTCTGGCTTTGCGGACCCCTGGACAGAATTTGGACTGAATAATTCACCCTGAAAATTTGATGGATGAAAGGGTATATCTCACTTATCCAGGTTAGTGAAGCTGAAACACCTCATTTCTCCCAGCTATTCTACAGAATTTTTTGAAATTTGATTTTTAACACACATCCCTATGGGGAAATATTAATGGGTGTGAGCCCTAAAGTGTTGTTCGCTGACCCAATGAGCCAGCGCTATTCTCATTCGGTGTCACTACATTTGGTACAGAATGGGGGAGACAGCGTGTTGCGTTCGTCTCCGTGCCGCACAAACCACTCGCCACGATTGTAAGGCTTTAGTGTATAAAGGGATCAATTTCACGCAAACATGTCAATGAAAATCAAAACTAAGCTTCTTTTCGTCGCTCGGCCCACGGCATTTATGCCTACCTATCTGGGAGTAGTATTCAACTACAACAATAGTTTCAAGAAAGCACAAAGCAAACGAATTTCTTAAGAGAGCCATGTATAGCTTATTGATTTAAAAAAATCTGGAAAATTAGGCTATCCTCTGATATTCAACAAGATATCTTTGGTCGGCTTATCGTACCTATTCCTACATAATGGATCGGAAGTTTGGGGTTTCGAAAAGTTAGCACAAATTTAATCATTGCATGCTTGATATTGTAAGCAAATATTAGGATTACAAAGAAAAACAATGGCCTCTGTGGAACTTGGAGAACTCGGAAGATTCGAAATGTCATGTGTACAACAACAGCAACAACAGCAATAACAAACAAACAAAAACCAAAAACAAACAAACAAAAACGCTGAGCTTATGGTTTGGAACTATTAATGAAAAAGAAACAAAATTAACAACCATTGTGTGCAATATTTCAATGTTACTACATGATTAGAAGGTTTACTGCTCTCCATGGTCACGTTACATCCAAACTACTATAAACGAACTGAATGCCCTGGCAGGAGTATGGGCCAATATGCATTTCATAGCTCAAGCCAGCAAGCGATACAATGCCCAAAACTGGGGCAGCAAAATCTATGACAGCACGCAATGTATCAACTATAGATTTTTTAAAGACATTTTATACTGGATCCGTACCTAATCAAACTCCCACATTCATATTTTAGAATTGCCCTTGAAAAGTTTCGACATGCAAATTATACCTGTAGTCACGGGTATATAATGCAATAGAACGTCAGATCAGAACATGCAATCTATATGACCAAAACCACTCCGGTGACGAATTTCACTTTTTCTTAGAATGCCCTAAAATGGAGACATATAGAAAGAAATGGGTAGAGATGGGTATTTAGACCATTAATGAACTCACAAGGAACTAATAAATTTGGCAAAATTCTCGAGAGAAATAATGAAGCTCCACCTTACAAGACATATAATTAGAGACAGACACATCCAAACCAATATTTGAATTTTAGATTCATAAGCTTATGCAAAGTCAACAAATTATTTACATCATATTTACATAGATTGCCTACGCGAGACTCGTGAATGTTCGTTTTCATAACCACCCCATGTATACATTGTCAGCTTATTTTACTACTAGTGTTAAAGTGACAGTATATGATATTGGTGGAGATGAGGATTGAAGGGATCGTATAGTTTTGGTTGAGACGTAACTACAGATTTTTACCATATATGGTGAGATAATGATAAACCTTTTATGAAATATGAAAGAACATGTAATCCCAAGAGGAATTCAATGTTTATTTGATGAAAATTGGTTATGAAATGGCTGAGATATCCAAAACAAAGCGATCGTAATAAAAGGTGGGACCCACCTTTTAATATGATCGCTTTGTTTTACTTTGTTTTTGGATGTCTCAGCCATTCCAAAACGGATTTTCATCAAATAGACTTTGAATTTCTCGTAGAATGGTATAGTCCGTACTATTTCACAGGTTGTTTCTCGATATTCTGGCAAAAAGTGAAAAGCCCAATTCTCATCCCCACCAATACTATACCATCCCTTTTAGCGAGATATTTCGAAACCACTTATGGAAATGTGTTAAAGAGCAAATCATTCTAAAAGGAATCCAGACTTTATTTGATGAAGATCTGTTTTGAAATGGCGGAGATATCCAAAAAGAAAGTAACACAAAGTGATCCTAAGAAAAAGTAGGTACCACCTTCTATTCATATCTTTTTGTTTTTGATATCTCGGCCATTTCAAAACCAATTTTCATTAAATAAACGTAGATTTCCTCTTGAATTATATGCCCCTTCGCATTTCATAAGAGATTCCTAATTATCTCATCTGAAAATGTAAGAAACCTGAGTCCATGTGTAATATGAAACTATACCACCCTTTTAATGAATTCCACAATTGCAAACTGCAAACATTGTAAACATTGCAAAATTAATGGATGATTATTGTTCTGTGTCAGTGTCGATCGTTGATATTGTTTGTTTTCTCATTCTGTAGTAATGTTTTCTTCGATGCCCTTGTTTTGGTGACACGAGAAAATAAAACTTTAAACTTCAAAACTTTAAACTTCAAACCTTATATTTCTGGTTTCCCTAAGATGTTTCATGACAAAGATATCAACTCCAGCAATAACAATAATTTTCATGGATATCTTATAATGTAGGAAAGCGAGGTGCGATGGTTCCGTTAGCTTTATTTTTGATTTTCATTCCGTATTACAATTCAAATTATCTCGGCAACGGATTTGTGTATTATGCCTTCTATCAACCTATTTTTGGTGATATATTGTATACAAGTGTGTGTGTGTGTGTGTGTGTGTGTACATTGGGAAGCAAGTTTGATGCAAGATTAATTAATTCTACATGATATTTTTGAACAGTTTGTTACCTTATGAGATAACAATACACGCACAGATGTAAGTATTTGCAATACTTTGTGTTCAGACAATCACGTTGTGATTATGATTGAGTATAACTTTCTTTTTTCTGTTGAAAAAATAACAATAAATGAAGTCAAATAAAATCAAATGAGATAATCGTGGAGAAGGAATCGCGCGTTATCACAAGCATTTTCTTTGCGCTCTGTTCAACATTTCGTAACGTCATGATTTCTATGTTTGCTCGTAACCCTTGCAGAAACAATCCCCGCACGACTTCTCCGACGGCCGAGTATATGTGTGTAACAATGTCTGGACAGACAACGCAAAGGCAAAGGTCTACGCTACTTACTTATTCCTCTTGCTGTTTTTAATACCACTCCTCGTGGTCTCCTACGCCTACATGATGTTAGCCTGGCATCTTTGTAGCACAAGAGGGCGCAATATCGGCTCTTCAAATGGGTCACCTTTCTCTTCTCGCGGTAAGATTAAAAATGATCGCAGTTGTCACAAACTTGTGTTATACAAATATGCATCTTCTCTTTTTAGCTCACCTGAGCCAAAGGCTCAAGTGAGCTATTGCGATCGCCCTTCGTCCGGCGTCCGTCGTGCGTCGTGCGTCGTCCGTCGTCCGTCGTCCGTCGTCCGTCGTCCGTCGTGCGTCGTGCGTAAACTTTTTACATTTTCATCTTCTTCTTGAAAACCCCAAGACTGATTTTCATCAAACTTGGCAGGTAGCATCCCTAGGGGGTTAGGAACTCAATTTGTTAAAATGGGCACCATGCCCCACCCAGGGGGCCCCCAGGGGGGCCCAAACCCCCCAAAATTAAGGAATCTGTCAAAATCTTCTTCTCTAGAACCAGAAGTGATAGAGCTAAGTTAGTACTATGGGTTAGTACATTGATGATTGTAGTTTCAAGTTTGTTCATGGCAGAATCAGGGGTGCCCCCCTTGGGACCCAGGGGAGGGCGGTGGGGAGGGGTTCTAAAGGGGCCTAAATTGTACATTTTCATCTTCTTCTTGAGAATCCCATGACCCATTTTCACCAAACTTGGCAGGTAGCATCCCTAGGGGGTTAGGAACTCAATTTGTTAAAATGGGCACCATGCCCCACCCAGGGGGCCCCCAGGGGGCCCAAACGCCCCAAAATTAAGGAATCTGTCAAAATTTTCTTCTCTAGAACCAGAAGTGATAGAGCTAAGTTAATACTATGAGTTTGTACATTGATGACTGCAGTTTCAAGTTTGTTCATGGCAGAATCAGGGGTGCCTCCCTTGGGACCCAGGGGAGGGGGTGAGGTGGGGTCCTAATAGGGCCTAAATTGTACATTTTTATCTTCTTCTTGAGAACCCCATGACCCATTTTCACCAAACTTGGCAGGTAGCATCCCTAGGGGGTTAGGATCTCAATTTGTTCAAATGGGCACCATGCCCCACCCAGGGGGCCCCAAGGGGGGCCCAAACCTTCAAAATGAAGGAATCTTTAAAAATCTTCTCTAGAATCAGAAGTTATAGAGCTAAGATAATACTATGAGTGAGTACATTAATGACTGTAGTTTCAAGTTTGTTCATAGGAGATCCAGGGGTGCCCCTCTTGGGGGCAGTGGGGGGGGGGGGGGGGGTTGGTTGGGAAGGTCAAAATGGGGGCCTGAATTGTACATTTTCATCTTCTTCCTGAAAACCTCATGATGTATTTTCGTCAGACTTGGCAGGTAGCATCCCTAGGGGCTCAGGATCTCAATTTATGAAAATGGGCACGATGCCCCACCCAGAGGGCCCCAGGGGGCCCCAATCTCCCCAAATTAAGGAATCTTAAAAAACTTGGGCCCTTATTGTACATTTTCATCTTCTACTTGAGAATGCCTGGTCAAATTGTAGTAGAGCTGTGAATGATTTAGATTAGTGACTGCGTGAAAGGTGAACTTGCGATACTCAGGTGAGCGCTAGACCCGCGGGTCTCTTGTTTTTAGGTTCTCCTGAAATGTTACTACTCGTTCACCTGCTGAGATACATAGGTAATTACAACAAATTACAAGCTTAATAGGGGGATGAAACCCAAATTTGACAGTACATGGATTGCGGAAATGCAGATATAATAGTAGAACAATCCGTTTGAAAGTTTCCACCATCGCTGGATACGAAGACTACATCAAGCTATAATAAAGAGCATTCAACAAAATTTTCTATCCTTTAAAACGAAAAGTAGGCTTATACATTTCTTCCCCTTGTTTCTGAAATACATAATATCATTTCCCCTGCCTTTTTAAAGTGCTAAACAAAGGGTTTTTTGCTTGAAATGAAATGTTATGTATAATCCTTTGTATATCGTTGTCCTGTCGTGACTACACAAATTGTGTTAGTCTTCTTATGGAGTAATAATGGTACCAAAATTTTAAGAATTCAAAATGATTGAACGGATTGTCTGATTTTCTCAAGCTTCACAAAAATTTCCTACTCATAATTCTTCGTTCACCCAATTTACGTATTTTTTTATTATTATTTGTGTTTCATCCCGCCTTTCTGTAGGCAATAGTAAGTTTCATTGTGATACGCCGATTTTGATTTTAAGTGATCGTTCTTTTGCACTGGAATATAAGAAATGATTAAAATAACACACTGCTTATGTTTAAACTGCAATTCGGCTGTAGGAGGTAAATATGTTTCTTGAAGACACTGTGAAGCTAAACTTTAAACTAAAAAAAAAAAACACATGAAGCACGCAGTGAAAAGCCACAAGGGCACGACATGTCCCCTCCAGCTTGTAAACGAAAAAAAGTAATGATTTTCTTTTTCTTTTTTTTTTAGGCGCAGGGCGGTACAGGGTTTGGTACCGGAACACTTCAGGCTGGTCCGACGGATCGTCATTTATCCGAAGAGCCGAAATCCACCGAAGCAACGGTGTTACGCTGGACGAAGGAGCCACTGAGGCCGACGCACTTCGGTCAGAGCACCCTCGAGTGGAAGATATAAGTGACTCGCCCGCTCCTCGAAGACATCGCAACACTGGCGAGACGGATAAAATACAGGTTCGTCACTTACACACTACTTACTACTTTTGTGTGCCTCAAAGTGCCGCGGCATCCCCTCTCCCCTTTCAGTTGCAAAACAAACAAATAGGAGAGCAAGTCGTAAAATAAACCCCAGGCAAGCAAGCAAGCAAAAACACAACAACATCATTAACAACAAAACATAACAAAACACACACACAAAAAAAAACCCAACAGCAACAAATATTCAGAGGGGTTGAACCAGACACGGACTGTATTTTTTTTTTTCTGATAAAAGAGAGACCTAAACAATAGAAATACAAAGATACATGAGAACGAAAAACAATAACATAAGACCATGACGATAATATTTGTATACAACCAGATTCTGGTTAACGTATTCTTGCCTATTTATGTACCTTTAAACCCAGGGCTCGACATTAGCGATGGCCTGGTGGCCCCGGGTCGCTAAAAATTAAGGTCGGGCCACCAAACCTTTTTTTTTTTTTTTTTTTGGTAGCCCGGTCGGGCAGCTAAAATCCAAAATGAATATTTATATTTCCTATTATTTCGCGTCACGACATTTCTTTTTCTGGACACAAACATTTCAAAATTCAGTAGCCACCAGAGAACATACTGCTAACCCGAGTCCTGCCTTGCCAATTCAAAAAGTCGGTTAAACTCGCGAATTCGTTTGCTGATTGCATAATACAATGTATCCAAAATCTACGATTTCCACTCTCTCCAATCCTTTATAATACCTGTACAGTTCTTGATAAGTGGACAAACTATACACTTGGTTTATTATATATTTATATATATATTTTGTGGTCTGTGCGCTGTGAATATTCTTGCATAACAAAATTAGGCTATTTTAATCCTAAGTCATACATTGCATTATGAAATGAATTTTTCTAACACTGACTTATTTCTCCAAACCTTCCATTTAGCGGGTGGTCACCATGCTGGCTATTGTCGTGGCGCTTTTCATAGTAAGCTGGGGACCGCTTTTGACGTACACCTTGGTACTTAAGTTCATAGACAAGACTCGGATTCCCTATACAACTATCGGCATTCTCGACCTGGTGTTTCAATTTGTGGCAGCATGCAACAGCTGTGTCAACCCAATCATCTACGCCTTCCTGTCGAAAAACTTTCGACAGAGTTTTAAGCAGGTAATCAGGGATTGTTATCACTGTGGGGCAGAGAGGGGTGACTTACTGGCACACCAGCCTTCCTACAGGTGGACCCGTGCTAGTCGCACCTCCTACTCGTATGCTCCTCCAACTAGCGGCCTGCGCACAAGCCCCCAGAGGGCGGTCTCATCCAAAGCTGATGTTTGAACATTGAATTTTATCACAGCTGTAAGGGCCGTTCGTAGGCCGTTCACATTGGAGCGGTTTTTGCGGCAGCGGCAGCGATAGCCGTTTGCCGCTACTCTGTTGCAGCGGCACGCTATTCACACTGGAGCGGTTTGCCGCGCGTCTAATGCAAATTAGAATGTACCCCTTAGCCACCTGCAGTATACTGTACAAGTAATCAGTGGAGACATTCCCCTGGTCTGAGAATATAACCAAAGTTTAAGAATGATTATAAAATCACTTTTCCAAAATGAAACACATAATCAAGGAAATCAAGGATTCGTAACATGCAAGAGGACACTCTGCGAGGTTTGAAGACTATTGGGCAATGAGCAATGGAATCACAGCCTTTCAACTTTTTGCTAAAAAAAAAACAAACTTTTAACATGGACTGTTCCATCAAACTGCAAAATATTCCTTGTGTTACTGATATGCATGCAAAAATTGTTGTGTCGGACGATTATCATACTAAGACGGACGTACATAAAAGGTGTACATCCAACACTACAATATCTCAATGTAAACTGCGAAGGTGACCTTGTATGTATGTGTGTGCGTGTTTTGTTTTGCTTTGTTTTGTTGTTTTACAAAACTACTCAGCATCCACGTAATGTCTTATCTTGCTTCGTGTTGATGAGAATATGACTACTACAGGGCTTTTTACGCTTGCAAATTTTTGCTTAGTCCCGTACCAACGGTGGGGCTAAGGGGGGGGGGGGGGGGGGGGGGGGGCTTAGCCCCACCGTTGGTACCGGACTTTCCTTAGCCCACTTTCTGTTCACACTTGTTTTTGCCAAAGTGGACTAGCCCCACCGATAATCCCGTACAATCTGGCCCTGCAAAATAGCAGGGTTAGCACCGCAATTGCGGTGCCAAGCAAGCGGGTGTAAACAGAACGAAAAAATAATCCCGGGCTAAGCGACTGACCAATCAGAAACGAGGTAATCAAGCGCTGCCGGTGCGTGCGTGTACTTGTACAGTGCACAGCGTATTCATTAATTTTCATGTGGTTTGGAAAATACGAGGCTATAAGAAATACGAGTGCAAAAAGGTCAGTTTTCTCCTTAGCCCAGGACAAAAGGTTACTATAGTACGGGATTTATCGGCGAGTGTAAAAAGCTTAAAAGAATTGGTACGGGGCTAACGGTAATCCTGGGTCAGAGAAAGTACGGGGTTAAGAAACACAAGTGTAAAAAGGGCTTATTTCTTTTTCTTTTTTTGGTGTCGGCAAGGTATCCAAACTTTTGAAAGATGAACTCTGCAAAAACAAGCAAATAAACAAACAAACAAACAAACAAACAAACAAACAACAACATTACTTCTTTACTTGTCATTCCAATCTTTACGGATGAACTCCACAGATGGAATGTATATGTTTAATTTGATATCAGTCATAGTTCATACTCTTTCTGGAAGTGTAGTTACAAAGGTTAAGGGAAGTCAGTGTCGAGAGGATACTCTGCTACAGATAAGTGTTAGGTAATACCATTCACTCTCCAACTCAAACCTACTAGATGTAGGAACTACAATGTACATAATGTAGAGTATGATGTGGTCCACAACTGGACCATACCATGACCATACTGGACCATACAATGCTACCAGAGTGACATTTTTCCCTCTTCACAACGTGTGTCTTATGTTATGCGCGGAGGAGGGCGGGAAGACATTCATGGCGGTTTTGTGTCCTCTTGGACAAAAATGAAATAAAACAAACCAACAAACCCCCCCCCCCCCCCCAAAAAAAAAAAAAAAAAAAAAAAAAAAAAAAAAAAAAAAAAACACGCGCACACATGAAAGAACATTCTTTCATAATCTCGGTTTGGATTTCAGATTCATAAATCTGTATTAGACCATCAAATCTACGCTTTCAGAAAACTGGTTAGAATTTTAACAGACACTCGATATCCAATTGAACCACCAAACTGTGTGGTAGAATGATTACCGAAAACCAACAGATGTCGGTTTAATTTTAAGCATAAGTTTGTTGAATTGTACTAAATTATTTCAATTAATTTAACCCTAAAAAGACTGGGCTATTTTGGTAGCTCGAAAGACTGGGGGGGGGGCCTCAAAGGCCCCCCCCCCCCCCCCTAAGATCTCGGCCGTGGATCGCGCGATCGCCGCGGAACTTTGCACAATGGTAGTGTGCAATGTAATCTACAAGATCGTGTTTTTAAATTTTAGAAAATAGTCTTCTTTTATTTTATTTTGATTGATTATGATAATTTATGCGAGAAATCAGAATCTTTCATCTAAATCAGTAAATAAAGCTCCAAAAGTGCTCATTTTTGGTATAATTATTCTTTGTGGCATTCTTAGCAAATGTACTTGAAAAAAAATTCGGTATCAAAACTAATTTCTTATTTATTTTATTGTTTCATGAATTTCTTATGTATTTCTTTGTTTTTTCGACCTTTTGTTTTTGTTGTTTTTTGTAACAAAATTTGTCACAGACACTTTTTGAAGCATAATACTCCTAAAACAAACTAATTTTAGCCATTGAGAGTCAGAATAAGCATATTTATATGAACCATGTGAAAAAAACTCAATTTGCATTGACTTTGTACACAAAATCACATTTTTTAGCCATTTTTGGCCTCACGTGAATGTACAAAAAGCCATGTAACTTCAGAACCGTACCCCCAGGCGTCACAAATTTGGTGTCAAAATGTGCGGGAAACTCAAAAGAAAAAAGTCATGGAGCATCGCGGCGAGAGCATTGCGTGTTGCAGAGTAATCGTGCGAAATGTCGAGGGGGGGGGGGGGCCTCCGAGGCCCCCCCCCCCAGTGCAGTTAGGGTTAAACCAACCTATGCAAGCATTCAACTAGTTTTGGTTAATGGCAAAATCAAACAAAATGCAGTGTTCCATTAAGACCATCAAACAATGCACATGCAGTAATGCAAACCACACAATCCCCATGTCGAATTTAGCTCTTGAGACACTAATTCAGGACAATTGTTACATGATTCATTTTTAGTTCACCTGAGCCGAAGGCTCAAGTGAGCTATTGCGATCGCTCTTCGTCCGGCGTCCGTCGTGCATCGTGCGTCGTCCGTCGTGCGTAAACTTTTTACATTTTCATCTTCTTCTTGAGAACCCCATGACCGATTTTCACTAAACTTGGCAGGTAGCATCCCTAGGGGGATAGGATGTCAATTTCTTCAAATGGGCACCATGGCCCACCTGGGGGCCCCAGGGGGGCCTAAACATACTAAAATTAAGGAATCTTTAAAAATCTTCTTCTCTAGAACCAGAAGTGATAGGGCTTAATTGATACTATGAGTAAGTACATTGATGACTGTAGTTTCAAGTTTGTTCATGGGGGAATCAGGGGTGCCCCCCTTGGGACCCAGGGGAGGGGGGTGGGGAGGGGTCCTAATGGGGCCTAAATTGTACCTTTTTATCTTCACTTTGAGATCGCCATGTCTGATTTTCACCAAACTTGGTAGGTACCATCCCTAGGGGGATAGTATCTCAATTTGTTCAAATGGGCACCATGGCCCACCTGGGGGGTCCCCAGGGGGCCCAAACCCCCTAAAATCAAGGAACCTTTAAAAATCTTCTCTAAAACCAGAAGTGATAGGGCGTAGATGATACTATGAGTTAGTACATTGATGACTGTAGTTTCAAGTTTGTTCATGGGGTTGGTGGAATCAGGGGTGCCCCCCCCCTTTGGACCCAGGAGAGGGATGGGGAGAAGTCCTACAGTTGTAATGGAGCCTGAATTGTACATGTTCATCTTCTTCTTGAAAACCTCATGATGAATTTTGACCAAACTTAGCAGGTAGCATCCCTATGGGGATAGAATCTCAATTCCTTCAAATGGGCACCATGTCCCTCTTGAGGGGCCCCCTCGGGGTCCCACCTCCCCCCCCCACATTAAGGAATATTTAAAATCTTCTGCTCTAGAACCAGAAATGATAAAGCAAAGTTAATACCATGACTTTGTACATTGATGACTTTAGTTCCAAGTTTGTTCATTGCAAATCCAGGGCTGCCTGCCCCTCCCCCCCCCCCCCCCGGAGTTGAGGGGGGATCCATAATTATGCAGACCTAAGTTTCCAATGTTCTCAGGTAAGAGTGTGCAAGAATGCATGGAAGGTGAAATTGCGATACTCAGGTGAGCGCGTGACCCGCGGGTCTCTTGTTATTTGATGTGATCTAATTTGACAATCTGTTGCAGAAATAAAGTACAGAGTATGCATACTGTTCACATTTGTGAAGTGGAGTAATATTATATTCTTTGTTTCAACACAGTTAGCACATTAACGTATAAAGTGAAAATTCACAAGATCTGGGGGGTGTTTCATAAAGCTGTTCGTAAAGTTACGAACAACTTACGAGCGACTGGTGATCAGTTGCGATGTGCTAAACTTCAATAATTTCAATAAGAATTTCAATAATTCACCACAAGAACTGATCACCAGTCGCTCGTAAGTCGTTCGTAACTTTACGAACAACTTTATGAAACAGGGCCCTGACATTTATGAGCAACTATGTAAATCTGAATGGATATACATGAGTGTCAAAACAACATAATAATGGTAATGGATTTTACGAATGATTAAAGTATGGTAATTAACACCAATATGATTTGTACCTTGGACCTATTTTCTATAAGTGTAAATATTGTCATCTCTTGCAACTGAAAATAAATCAATTCAGTGCTAATCCCAGGCAAAAATGCATTCATTACAACATGAGACAAATCAGTTGTTTACATTTCGTCTTTCAAACCCCCAAAGATCTTTTTCATTAAAAAGAAACAAAAAAATACAACATACATGCAGTATAGGGAAAATAAAGGAGAGATAGGATTAAGAGATGAGAGCAGTACAGAGTTCATCAAGAAAAAGTGAGCAAGAACTTCGAAGAGCGAATAAATACATGGGGACGGGTGAGACTCGAGATTTGCAATGATTTGGACACGTAGTTACAAAAACAAACAAAAGAAAATCAGGTTAGGCAGAGAATACGGCAAATAAACAACTCACTGCTTCCTTGGTTTCATTTAATATCTATGTCGGATAAGAAAAATCATGTAACAAACAAAACAACTTCGTATTATGCATATAATGCCATGACCTGATATGAGTTATATGACATTAAATACTAACTTAATGCAAGCGCAGTACACAAACTGAGTGTTTAAAATTATACATGTATACATGTATTCGATGCCATGTCAACATCTAAAGAAATGGGTTTCGAGGTACTAGTGTACACTAGTCAAACGTAAACGTGAAGTTTTCAGAAAGCTGTAGTGACTCTGATAGCAGACTGACGTCAATAAGACGTCTTGATTTGGTCGCAACTGGTCAAACTGGTCGCACGTCATGTTAAGACCATTAAATGACGTGATTATAACGTCTTTTTGCAAAGTATTTATCACATATTAGCGACGAATTCATGACGTCAAATTTAAGTAAATTTTGTGACATATTTTCACGTTATACTACCTACGAAATTATGACGTTACAATTACGTCAGTTTTGTGACGTATTTAACACGTCATATTAGCGACGTATCTATGACGTAAACTTCACGTCAGTTCTGTGACGTATTTATCACGTCATATTGGCGACGTATCTATGACGTCATATTTACGTCAGTTTTGCGACGTATTACGTCGTATATTAGTGAATTCCCTGATAGAAAACTGACATCTTACATAATCTGCTCATTAGCTGGTCAATTCGTCATACGTCATAGATGACCACTTTACACATCCATATTTTTTTTTCTTCTCGTTAGATTCATGACCATAATATGACGGAAGTGTTACGTCAATTATTTAATCAATTATTTACTGCTAAGACTTAAGTAACATGAGTTTTCTAAGGTCTCTCTTTTTACTTCTTGGACAACGTTAAGACAATTTATGACATGTTTTCACTTCATTACTATGTACAAATTATATTTGATACCGATTGGAATCGACTGGACAGAAATGACATATTGACTAGTTGATTCGACTTGAAAACAACGCAACGGACTGGCACACTGAAAAACATACCGGTTGACTCCAATTGGAACAATTAAACAGACCAAACTGGGAAAATTCATACCAGTTGGACTCTAAGTACGGTACTGGCCAAAAGTGGCAGTTTTACCAGTTTATTTTGTCGTAAAACTAGTAAATGAACTGGAATACTAAAATATGTCAGTTCATTCGAGATTGAACAATTGGAATAATCTTGGCCTACGAAACCTACTAAGAAAAATTAGTAGGCTTACATACAGACTGATATTTATTTGAATATGTGTGTATGTGTGTTGTGTGTGCGCGCGCGCACGCGTGTGAATAAAGGGCGAGTTTTTTTCAGTTGGAACTTAATTTCTGTTGGTTTTTATATCTATCGTGCATTTTCATTTAACAAGAAAATGTACAAAATGTTCAAAACACCTATATAATGCAAGGAATTCTCATTGTATTGAGGGCCCTGCAATATGAAATCAGATTTCTCCTCAGTCGAGTTCTAACTGCTAAGTGACACACATTAGCCTGCCTTGTATGATAATCATGAAGAACTTGATCACTTCTTACGAACAAAGCTGCAACTACCTGGGGTACATCTCCCCTACTTAAGTGATACATGAAGGATGCCAATTAAAGACAATTATATATCTTGTGTTTTGAAATTACCGTTCATATTGTAAAGATTGAGAGTAGTTTGATCCACAACATTTTAGAAACCAAGGGAGGTATGCCAGAGTTTTCTTAATTTGTACGTACAGGAGTCCCTCTAAAATGGTCACACTGCCATGCAATGCGACTGGTAGTCGAGATTTAGAGCAAAGATCAACTTGAAGACAAGATCAGCTGCAGCCACAACACCTTGACAAGACTGTGCCTAGTGCTCCACAATTGCATGTACATGAAAAGGATTTAATTTGTTTTCTCCAGTAATTTTGTATCATTATATTGTAAGCAACTCCTGAAAACAAGAAGCTGGAGTCACCAACGAGTTTAGAAGGTCACGTTTTAAAGCTGAAGATCTACTGTGCAAATACAAGAGTAAAACTTGATATCTGAAAAAGGGAGGGGGGGCAAAATTGTTTTGGTAGGGTAGAGGGGAGGTAGTACAGACTTCAGATCACAACAAAACCATTCATACCTCTGGCCCCCCTTGGTACTATCTTTTTTTAAAAAACATTTCTAGCTTGAATAAAATCCAAATTTATTTTGCAAAGAAATGTAGACCTGCCTAAAGTCAAATCTCTTGCGACCACCCCCAATGAAATAAAAGTGACAGACAATTATACATTCAAAGTTACATATGACTTTCATTTTTCATGTCCTCTGAAACTGATTACACTGTATACTTGCATGGGCCAATTACTTGACTTTAAATAGGCACCTGTGGCAGACAGAGTTTAATGTACGTTCAGGAGCTAATTATACACTAAATGAGATATGAGATTTCATATGAGATGGCCAATACATTTTGAGTGATTTGATTGGTCCACGTTGCATAATGGGATATCTATCAAGAGTATGGGATGTTGCTATATACAGAAGAAGAAAGAGAAGAGTATATATTATTATTTTTCTTGGAATATGAAGGGGCAGGGTAAAGATTAGAAAATGTGCGTTCACAGAAATTTCACTCTTATGAGTTCAGTAAAACATGCTTTGCAGGTGACATACGGACATACAAAATATGTACGAAATTACCAATACATGTACCATCACCTCCCAAATACTTTTTTTCCTCCCACAGGAGTAAGGCCAAGTTCTGAACAATAAATACACTGTAAAAAATTTGTTTAGTTTCTAAACACCTAACTAAACACTTTTCTGTGACAGTTTAAAAACACTGCGACGCGTTTATTTATTAAACATGTTTAGAAACTAAACACATGCTGTGTTTATTTTCAGCACACCCGAGGTGTTTATCACACACACATGTTTATGTTTTAAACGGTTCTGATGTTTAAAAACTAAACACCTGCTCTGTTTATGGCCTAAACACCAAACGTTTACACCATAATCACTCACAGTGTTTAAATACTAAACACCGCACAGTCACATAATCACCCACAATGTTTAAGATCTAAACACTGAACCAAAAAATAAACATGACGCACTGTTTACAATGTAAACACTGCGACATGTTTATTCGCTGTGACAGATTAAAAACACTGCGACATGTTTATTTGCCATTTTAGTGTTTATTCTCAGAACACATGTCTGATTTTTAGATCGATCACAAAATTGCATACACTAAACATGTGACATGTTTACATATTAAACATCGCAATTTCTCAGTGTTTATATGACACATGTTTACACCTTATACATGCTGAGTGTTTATATGAGACATGTTTACACATCATACATGGTAATTTCCACGTGTTTATATGAGACATGTTTACACATCATACATTCATACATGCTAATTTCTACGTGTTTAAATGAGACATATCATCATGCATGTTAATTTCCATGTATTTATTAATGTAAAGTGGATTGTTTCCACTTTTTTTTTGCATGGAATGAGATAAACGCATAACATTATATAGAATTAAATTTACCCAGCATGTACCAAATCATCAGCACACTTACATCGCATAATACCAGGGAAGACCTGGGTTAGCTTTCACAAACATTTTGTCTACAAGAGTCAGAGGCAATTCTCTGAATGCAAGTTATCAAAACATCAGTCAAAGCTTGGGCAATATCTGATGAATAATAAGTTAAAATCCTTTGAAGGGGAAATCGAGTCCAATAAATAAGATAGTCTGATAAAAAAAGAATAAAATCCTACAAGTTGAACAGTAAAAATTTTATTGAAATCGGATGAAAAATAAGGAAGTCATAAAATTTTCAAGATTTGCTAATTTCTGCAAAGCAGTTTAAAGTGGATATGAATATGCAAATGAGTGAGTTGACC
This sequence comes from Diadema antillarum, assembly GCF_040938485.1. NCBI lineage: Eukaryota > Metazoa > Echinodermata > Echinoidea > Diadematoida > Diadematidae > Diadema > Diadema antillarum. Next base: position 28,662 of record NW_027272797.1, read on the forward strand.
ATGCCATAACCTCACAATTTTTCGTTGATCGTGTACAAAAAAAAAAAATGATGAAATTCAATGTTTATGTTAATGAAATGTGAAACATTATGGTATTGCTGGTTGAATAACTTCAGAAAAGTGATCAGTTAGATATATCAGGACTTGAGCCTCGGGAATAATTGCGTTTGAATGAAAAACTTGAAATTAAGTAAGTTGTGAGGGAATGACATGCCCACGTTGCCATTTGCATATTCATATCAACCATTCAAGAACTGTCTCCTAAAAAATTAGCGAAACTTCAAAATGTCATAACTTCCTTATTTTACATCCGATTTCGATCAAAATTTTACAAATGAACTCTTAATATTTTACTCTTTCTTATCAGACTAACATGTGTTTGGACTCGATTTCCCTTATAAATATTGCCATGTTTTGCTATACGGCACAATACTGAGTTAAATGCAAGATACCTGGGAGTCACTGGCCTCTCCTATACACACAGTAAAGTTTGTATATGCAGGAAATGGCACACAGCTCATTTTGGAGAAAAAAAAAGATATTGCATTTAACAATTACTTTTCGGTCACATGTAATTCTTGGCCTACTTTCAAGAATTGCCGTCTTTCTACTATATTCAGAACTAATTCTTAGTATTGTAAGACAAACTAATAAACTTGTTGATTGTGAATTGCAACTCAACGCTTCGGAAGCTTGACATGTATGTAACACTTCCAGGAACATAACTGCAGTCTGTGAACAAATCCATGCCGACCTTGAAGACTGCATCAATTATTGGCAAAGTGCTTTGGGGTGTACCCGCACCAGATTAGGCTCACGGCAAATTATACCATGCACAACACTATGGTCGTATTGGTACTGATCAGGGAGTGTAGATGATGCACTCCATCATAAGGAGACCCAAAAAAAAAAAAATGTTTTCACTGTAATAGCCTGTGGTGAACATCTGCACTCCCTGATCAGTACCAATAATGGAACTTAAATACATACATGATATTGTTCTTTTCACTGCGACGATTACTGAAAGTACATGTAGGCTAACAGTACTGTATGGATTTTTCACTTTTGCTATTTTGAGAGAAATATTAGAATGTTAGTGGATTTCAAGGGGTGAGTGAGAAAAACTCCTACCTTGCTAGAACCTTGGAGAAAGAAGTCAAACTCAATGGGTATACATGGATGTCTATTAGAGTCTACTGTAGTATCAGTCTCATCATACTCCACATAATCATGGTATGGAGGGCTACTTTCAATCTCGACACAGCAGAGTTTTTGGTAAAGACAAGAGGATATGAACAAAGAAAAAATAATGCATTGCAACTGGAGGCGGGAGGGTATGCAAGGCTGTCATGAACACGCGATGTGATCAGCAAGACTCCTCCCTTGTCAATTTGTCAGTCAGTTGCAAGACTCCTCCCTATTCTCCATATATGTTGTACTGCATTTCTAATACCTCTCTCCATGTGACCGATTTCAAGAATATCTCAGAAAGAAAATATTAACTACCGAATACTAAGTATACTGCATTTCCTATCAGGTCTACAAGAAAATTGCAAAGAATTCCAAACAAATGCAACTACGGGCCTCTTATTTGCGTCCAATATCTGCTGATTGTATTGGAAGCACCTGAAGGAAAAAAATGAAATGGCTGATATTTTGATTTGATTTGTTTTGATTTCTATATTCCTTTTTGCACAAGAATATAACAGAAAGCCAATCGAACAAAGTTCTTGAGTAATACCTTAACAGTGAATTACAAGGACATTGGTTGATGAATAAAATGAAGTGAATAAAATTGTTTTTCTTAATAGTGCAAAACGATTTCAAGCAAGTGTCTTTACATGTTAGATAAAATTGCAATTTTACGTACCAGCTGTTAAAAAAGACAATTACACATATCTATGAGCAATAAGCATGCAGGTGACCATTATCGTAAGCACAGAGGACAATAGAATCGCTTTGTTTTGGATATCCCTGCCATTTCAAAACCAATTTTCATCAAATAAGCATTGAATTCCTCTTCGAATTATATCAAGGCCCCCTACCTTCATATTTCTTTAGAGGTTCGTCATTATGTAATACACACACGCATACACACACACGGAGAACTGAAGCCCCATCGCATACAAAACCCTATCATCCCCCATATGATTTACTTTATTCTAGTATACAGGTTTAGATGCACACTGTCAGTGAAGACAAAAAAAAAAAAACAATAGAAAGGTTGCTCTAACAGGTGGGATGCCTCCTAATAGGTCTGAAGTGCATCATGACGATGTGAGACATCACATAGCTAGCGGGAAAATGATTAGTAATATTCAAAATTATTATCCATGGTTCATTTCCTTCATATGGCATGTAGGCCTATAGATATACTGTATATCAGTATATCTTGCGATGTCCTTGTAATCTTCAGATGTTTGCACTTTTAGACGGGTTGTATAGAAGTAAGCGCATGCATCTTTCATTCTAATCCAGACAGGTTTGGCGTGATCCCTGATCAATTCTTCCATGACGTACTGGTGCTGGTAAAAAGAAATGATTACACAAGGAAAACAAATCAGTTGGCTTTCCAATACAGTGGACTTAACTGCTCCCATAGATTCTGAAAATGAAAGGATAGCAAAGAAGTTGACTGATTCCATAAGCAAGTTCAAATTAAAAGGAATGACAGAATCCCTTCATCACATTAGCACTTAGTATCTTGCATTAGTTTTTACTTACTTTGATGAATTTTCTGGAAATAATTCAAGTCTTTTTTGTTGTTGTTGTTGCTTCTTTCTTATTCATCATCATTATCAAGCAGAGTTACGACCATTACTATATCCTTTGTCTCTTGGGTGAAGATTTTCACATCTGTAATTTACACTTTCAACAATATTTGCAATAAATCAATTTTTCATATCTATTGTAGCTAATGGATTGGATTCGGGAGTCGGGAGTAGGTAATCCCCCCCCCCCCCCCCCCAAAAAAAAAAAAAAAAAAAAAAAAAAAAAAAAAACTTGAAGTATGTAAAATCTGCATTTTATAGAAACTCATTTTTTTTTTTTGGCTCTGCAATTTTGATAACATGTACTTACTTGATTTCCACTTTCCACATGGGTAGTAATTAGTATACAGTGATGTACTATCCCCAGTTGAGTTACTCTGCTGACTGCACCATTCCTCGTTCTCTGCCAGCAGAGGTAATGTCTTGCAGAATTTAAACAGTCGTCAGGACATCATCGTCACCCACTTTGGTGCCATCGGCATTCCTTTCCAAGACATCCTAATGGGCTTTACATTCAATTTTCACCACCTGTTGAGTTATGAAGAATTTACAGGGAATAAAACTGAATTTCACTCAAAATATAGTCACTAACCCATATCGTCATTCACATGAAAGATACTTCATAACTTCGTAAAATTAAAGATACAGTGAGTTTACCCGCTAGGCCGAGATTACCCATAACTACGGTAACGGTAATCTGTAGAGTGTAGGAATATTGTAACGTTAACAACACTAACACGTTACAGTTAGACTAACGTTAACAACACTAACACGTTAACGCTACAGTTAGACTTTAATAGATTTAGAAATAGAAAATAAAAACAAACGAGCAAAATCTTTCAGGGCGTAGCCTATTTCTACGCCTACTACAGTTTACATTAAACGAGGGCAATTTTGCAATAAATATCGTTATTCACCGACTTAGCAGACTTAGCAGACTTACCGCTTTCATGCAGGCCGGCCAGGCTAGAACTTTATCGCTTCGACGCCATCTTAGCTAGATCCTCTCCTTTGACAGTACAGTCAGTAGAGTCGATCGAATCGTAAGGACAGTGTATAGTGCAGTGGACGATACCAAGCCAGCCTCGAACGAATGCGCACGTACTGTAGGCCTACGCACATCACGCTGCTTGGGCAGCGCCAGCCAGCCAATCAGACAGATCCACCCGTACAGGACGTACGCGCACATCTCCTTTCCCGCCAATTGTGCATTGATTATGGTCATAATTATGCATAGCACGAGTGTGCGCTAGAAGCGCACGCACAGGGCACAACTGCGTGCGTTGTGGCCGCGGCCGTCATGTCACATGCGCTGCTGACTTGTAGAGTACGAGTAGCACAGTGTTTATGTTAAACATGTGCGGTGTTTACGAGGCGTTCTAAATGTAAACGCGTCTGTTTATCCTGACAGTAGAAGTGTTTAGGCCTAACCAACAAACATTTGGGTAATGCCCTAAACCATGAACGAAATAAATTTACAAAGGCAACTCCCATTTTTTTCTAGCAGTTAAAATATAGAACTGTACATGCGAAACCAAAATATAAATTTATTACAGTTGTATCACATATTTTTAGGTTATCCTTTTTCCTTTTTGATTAGGCATTTCCATGAAAGGCCTAAAACATGAATTATTTCATAGTGCATCTTGATGTCGTAACAGTTTCCCCTTTCTCGTGATAAAAGGAAACTAGAAATTGCAATTTACACACCATTTCCAACACTTCTTCATACTATATGGATATAGCCAGAATAAACACTCCAACTAAACACTCTAAGCTAAACACTTTAACTCTCACAACTTTACACGTGCTATATACACACCGGGTGTTTAGATGTTAAACAAAGTGTTTAGATTTTTAACACTGTGTTTAGTTCATAAACATGTCGCATGTCGCATTTTTTACAGTGTATGGAATATAATCATTATGTACCTAAAATGTCAATCTTTTAAACAATGCACTTCCAGTAAAAAAAAAAAAAAGCTGAAACACACAGCTTTCCAGTCAATAAACGAGCTCGCATATCAAAGCCTGGTCAGGAATGCACCCTCCCTTGCATTCTCCCTTTAATGCATTGAATCAATCTCCTGCAGAACACAATGCAAGGGGTCACCTTTCCTAACGAGGACCACAAAGGACTGGAACAGCCTTCCAGAGGAAAAAAAAGTAGCTGCTTCAATCCTTGCCACATGTCAAGGGTCAGCAACTATTTACTCACCAACCATTGCATTACTGAGCATTATTATTTTTTTTCTCAAGGAGAATTTGTACAGTGAAGGAACTCTTTCCGTACACTCTAGCAGCTTGGTAGGTCAACGCAGGACAGGTCAAGCTTGGTCTAGACCCCTACATCCCTAGTGCCATGATAATCAGTCTATTGATTGTGAGAAATGTGGGCATCTTTAAAAAAAAAAACAAGATAAGACAATGCTTACAGTTACAGTTTTAGTTAACTGAGATTTGAAAACATTACTTTGTCAGACTTAGGCCCCGTTGCAAGAAAGTTGCAATCAATTGCAAATAATTGCTAATTTTGAAACAACCTTTCTGATTGGCTCAGGGTCTGCCCTATTAAGAAGACATGCATGCAACAATGATTTTGATTGGTCAGTGACAATCAGTTGCAAGTTGCGTTTAAACGCAAAGTTTCTTGCAACGGGGCCTTAGTCTGAGAAGATTTGCAACTTTTTCACAATCAAGACAAACCTGTCCTGCTTCACTGATTTGAGACTGAGCATGGGTAACGTCTTTAAGTAAATTTAGTCGTAAATTTAGTCATGCATGGACATGGTTGTGCCTTTGTGGTTATGTATATACCAGAAGCAGTATGGCAGTACAAAAGCACATCTCTAGTCTAGACCCTAGGTCTAGAGTCTAGAACTAGGCTAGGCCTAGATCTAGAGTAGTCTAACAGTTAATGTTAGAGTCTAAATAATACTAATATAGGCCTATATATATATATATATATATATATACATAATACATTTGGCCGTCTGTGGTCCATTTAGATTCTACATCTAGGACCTATGGGAAGTCTTTCCCATCTATGGACCGCATACATAGTATAGGTGTGGGACTAGTAGGACAGTAGGAGTGCTCCTATTGTGCAGCATGACTCCAAGTAGGCCTACTGTACTACAGTCTCTAGAAACTTAGACTTCAGTACCATGTTGGCAGAGTGCCATATCAGACATAGATAGACGTATATGGGACTGTGATATTGGGAGACGATGCTTTCTTTCGCTAGTGAGTCTGCGTGTATGGCAAAATACGTGGAAAGGTACAATCTGCAATGTAGTGTCTGCAAGAGAGTGACCGCTGCCATGCATCAAAACAAATGCAGAATCTCGAGAAAACCAAGCGAGTAACTTACCACTTAGCCCGATTCTATCACCAATGGTTTCCCGCTCGATACTTTTCTTAATGGCACTATGATCACAGAAACACCTGTAAGTGTTTTTGTGATCATAATGCCATTTGTTGCACAAAATTGGTCTTTTCCGGACCTCTTCGTTCAGTTTGTGACTCACGTACCCAGTACCTTCGGACTTTATTCAACTTAGATTTTATTACCCCACCCACATGTAACGTCACAAACTATACTCTATATTGATTGGTCGAGAGCAAACTCGCCGCAGCGGCAGACTTGCAAACTCGCTCAGCGGAGCGATTCGACAAAACCGCTTGCGGTTGCCGCCGTGAGAAGTCGCTCCAGTGTGAACAGTACTGTTGTATATACGTGAACGACACGTGAGCGATTTTTTTTTTTTGGTGCACACCGCTGCCGCTACTGCTGCCGCAAAACGGCTCCAGTGTGAACGGCCCTTTATGGCTGTGTTCCACTTGAAATGGCTCTTAAGCGTTTGTCCTGCTCAACGTGTGCAAATTGTGCGAGGAGAGAGACGGTTATGGTGGTTGTGGTACCGGTGTTGGAAGTTTTGGTAGAGGTTGAGGGATTCTAAGTGACATGAAATCATTTCACAACTTGAATATAGTGACGAATTCGCCTGACAGCCATTAACAGAAGTAAACCCAGAACATGTGAATGAAATTCCTAATGGAAGATGAATGTATTTATGGTGGTTTCATCACGGTATTTGCGTAAATGTTGTCATGTACATGAAAACGGAAAAGATGCCTTGAAGGATGATTAACGGTGGGCCAGAAAAAACAAAACAAAACTAAGAGATGGATTGTAAGAAAAGATGGAGTAAAAAAAAGAGGGGAAGAAAAGAAGAAGAAGACGACTAAAGGAGAAGATGCATCGGGGTCTGATTTAGTCTTTATTTACGTCATAATCATTGTCCAGTCATTGCAGTGGGATTCTTGCTTGACATTCGTGTAAATATTTGTACTTTTGACGCATCATTGACGCTAAAGCAAAGAAGAAGATGTTTCAGAGAGTTTAGTTCAAGAGGTTGGAGAGTGTGAATTCATTTCAATATGCTCTGTCTCCTACAACACTGAATCATTGTCACTTGCACAAAGGAGAAAAATGTACATGTAAACGGTGCTATTCTTTCTGTGTTTTAGGTATCATATCATGACTTTTGTCTAACTGTCATGTCTAACGTGTGTAGAGTTATACATCACTCCTCAGTTAGTAAAGCAACGCCCACGTAAAGCAAGCCTCATGCTAAAATGACAGCACTTGAATAAAAATGTCAACAAAAATTAAATCCAAACCAAACCTTATTATAACTACTGGTGAATTCAGAAGACGATACATAATCTGCAGAATGATTTCTAACTTTATCTTCCTCAGTGAGTTAAAATATTAACTTAACAAGTTAAAATATGAATGAGGTCATTGTGCTACTACAAACATGAAATGAATTGTATTAATGGTGAGTCACCGCTACAGCTTGACGCTACCAACGTTTTTCTCTTAATTGAAAAGCACGAGTTTAGACGGGGTTTTCAGCAGCCATAACTACTCGGATTTCGTTTAATGTGTTGCTATGGGAAACACGTTCCCTTTCACTGTGTCCAATACAGTGTGTAATTAATTTACGTGCAGTGTGAATCGTGTTCAATCAATACTTTCAGACTAATGCGCAAAATTGATGGCATTTGCAATCCACCAAGAATATAAGAGAAAATCTAAAACTCAAAATCTTTTTTATTGTAGTCTCACTGTCTTAGCTGGTGAAACATGGCTTGCGTTAGCCGTATCACCTTTCCCTTTCCTTTAATCAACATAAATCAAAGGATTATGTTGATGTTAATAAAGATTATTTTTGTTATCATGAAAATTGGACGAACCTCGTGTACCCACCACTTGAGAATCATGAACGCTCAAATCCTGCCCTTTACCCCCTCTCTGATTAAAAAACAAACAAACAAGAACGATAAAACTCACTGCATCCTGTTTCTACATCCTTTATTTTCCTCCCAAGATTTTTCTCTGCAAACATTCAGAACTGGAATATGGTAACTATATCAACAACAACAGGTAGATATGTATCTATTTATTGGTGGGTTATGTAGTAATAATTTCATGTTCTGACAATACACTATCCCACCTGATCACTGTCATCATTTACATCTCACATCATGTGATGTGTTAATCATCTCGACGGGTTGTCAACCTAGTATGGTGTCGCTCAAGTGTGTTATCGGCATGCATCTTGTAATATATCAAATATATTTGCTTCTTTTAATTGACTTATAATAAAACTCATTTTCCCTGTCATGCTTTAAATGTCATTACAATGTCAATGTGTATGTGACACTTTTGGTTTGCCACGAAAGTGCTCAAAGGGATTAACATGATTTCCACTCATTGGAACCATATGTTTCACCCCCTGTCTTTATTCATTCATATACATTCCACTTATTATTGACGTTGTGTTCAGGTTGTTTGTTTCTTGTCACTTCGTATGAACACAGCTGTTCCGGCGGAGGTTTTTGAATATTCGTCCAACATATATCTACACGACAAACCCTCATATTCCGCTGCAGAATAAATCTTGATTTCAACTGAAGACTGCCAGGTGTGCGTATTTAAGAAATGTGATAAAACGGTTAAATAAGGGACACATGAGTAAATGTAGATTGGTTACCTTAAAATACTTGAGCAAATTACCATGTTTCCTAACTAACTGTAATGTCTAACCTTTTTTACAAAGATCGTTGTGGCTTCAATATGCCCTATGCATTGAAATCATTAATTTGACAGAAATCTTATGGTATCACAGAAAACCAATATGTGGTGAAGATGCAATGATCAACTTTTACGACTTAACAATCCAGAGTATACACCAAATACGGCAGGTCAAGTACGGAACCCATACTTGGTAAATTAACGGAATATACAGTAACACACATACAGAAGACACACACACACACACACACACACACACACACACACACACATACACTCACACACATACGCACACACGCACGCACACGCACGCACCCACAAAACCACCAAAAAATCCCACTTACTGATTTTGCGTGAGGACTAAAAACAGGATTCTGGTGAAATGTGTTAACGTAGTCAATCTTCAGGGTTTTTTTTTCTGGAATTCTTCTTCTGGGTTTATGCTAAAAACGAATGGGAAATTGTGTTTTTAGTAGGTTTCACAGGACACTATATGTTAGAATGGTGTGATTAGGTATGTCTTAGAACCTCTTTAACATTTCACGAAACCCCTTATCACACTGCTCAACTTCAATTCTGATAACTTTTGAAAGGATAGTGCTACTGTATTCAAAGTGGGTACCAGTTATGAATAGAATGTGCATAATGAGTGTTGAAAATTTCAGCTCAGTTTCATAACATTTCATTGTGATCATCACAGAGTTATTTTGTTTCTTTGTTTGTTTTTTTTGTCCTATTCATTACACATTGCACAACTTTGTAAGATTTCCAGAGTGTGTACTTTCTTTCCAGTATTTAAGCAACCAAGGAAGATCCAATTGTACTGAGTTATACATTATTTTAAAGCTTAGAGTCTGATCTGTTAGCATCTGCCCTGAACTAAAAAATTCATGACTGGCGACTTTTTGTTTTGAAATGCAGAGTCATATATGTATACACATATGACCGTACATCATAAAACCAACAAAAAGTCGCATCCATTGATTTTACGTGAGGACTAAAAAAAAAAGGTAAATTACGTCAACGAAGTCTATCTTGAGTATTCATATTTTCTTAAAGAGCTATTCTTCTTCTACATTATTTCTAAGTTAGGGATCATAAAATGAATGGGAAAGTGTGTTTTTAGCTGTTTTTCTACAATCTTTTTTTTTTTTGTAGAGTAGTGAGATCTGGTATGTCTTAGCGGTCACTTTTCATTTCTTGGAAATCCTTTTGCACACTCTATACTATCAACAATCAACTCTAATAACTTTGAAAGTTGGCATTAATCATGGACAGAATGTTTTAATAGAGGACGATCAATTTTACCTTAATCTGATAATCTCTTCAGTGTTGTTGCTTCAGTGGTTTGCATCCTCTTTTTTGTTCCGTTCATCGTACAGCTAGGGCGGTTTGGTAAAGATTAAGTGCTTGAATAGACTGTGTACTTCAGAGCCTCTTTTCTCAGTTCACACTTTTCCATAGTGTGTGCTTTCTTTCAAACATTGAAATAGGTTGGGAGAGTCCATTTGAATTGAGTTATACATCATTTTAAAGCTTAGAATCTGCTCTTGCAGAATCTGCCATGAACTAAAAATCCATATCTGGCGAATTTTTGTTGGTTTTGTGATGCAGGGTCAAATCTATATATATATATATATATATATATATATATACACATATATAAATAAATAAATGAAAAAAAATATAAATATTTAGAAGAAGTATTGCAACAAGTTCACTCGGTTGACATCAGGTACATCCGTATTTTACTGCTACTCGGAGTTTCATGCCACCTTCATTTAGGGGCAATCATCAGGCAATCATATATATACAATATATATATATATTTATGTATATGCATATATATATATGTATATGGGCCGTGACGCGAGAAAAGGACCCTTAGCGCTGCTGCGCGCAAACGCCAGAAAACGGCGCGGAAGTTTGACAAAGCAATACGCGCAAAAAAAGATCAACTAGCTTACTGCGCGCACATGCATAGACGCACCAAAAAGTGAAAGGATTTGGACAAAACATGCTTTTTTGAATGACGTAATGGGGTCATTTAGGATTGGAATTTCAGAAAAAGGTTTACATATCTAAATACGTCAGAGTTCCTTCCACAATGTGGAGGTGAAAACTCATTTTCGGTATTTAATGCCCCAAGGGCCCTTTTCTCGCGTCACGGCCCATATTATGAAGAGTTTGTTTGCAAAAACCGATAAGTCGATTTTTGAAGATTTTGAAGTACGGTCTCTGTCATAAATTACAAAATAATACCTTTGAAATGATATATTGGTCACTACATATAAAGGTACATTTTTGAAGTTATGGTCAAAAGAAGCAAAAATTGTCTTATTATTCTCTGTATTTTTCTTGACCTTTAATAGCAAATATCTCCATTTGGCAAATATGGACTTATCGGTTTTTGCGAACAAACTCTTCATATATATATATATATATATATATATATATATATATATATATATATGGAAGTTTCCATCGATGTGTAATAAATAGATATCAAGAGTCAAAACTTAGGAGTCAAATAAAAACACCGCATGAGTCAAAAAATTGCACTGACGTTTTGCTCAAAGACCTTTATCAAAGTAAGTCTGAACATAAAAGTAGATGCAAGAAACTAAGAAGACTCAAAAGTTGCCAAGATACAAATAATAATAACAAAAAGCTAGCTGGACGCATGATGTAAGCACTAGGGAGTGACGCCACCAAAGAAAGAAAGAAATGATGGGTATTTTTTAAAACAATAAAGTGCAAATATTTTTATTTGGCTCCTAAGTTTTTACTCTTGATATCTCTATCTGTCTATCTACTGTATCTATCTATCTATCTATCTATCTATCTATCTATCTATCTATCTATTTATCTATCTATCTATCTATCTATCTATCAACCTATCTATCTATCTATCTATCTATTTATCTATCTATCTATCTATCTATCTATCAACCTATCTATCTATCTATCTATCTATCAACCTATCTATCTATCTATCTATCTATCTATCTATCAACCTATCTATCTATCTATCTATCTATCTATCTATTTATCTATCTATCTATCTATCTATCTATCTATCTATCTATCTATCTATATGTACATATATATGTATACATATTATACAAAACGTGGAATATCATTACCTAATTGCATTAACAAATGTATGAGAAGAAGTGTGTTGGGTTAGAATCTTAATTTTCTATAGTGTTCGTGGAAAAATTTCGTTATCACAATGTAATGAACATATCTAGAAATATACGTCATAGTCGTGACGGAGGAAGGAGGGCTGCTAGCAGACGTTGCAGTCGTTCAGTTATTGCCTGTTTACTATATATACACTGTATATATATATATATATATATATATATATATATATATATATATGCGTGTGTGTTTGTGTGTGTGTGTGTGTGTGTGTGTGTGCTAGAATTTCTTTGCACAAGGTCCGCCCCCCGGTTGGTTTACTATAGTAGACTATTCAAAACAGACATTTCCAGTGTCTTCAGTGGGGATACCTCTGATTTCTTCAATCTGTCTTTTTAAATGAGAGAGAAAAAAAAAAAAATACACCAACACATACATACACACACACACACACACACATTATCACCACCTAGATAACGTATCATCACTCCTAATTAAGTAATTCAAGGAAGCAACGATATGAGATTTGGCTACGAGGTGGAGTAGCTGGGACAACTGAACCGAGTCGCTGTGTCTGTCTGTTCCTTATTTATGGGGGACCACACAGTTACTACTTTCATGTGATGTGAAGGATATGTATCATATTCTATGATAGGATCGAATCTGCTTGTCTAAGACCAATGCGAATACACCAGACTCATAGCCCACCAGCACATAATTACAAAACAGATCGGAATGGCCCCTAAGAGCCACACGCCACTGAAAGTCAGCAATAGACAGACAGCTCTAGAACATGAGGTATTCTTGTATAATAATGTCCATCTTTATTGCCTTTTAGTCTATAACAAATAAAATAAAAACAAACATGTGCAAAAAAAAATACATAAATGTCAAGCGCTATGAGAATTGAATGCAATCCTCAACAGCCAACTTCTCTATCGCACTTGGTTCCATCAGGTACGACAGAGTGCATTTACTTATGGAGAAAAGGTAAAATAACATAGGTATGAGAGCACATAGTTAGCAGTCAAAAAGAGGAGAGAAAGCGAGATAAAGACCGAAAGAAATATACGAACATATCCAGAGAGAGCAGAGAGAGAGAGAGAGAGAGGGTTGGGGGAGGAAATGTGTGGCTTTGTGTGTGTTGGGTCTTCTTCCTTTTGGATTGTGTATTTTAACATGTTTATATGAATTATGTTTTCATATGTTGCTCACATTGCTGACTTCTGGATATGTAACTGTAAAATGTTAGAAGTGGATGAAAACGAAGAAGACAGATCATATTAGTATGTGTGAATGGATACTTGCTGTAGAACTGAAGAAAGACACAAGAGCGAAAAAAATAATTACAAGAGAGGGAGAGAGACAGAGACAGAGACACAGAGAGAGAGAGAGAGAGAGAGAGAGAGAGAGGGGGGGGGGGGGGGGTAAGGGGCTCCTACTACCAGGCAGTGGAAGAATGCCTGCTACTATAAAGTCAACCTCTTCACACTTAAGTACATCACTGGAGCAAACGCGTTGAGTCCATTGGTTATAAGTCACTAAGTGTAAACAAACAAACAAACAAACAAACAAAAGAAAGAAAGAAACAAACAAACGAACATACTTTGAGTAGCAAAAAGACAACAAAGGATGTTAATCAAAAGCAGCGCAACCTGCATGAACATACACTTCAAACTCATCTACCCTGTCGAAACGTTTGATGAATACAGTCAAATATCTAACGAGCTTTGATTTGCCAAAAAAGGGGTAAAAAAAGGAACAGTGTAATGCCATTATGGATTGCTGTGCTATAACTCTATATAAGGCTATAATTTGGCTTTATAGGTTATAGCATTGTGACTCAGTTTCATTCATGACTCGCTCGAAACGCCGTCAAATACACAAGGATAAAATGAAAATTCTAATAACATTTGGCTGCATTATTTTCAGGAGGTATTTAAAGAAGAAAATGGGTTTTGATTTATGTCTTTAAAAAAAAAGTCAGTAGCATTCGAGTAGATATCGAAACCTCGCCGCTTATCGGCGAAAGGGCAAAATGGTAGACCTATATATTGTACTAAAACACTGTAAAAGATATATTGCAAGAAATTGGTTCATCACTTCCATTTGTTATACACAAAACTAAACATAAAAACACACAATGTCTTGATTTGATTTGAGGAATACGCGTCATATAACGCATATCAGCCCTAATCACTTGATGAGTCCAATATGAATCCTTGTTACATAAATCGTTGATAAAATTCATCTTGTCACATGTCATTGTATTCCCTTTACTTTATGGATGAATTTCACTTCCTGTCGCAAAGGAATTCTAGAAAATTTGTTACTGTAACAGACGTTGACTGGCAGTCAGGCATGTACTAGTTTCTGGCATGAATACAAATAGCTCCATGTGAAGAAATTCACGCAAGTATTATCAGAGTCGGTAGAATCTCATAACCCACACTAAACACGACAAATATTGAAGAGTGCCCGCTATTGTTCATCAAAAAACGTGCTTTTCCAGATTGTCACAGCAGATCTAAAACTAATTAGTGCACTGGTATCCAGATTGGGTAGCGTAATAGATAACTGGAGCATGATCACCCTCACAAACTCAGCTCTAAGAGGAATAGCTAAAATAGTATGATTCAATAGCTACGCAGATCAATTTTTGCCAAATCTTCAAGGTTGATAGTAAGAAAATTAGACCCAGAAAATACAATGCCGATGTATGGACGTTGATCCCTCCAAGTGAGAAAAATGCTAAATCTGACCATGTTGACTTATGGATATGCCTTCCTGTTTCGCAGAGCTGAACGAACGACTCGCAAAGATCACAAAACCGTTGTCTCCGCGGTTTCTTTCCGTAAGTTCAGTTGACGAAATTTAGATAGTTTTCTAACATTTCATGGATGATGTTTTTATTTGACTTTTAGATTGAATAGAGATTGCGGTGAGTAAATCTTTTTTATTCACTGTGTCTGTTATTTAAAAAGCATTTACATACATACATACATACATACATACATGCACACACTTATAGCTTATTTCCAATATACTGAATAACAGTTAGCCTTTTGAAGTCACTGCAATGTAATCACCCTGAAAAAGAAAAGGCAACCATGATTACCAGGGACATCTTTGAATGGTGGATGCCGTTACGACCAAATATGGAAATGCTTTCCAACAAGAGGGGAGGCGAAATATCACAAAGGATTTTCTCCCCTGTGATATGAAAAAAACCCCCCAAACAAACAGTGTTCACTATTCGAGCAAGCCAAGAAACTCGAAAAGATCGAGTGAAAAGCCCGCATTCTGTGACAGCTATTAATGCCTATTTTATTATTGTCTTTTGCATGTGGGGGTCCTGGCATAAGCTTATGAGTCACATTGTGGACGTTGTCAGGCGAAGTTTTATGAGTGAGACGGTGAGACTACCTTCTTTCACATTTTTCGTTTTTGTTTTCAATTTCCACCACAACTACCTGCTTTCTAATCGTACATGATAATATGAGTAAATAGCAGTTAACACATAAGGCGTTTTCATTATTAGATGCTCAATGTAAAGTCCCGTATGATATAATTATTTCATTGCATTTTTTCTTACAATATAGTATGAATCTGCGCTAAAACTATTATATGCATTAGATCGATTATATAAAATAATATTGACGTGCTCTTCATTGCTGTAGATCAGTTTAGTACAAGACGAATATTCACTCCGTCATGTTCGTGGTACGTATGTACACCATGAGAAAGAACAAAATCTCTATTTACATTGTGCGATTGATTTTGTACAATTTATACACAGAAGAATTCATTGAATTCGTGACGACGAAAACTACAGCTTAGAATTGACATTTGCTAGAATTTACTTCCGATAACAATGTTTCCATGGTATGCATATGCTTTTTATCGTCATGATAAAGCTTTTTCTTTCCCTTCCACATGATAATTTGTTTAATAGTTCGTGGAGAAATTCGAAAATGATGAACAAATAGGCCTCGGTAGTGAGCCAGTACCATTCCAATGTGAGAAATTAGTAGAAACTTTGAGCACTGGAGAACCGGCACACATGTTGTTTCCCATTGTTATTAATACTATCCTCGTAAAATATTGATAAGACTATTATGATGATGTATGTTTGACGTATTATCAATACATGATGATAATGATAATCAATTTCCCTCAACATCATTCACTTACATCATTTAATACCCTAACCGTTGCAGAAGACCTTAGTGGTATGAATACACAAGATAGTAACAGTTACACAGCAAAACAAAATATGACAGACAGTAGTATTTCTTAGTATACGTCGAAACGCAGACAAATGTCATAGCAATATCTCGACTGAAGGCGTGCTCACAAAATAACTGCAATTGTTAGATTTCACACTGGCTTGGGATGATTCCCAAAGCGTATTCCAGCATCACAGCAGTGTGACACACACTGCGAATATAGCTAGTTGCCCGACCGCCGCATCATAACAATTGATTAAGGTACACACCACGGCAGTCTGTACCCGCAGACTAGCAGTGAATTGAATGAAGACATTTCAGGATGCTAGAAATTGACCATAATGAAGCAGCAGGAGAGGCAGAGTATTACTGTGCATCATGTTTTAGCAAGCTTGGCGCCTGTAGGTTTTCCTTCGGAAAGGTTTTGGTTATTCCTCATACAATCATTTGCCCCTGATTCTGGCTGTGACTGTGAAGGATCGCCTAATAGGAAGACTCCAGCATCAACAAAGAGCCTGAGGACATGACTGATAGATGCTCTTCATCGAGTAACGAGAATGTCTCACTGGGCTTGCTGCCATTTGTTATGATAAGCCAGTTCAGGGCGAAGGTCTAAACTGACCCTAAACAAGTCTTCATATTTATGCGTAGTGAAGGGAAAAAGTGATGGCATTTGACAGTAATCACTCGTCATGCTTCACTTTAACAAGAAATCCTAATGCTGACAGAAACTCATAAATATTCGTGTATATACTAGCATGTAGGAGAGTTTGACACACTGTATGGCAGTTTGATTTACGCTCCACGTTGTGCTCCTGAGTCGACTGTTTTGTTAACACTCCACATAGGATCACTTCTCATATTGATGCTATATATGGCAATGGCGATGGTTATGGTGAAAATAATGAAGCTGATTGCTATTTATTGTAATTATTTCTATTATTTCTACCAACGTGCTGCAGTTATTGTAAGTGTTGCTGTGATTATTATGATCATTATCACTATTATCATCACTACCATTCGTCGTCATCATCATCATTATCATCATCATCATCATCATTCTCTCACTCTCTCTCTCTCTCTCTTCATTCTCATTCATTCATTTTCCATTGCTATCAATGAAAAGTACTCCGTGTAGTTTACTAGTACTTGTATGTAACAGTCCCGATACATCTCTTGCACATCTCTTGTGTATTGGTTTAGAGTGATTCAAGTTAGATTGCGAAGCACGTAGAATTCTTGCCAGGCATTCGCTATATGAGTCACAGTGCTGAGATCCGTGTCCAGTCCTCCTCAGTCTGGAGACATGTCACAATCATAACTCCGCGTGTTGCAGACTGGATTTCTCCGATCTCTGTCTAGTAGGCTACTGTCGCTCAAGGCGTGTACTAACTAGAGAACACTTTCTCTGATCAGGCAAGCTGTCTCTGACTCATCCTGTGTTTCGTCGACTGAGCCTGTGCGTTATAGATAGACACAGTAAGTATGAAAGGCGATGGTATTAGAGGTGGATCATGCTGACATGATATGACTACACAGATTGTAAGCATTGCAGTCAGTCAGCGAAGAAGCGTATGACAAGAAGTGTGAAAAGGAGACATGAACATGCTGTTAACATTGTCAGGGATGGTTTGCAATCTCAATAAAAAAATCCACATCAATTTTTTTTTTTTGTCATTAAAACTGTAAATTAGACGGCGTACATGAGTTGCTTCAAGTAAGTGATATAGCAATGTCAACCTGAACGCACAGTGCGCAATGTATTAAGCATATATACAGTATACATGAAGACATTATACATAAAAATATATATAAGAACTTGAATTGATCACTTTATTCTTAAAAAGAAAAGAATTGTATTCTGAAGAGTCGCCATATCTTCACTCTAACAAGACGATACAATGACGATATGAGCATACGAACGATCATAAGCACAATGTCAACAATGATAACGCTGGTTATTTGTAGAACGAAGATGGAACTACAGACATATACAAATAACGGCCAATCATGTTTGTATAATTCATATTATATGTAATAAGACAGGCAAACTGGAATGGCATAGGGGCACGTGCTGAAGTCACTTTTCATTTCCTTGGTCCACGTACGCGATGACGCAGTCTATTGATTTACTGTGTGTAAGGAACTCCTCTAAACAACGTTAAAGTAAGTTACCAGGCAAATTCTTCCTGACAGGATAATAACGATGAGTCAAAAGACAACATCGATAGGAACATACATTTTGTTTGTTTGTTTGTTTGTTATTTTGTCTAAACTTCTCAGTGATTTTTGTTCATAAAAAGAACATTAATACCAATCTCGACCTGTCGAAATGTAACATTTCTGAACAACTAATTACCACTCTAAAACGTATGCAACGAATGACTACAATTTCTTCATCTACGAATTCATTTCACAAGGAAGTATTAGTTAGGCTTAGCTATGCAAGTCCTTGAGAAACCAGTGAAGCAGTTCTTTTTTCCTCACCCCTCCACTTTGTATAATGTGATTGCGACGTACATCACTTTTACTTTTTTTTTCAGATATCATATCAAAGTTTACAAACTTTCCTCAATCTGATTTGTATGAATAAATTTCACTCTTCTTGATGATTGAATTATTTCCTGTAAATTTGTTCTTCAGTTTGCTTCTTCTTCCAGACTCAAAATGAAACGTCAACATGCAACGACGAAACATTTCTCCACAGTTATCGATATATTTAAAACAGAAATTAAGGAAATGCGAAGATAAATGGCAAGCAACAGACACGATTTAAAAACGACTGAAAACGACTTTAATTATGGTTTTAAAAGAAACCAATAAAGAGACAGGAAATGAATCATATCGATTATCATCAAAGGATTACCAAAAAAAAAATGATAAAAATGAAAATTGCTCAGTAACGGCAGCCAGTTTCTAGAATGATAACTTTTCGTTTTTATTATAATCAATATTACAATTAAAATGTTTCCGAACAATCCGAGCAAATAATGGAAAATCAAAATATGTAGGAGCGCTATTTATGACGAAAGATATATCAAAGTAAAGGCTGTAAGGATTTAGACACCTGCGGCAACCACTGACAAGCAATTACTAGATCAACACAAAATTTCACACATGATGATAGAAATTGTATTCATGCAAACATTTATTAACGTAAAATGTTTTTCTGGGCAACTAAAAAACAACAACAAACAAACAAACAAACAATCAAGTCGTGCGACTTCCAATGTGTTTTGATTGTTATACAGGTACATATAGAGGTGACAAGGAAAATGAGGCAAATTGACCAAATCAGTACGGCACGAAGCGCTCTTTATTTTCTACAAATGTAAATTTGGAAGATATGTAATCAAAGAAATCATAAAGCAGTCATTCATAGTGATCCATTGTATGAGACAACCAACATCCCAAAACTTCTTGTGATTACATTTTTCACAAATGGTTTGCATGTGATATTACATTTTTCACAAACGGTTTGCATGTGATATGATAAAACATGATAGAAAGCATAATCATTTTTCTATGAAACTTAAACGCAACTATGCACACAAGCGTCACTTTTATTACTCACATCTAAAAGAAATGATGACAAATATTGATTGAAAAAATGACGGAGGAAGTGAGCAACACGAAGTGAAAGGAATTGATCCACTCTAGAATCATAATCAATGTGGAGGTGAATACAGAGAATAAATTTCAGACATCAGAGAAGACATACAACGTCGCAAAAATATCTTTCTAATAGATACTGACGACATAAAGAGGATTCTCCTTTGAAGCATAACACCCAGAGTTGGAATAGCGCGTTTAAATAATCTTGGAATGAGAGCCAAGAAAGTGCAAAGAAAGAGCACAAATAATAATCTAGGAATTTGTACCTGGTAGGGGTATATGAACAATGTTTGATTCTATTGCAGGCATAGGGGAAAAATGTGTGAGAAAAATAATGTGACTTAAAAGAAATACATGCAATCCTCATTGATTTAACGTGGATTTGGTTAAAATAGATAACGGCTACCCTATGGCTAAATTAGGGTGCACGCCAAAGGGAAACGATCCTTTTAGATAACAGACGGGGGATACATCATCGTCTTAAGAAAGTTGCTCTGTGCATGTAGCCTAATATAGCAATAGCGTGGGTTGAGTTTATCTTTTCTATCAGCGGTGTGTGAAACACAAGATGGGCTACGCTAAAGAATGTGGTGGAGTAGAATCCATCAAACATGCCTGATGTACAGAAGGTATACCAACACCAATATTTGCTACTCCGTTTCATGCAAAATGCCAACGGCCATTTCACAGATTAACAAAAAACAACATTTTCGAAGATGTCCATGCCATGTTGACGGACTCTAGTCAAAGGAAAGCATCGTTAGCATTCACAACCGTATAACTGCACTTACTTATCTTGGCTGGTTTCCCATCTGATAGTTTGTTTTATAACACAATAGGATAAAAAAACAAAGAATAATAACCATTGGTAAAATATGCTCTAGATACAAAGACATAAAAGTTGTATCAGAAATTGCATATCATTGTTACAACATTCATTGGTGAGAAAATATGTTATTTACTCAACCAAATTTACTTTTTGGGTAAACATCGTACATGACACTATTAAAGTGTGTATAGCTACAAATAATATGATGCTGCTGATTGGTGGTGGGACAGTGTGTAGGCCTTCGTGCTTATGCCCCTATCTCTCGAGTAATAAAGGTGATGATCAGCATACACTACACATTATACAAAGCTGGGTTTCTAGCTAAAATTCATTCTGATTTTGTATGACGAATAATCAGTGGACTAATCGCCTTGAAAAAAAAAATTGTAGACGCGACCCTCACCCTCAAAAAAAAAAAAAAAAAATGGAACGCCTGCTCCAACGCCTTAAAAAATTAAGCTTATGTTTGAATGCTTGATCTTCTTGCTGACAAACCTGCAAAGAAAACGTTCTTTTTTCGTGTGAAGATGTAAGCCTCCATACCTCTATAGATATCTTATTTCGTGAGTAATAGTGTTTGGCGAGTAAGGATCTGGCATTGAATAATAAAAACGGAAGGAATTCGAGTTGTGGCGATCTGACCGTAAATGCAGCCGACCAGTTGACGTTGTAAATTTGCATAAGGGTATATCAAAAGTCCAGGGCACTTGGTATGAACTGATTGATATTCAGCTGATATTTGCTACGGTGGTTATGCATTTATTTTTCTGTCCGAAAGGGTCATTGAATGATTTTATTTATGGTTGGCAACAAATACTCTTTCGGCATTAAGGTTGGATTACCGATAAAAAGGCATGTCCTTTATGACACATTGCAAGAGATCACTTTTCGGCGTCTTTGAAGCTTTTAGATCTCATTTGGATTTACAATATCAATCTCACTGAAAACCTCAACAAAGGCAACGGGAATATTGCAAGTGTGCATCAATGTGGAAATGTTGTGGCTGACGATTACATGTCGTTCTTCGGATAAATTGGTTGTGGGAAAAAAAAACCGACAACAACCTATGGTATTTTTTGTTGTTGTTCTAAAATGCAAGGATGTGTAATGATCCGAACTTAAGTGCATTCCCCTTTGAACGAACAAAGTAGATAGTACAAAATGGGGGAAAAAGGGATATTGTCAAAGCGTTTCAAGGACGTGTGAATGAGTCATGTCCAGATCTTCTGTGTAGGATGACCAAAAGGATTCCGCGGGTATTTTGTCGGAGGGATGTTGAAATCAGACAGAATAACCAAATTTACGTCATTTTGAACATTCTTCAACATTTTGTATGTTTTGAGGTCTGAAGAGCAATACTGATAACATAAAAAAGTAATTAAAAAGTTTGAATTTGATATATGGGAAGAACAGAGTGCAACTTGTCATTCCAACTTCCGTGAAAAATTTCGGAATATCTATGACATACGCAATACGTTCAATTTGCAATGGATACATTCATGACAAAGCTCTCTTGTCGGGTCGTCTCATACAGTGAAATGAACTAGTCAGAATCATGACATCGTTTAGACATGTT
The DNA here is from genome assembly GCF_040938485.1 of Diadema antillarum. NCBI lineage: Eukaryota > Metazoa > Echinodermata > Echinoidea > Diadematoida > Diadematidae > Diadema > Diadema antillarum. Next base: position 50,935 of record NW_027272797.1, read on the forward strand.
TGGTTTTAAAACAATGTAACTAATGTCGACCAAAATTGGGGGCATTGCTCTGTCAGGTGCATTGCTATGTCAGCACATGCCAGAGCATAAATTAACTACCGTTAGGCGTAGGAAAGCTCCCACTTACGGCTGAAATAGTCATATACATAAAAAAGCACCCAAACCGAACAAGTGTGACTTCGTTTCTGATGTCGAAAGACAAATTCCTTTATGCACCAACAATCACATAAAAGCACTTATTGATTATCATCAATTAAGAATCGTGTTTTTTTTTTGAACGTGTAATTGGTATCATTCATAAGATTTCTCACTAAATCTACGGCTCACCCGGAAGTGATACATGACTGCTTCGACTTCCAACGGAAGGCGAGTTCGGTTTCTTCAGGGATGGCTTGATTAAGTTGATGGCATCGCCATTCTCAGGTCCCCGAAAGGGAGTGCTCTTGTTGTTGGGGTCTTCCTCGTCGAGGTAGACGCTGTTGACACTGTTGGCGGTAAGATTGGTTTTGGCTGACGTTTGTAGAGGCGGTGTCTGCATTGCAGAGTTGTGCTGGTGTCGTGGAGATGACGAAAGTTCGATGTAATCTCCCTTTAAATCATCCTCACTTGGCTCAGGTTCTTTGTGTTTCCCTTCTACCCAGTAAGTCAGCATCACACCCTTTCCCTGAATGAGGAAAAGTGACAAACAAACACATAGACGACACACAGACAGATACACACCACGTACGAGTTACATTCCTGACATTATGATTAATGAAATGATGTTAAATTAATTATTTCACCAGCTTAGATAGATACACATTTGAAATATTCGTATCTACAAGTCTTATTTAATGTGTGACAGCGTCATGGTATTAGTCACAGCGCCATTATTGGCCATTTTATGCCATTTTCTAACTTGAGCGGCCCCTTCCACGATTGAGTTATCAAGAAGTTGTTGACTCTCATCTGTGCCTCTACATACAAGAATGACGCAATGACATAAGGAAACGAAGAGCTTTAAGATGCTACCAGGCACGTGGTGTTTATTGTCATAGATCCTAGCGTCCCAGTACTGTAGCCATAGGCCATGCAATCTATGCCACCAATAAAACTTAATTAAAGCCTTTGCTGATGGGGACGTAGTGAGACGGTGTTGCTTCGCCACCATGATCGCTGCCAAGGTGATAATAATGAGAATACCCATCCAGTCTGCTTAGCTCATGTCAAGTAAGATGTGAGCTCAGATTTTTTTTTCCTGCCTTATCGGTAGTCTTCTTCACGCGGTTCGGTAGACCAAGATTAAATCGGGTTAACCTAGAGTTTAAGGTGGTCCATTTGAGCATTTCTCCCACACTTAAATGGTGCGTTTCATTGTAGTGTAAAGCGCGAGTAGCTAGCATAAAAAGACATATGACTTAAAATACACAAGACTCATCAGCAGTACCATGGACTTGAAACTGTGCTGAAAATCTGTCAGGTCAGATCAAAGAAAGACGGGGTTTGGTTGATTATTTGCAATTATCACTTTGGTAATAATAACTCAAAATGATTCATAATAAGGGTCTTGTGGAAGTAAAACCCAGTTTAATAAGAAATTGGGTATTCTGCCTTAGGTTTTGATGTCCTAAGTAGCTGAATACAGTATCTAAAAGATACAGTCATTGCTAACTACTAGGGAGTGAGAAGCAATAACACATATATAATGGATATAAAATGGATATGACTTTTGAGATCATTTCATAGTTGCTTGAAATGACGTCAGCGTAGGAACACTGTCATGACTACCGTGTCTGGTGATGACGTAACGACCGTATTGAAATTGAATGCGTTTATGCTATGTGACAGATCCCTGAGGTCTCATCTGCAGAGAGGAGAGAGAGAGAGAACCTCCAACAAGTTCACGGAACGATTTGAAAGAGGCTGAAGTTCCTGATGTCATAAAGTGTGTGTGTGTGTGTGTGTGTGTGTGTGTGTGTGTGTATGTGTGTGTGTGTGTGTGTGTGTATGATTATCACGGGACATACCTTGACTGGCATCTCTCCCCTTTCTGACAGAATGTATCCGCCTAGCCCGTTTAGCAGGTTCACACAGAACTCACTGGCCTGAATTTTTAGAGCTGGTTGATGGTTATATCATCGTCACCATGGAAATAAAACAAACAAACAAGCAAGCAACACAAAACAACAAACAGACAGAGAGAGAGAGAGAGAGAGAGAGAGAGAGAGAGAGAGATCACTTCAAATATGCATTTCACATTGCACAATTTCAGAGAGTCGCTTGTTTTTTTTAATACAGTCGTCTCCCTTATGACGAAGTCCTCGTTGACCGGCAGTTTTCTTTCGTTATATCGAAATTTCGTTGCAGCCGAACAAATAAACAGTGAATGATATAGAGTGGATAATGCTGTTCAATGAATGTTAGATTCGTTGTACCTCGTTTTAACCGGGTTCATTATAATGGAAGTGCACTATATCTGGTATCCGCATATCAAGTGATACACGGTACTATGATTATGTGAATATCTTAGAATAATAATTGTATTCTTAGACGTGTGCAGAATGTGGTGTTATCTCTCTTTTGTTGTTGCTTTGCATTCACGCAGATGAGTTTGATAAGTCAAAGAACATTATCATTACCACACTGTGAATGAATTATGAGTATGGTTATGTTTTAATTGAGCTTATTTCGATTCCTCCACAGACAACAAAACAAGAAAAAAAAACAAGCAACCTGACAAATACGGTTTTACTTCTGATCACGTTATCTGATATGCGTTAAGTGTGATTCGATGTTTTCTCTCATTTCGAGTGAAGTGGGTTTTTATCCGTAGGGTGCGAAACCCATTTCTTCCCCAAAACAAACAAAAAAGAAACCTAAATAATGGATGACATCAGCTACTTAAGATAAGACGTTCTTAAGTGAGTGTGAAAGAGATGAAGAGTCCCTTTACCTTCCCCTGTTGACTCCATGCGTGATGCTGTGTTCACGGTGTCCCCAAAGAGACAGTATCTTGGCATCTTGAGTCCTACGACACCGGCTACCACAGAACCTACAGAGTGTTTGACATAGACGTGCATCTTTCGTGTTACTCTCTCACTCAATAGGATCATTATACTTCATGACCTGGTGACACCGAGTCATACCTACACTTTATTCAAGTTAAATTCCTACTATCATCCACTACGGCAGCTAATTCCCTTCCCCCCACAGCCAACACGATAAAAGGGGTCGTAGAGTTTTGGTTGAGACCTAATTTCAGGTTTCTAACATTTTTTTGTGTGTGTGAGATAATGAGAAACCTCTTATGAAATGTGAAAGAGCATGTAATTTCAAGAGGAAGTCAGCGATTACTTGATGAAAATTGGTTTTGAAATGGCTGAGATATCAAAAACAGAGCGATCCTAATGAAAGGCAGGAGCCACCTTTTATTACGATCGCTTTGTTTTACTTTGTTTTTGGATGTCACAGCCATTCCGAAACCGATTTTCATCAAATAAACTTTGAATACCTCTTAGAATGGTACGCTCTGTACTATTTCATAAGTGGCTTCTCGGTATCTCGCAAAAAGTTAAAAGCTCAATCTTCATCTCCACCAATACTATACCATTCCTTAAACAATGATAAATGTTTGAAGTTATTTCTTCTGATACCTGAAATTTTATCGAGTGAAGTCCATTCGAAATATTGAAACTGCCATCGACAGGCCGTGGGCAGTGTGGAAGTGTGGAAGTTCACTTACCTGAGTGGATTCCAGCCCGAATTTTAAGTTTTTGGTCCTGCCTGTGTGGGATGACGAACGTTTCACACACGTTCACTAGATCGAGCGCCATACTAGCAATCTCGCCAGCGTGTTTGTGGCCGTTCTTCCTGGGAACCCCCGAGACGACCATGTCTAGAGATGGGAGGTAAGGTTAGCACCTATCAAACTCCATTCAAATGACATAATAAAACATAATAATGGCATAATAAATATCTGTCTAATTTCATCGTCACGGTATTAAAATTCACCGCTTTCACGAAAATGTTGACAACCTATCACGCTGGCAAGATCCCTGTGCTTTATTCAGCGATGAATATCAAGATAAAATCAATGTTGTCTGGTCCTTGTCTATCACCGCACATAGACTACTCAGTCTTTTAGTCTCCGCAAGAACCATGTTCATTGACTTGAGTCGTTTTGTAAGTACTCAAGTTTGTATTTACTCTGCACAGATATAATGGAGATCTTTATGATGGACACCGCCTCGCAGAATGGCATTACAAGCATCCGAGTGCATTCTTAGTTTTACATAATTCACAGCGAAAAACAACAACAACAACAAAACCTGACTTTAAAACCGACACCACCACTACCACCACCTCACCCACACCCAGAACAACAACAACAATATTTACCATCCAACCAACGAAACAGTAAAAAAAGAACTGTCAAATGAACAAGTCTGGAATTTATACAGCAACTATATAGCACGTAAAGAACAACGTTAGATTACAGGCCACTAACTTAAACGAATGTAAAGACGTATACTATTCCAAGAAAAGCTTAGAAAGAAGAAGAAGAGTTATGTTACACTTACATGCGTCTCCTATCGTTTCCACCTTGTACACGTCATAATTATCTATGATGGAGTCGAACGTGACGTATAGCTTGTTGAGTAGTGCCACCACCTCGTACGGCGAGCTTGTGCTGGAAAGACTTGTGAAACCTACGATATCGCTGTTCGGATAAAATTACGTAGGAAAGAATAAAAAAAAAATAAAAACCAAACATCTAATCATTAATATCTTCACGATAACAACGATACCAAAATATACGAAATGTACCTAGATTTAACATGACATTGAGAGAAAGAGAGTCTTGCAGTTGTCTTCATTTCATTGTATCGGCATTTTCAGAGGGCATTTTTACTACTGCACGAGCTTACATGACCAATCTGATAATATCTATTGTCCTTGAGTAGAGTTGAAAATGATACAATTCACAGATAATCGGAAGTCTAGAAACTTTACAAGCATGTTTATGTTCCTTTCATGTTATCTAGAAATCAGTCAGTGGTAGCCTTTTTGACAAACACAGCCAACGGACACTTGATGATTGGTGTAACATGATCGTGGGAAGTGTGAGTAACCGATCGTCTGTTGGAGTTGAAAACACTTCATAATGAGATCAAGTGACGACGATCGTTGAGATAGGCATGTAACCTAACGCTAGTCACACAGTGCTCCAGAAATGTTGCCTTCCAGGAGGAAAGTGAAATCTTGCATAAACAGTCCTTTCCGTATTCATCTTTTCCCCATCATTTCATCTCATGCAGTCTTCACATTTTCACAAATTTTCTGAGACAAAATATTTGAACATAAGCAATATTGACGGGCACTGCATTATTATCATAATCAAGGGGAATAATAGAAGTGTCAAAGGTGACTTGCCTAAAGAATATTGTGCAAGATTCGTATTGCTCAGCCTTGGCTGCGTTGCCTTGTCTCAAGTCGTCTGCTACAGGCTGGGGTAACATACCTGTAGAGAAGAGATCAAGCTGAAGCTTTGACTACGGCAGAAATATACAAATATATGAACATCATATTCCCGTATGCATTTCCGAAGACAAATATACTAAGGCTTACATGCAAAGGCATTTGGGTTGGTTCTGTCAGTATAGCTGTCATTTACAATGTCGACATCTTCCTCTCTTTTAAAATGAGTAACCGTTTTTTCTTTACTGTAACAGTGAATTATAATTATATTTGTACAAATAATTTTTGTTGTAGTTAGAAATGGGTTCTCGTGACGCATTGTCTAGGGACCGTCTAGGGGCGTATAATTTTTTGGAGGACTTACTGTACAGAAGTCTGTCTGTCTTCTGTTTTTCAAGCAGTAAGTCCTGCGTTCTCTCCGCCACAATGGACTCCAGATGACGGGAATATTTCTCCATTAGCTGCATCATGAGGTCCACCGGGCTCAGCTTACTCGGGTTGATGTTATGCAGGGTTGCGCGGATTTGAGAGAAATGAGGGCGCTGCACAGGGTTGATACTCCAACACCTCTCTATTAGCTGATTAAAGATAACGAAACGCTTCAACACAAGACTGTGCCCGGTTTTCAACGTTTGCTGAAAATAACATCGATTCCGTGCAGTGTACTAAATGTGACCGTGCACCTCAAAACGAACATAAAGTCGCACACACTGATTTTGCGTGAGGACTGAAAATAAGTGAAATGGGTAAACCTAGCCAAACTTGAGTTTTTCATATTTTCTGAAAGAGCGGGTCTTCTTTTACGTTATGCTAAAATTTGGGATCATAAAACGGGCAGGAAAGTGTGTTTTTTTAGCAGTTTATCTCGAACATTTTTTTTAGAATAGTGTGATTAGGTGTGTCTTTAGAATCCCTTTTTCATTTCTGAAAAACCTTGTCCACACTCTTCACCTTCAACTCCAATAACTTTTGAAAGGATAGTGCTACTGCTTTGAAAGTTGGCATTAATTATGGACAGAATGTGTTAATGAGGCATGCTTAATTTCACTTTAATCTGATAATCCCTTCATTGTTGTTACTCTGGCGGTTTACTTCCGGTTTTTTGTCCCATTCATTGCACAGCCAGCACGGTTTGGTAAAGATTAAGCGCTTGAATAGACACTGTACTTCAGAGCCTCTTTTCTCAGTTCACACTTTTCCTGAGTTTGTGCTTTCTTTCCAATATTTAGATAGGTTAGGAGAGTCCATTTGATTTGAGTTATACATCATTTTAAAGCTTAAAGTCTGCTCTTTCAGAATATGGTCTTAACTTAAAATTCATGTCTGGCGACTTTTTGTTTGTTTTGAGGTGCAGTGTCACAAATAACAATTAGCCAGGCTCTTTCTACAAGAACAAGATGGCGTGCGTCATTAGAGCGGCAAACTTGAAGTTCGTCTCTTTATCTCAAACAAATGATTTTAATTAGAATGCCTCGATCGAAAAGTTCACGAAAAACCACAGAAGTTAGGCTATTCAATTAACTTACCTTTGGACACCCAACTTGACCTTTCCTTACGATTACTATTTTTCCAGAGGAGCACAATGTACGACCAATGGCACAGGTCAATGCAAGGCTTCGTCGACTCGATGTCATTTCTAATTATCCCACAGGAATGCAATCTTTTCATTCCCAACAATCAGTGAACGTGGTCAGGTGGATACTAGCAGGGAGGTGAGGTACTACGGTGTGCGACTGTACAGCTATGCTGCATGGACATTCATACCCCCCACCCTCCTTCCGCTGCTCTCGTGGAGCGACCCACATTTTAGAACCACACTCTCATAACTTCGCAGGTATCAGTGCATAAACATAGGTACAGACAATAGGTGCTTAGTGTAAATAATGGCTCATTACGTTTGATAAACAACATTTGCCATAAATACGTAAAGCTAACGGTGCAATTTCTAGAGACTCACGTTAATGAAGTCCTGTGGGCACGGACACTTCTCGTCGTCCGTATTGTCGGCCATATCGAGATCAGGCAGTGGAGGTCGCCAAGTCTCGTCCAGTGGGTAGTCGTCTTCGGGGATGACTTCATTTCGAGACGCAATCTCCACCAGGACGACGCCGTAACTTAAAAATGCCCACAAAATCCCAAAGAGACAGACAGACAGACAGACAGACAGAAAAACAAACAAACAAACAAACAAACAAACAAACAAACAAACAATACAACATTAGTAACATCATGACAATGTTCTAAGAAATCGCTAATTCGCACGTGTTTGCGGTGATGTGAACTTCAGGCTGCTGTAAGACCAGGCTGAATACCTTACATCAGTTGTGCAATGCAAGTCAACATAAACAGTTTTCGTCATCAAAATCTCTTTCTGCTCAGTTTAGGATTCTCCTTTTAAATATTGTCATGGCACAGTCTATGCCGAAAAAAAAATGCTGCCACTCACCTGTAGATGTCAGTTGCTTGCGAGGGAAGGGAATACGTATTACTTCGACTCTCTGGAGGCAAATACACCTGCATTGCGCGGGTCTTGTAATTGTTCGTGCATGTCTGACTCCCTTCTTGGTTTCTGAACGTCGACAGTCCGTAATCTATTAGGTTGGATAAGTTTAGCATTATTCCATATACATCAACACATTATAGCAGTCATGGTCATACAACTATTAGATTTCTCATGGCGCCTAGAACAAGAGACAGTGGATGATGTCAAGTTCGGTGCTATTTTAGTGCTATCTCTACACTAGCACCGGCAATAAAAGACAAAAAACAAACAAACAAAGAAACTTGAAATTAGTCGGTGTTAGCTAGTTGACTTCAAAATCTTGACGTATTTCCGGAAGCTGGTGTTCTGCCCGGTGTTGAATGCCATTTACTGAACTGAGCTGCACTGTTTATATTTTGGCCTTTTAATGTTTTTTTTTCCCCATCGGTTAACTTTAACCCATAGGAATCATCATACTACGAATATTTGCAATTCGAAGTTCGGTGTTCGCGTTTGGGTTGTATGTGCGAGACGCCCACATTATCGTCCATGTATGCATGTTTTATCTGCAAAGTCTATGCTAAGGTAATGGTAGCCCCCGGAACGAACACGAACACTCCAGACATGAATACATAAATATGAGCCTGGGAGCAAATTTAGGATCGTTGTATTTTGCGAAGGGATGAAAATTGTGGCATTTCAATCAGTCTTCCACATGATGTGTCTAAAACTAAGCAGTCGCGAATACATCTTTTGAAATTTAACTTGAGCCAAGCGCCATCATTTTTTTTTTCATCATTTTTTTTTTCCGTCGCACAGTTCCGGCGCAATACCGCGGATTTCTCAGTGGTGTGAGGAGAACAAGAGTCTTGGGGATCGATAAATGTGATCGGCAAGATCGGTATCGCTTGTGTTCAAGGGATCATACAGTTTTGGTTGAGACCTAATTTCAGGTTTCTAACATTTTTTGGTGAGATAATGAGAAACTTCTAATGAAATATGAAAGAGCATGTAATTCTATGAGGAATTCAATGTTTATTTGATGAAAATTTGTTTTGAAATGGCTGAGATATCCAAAAAAGAGCGATCCTAATAAAGTGTGGGACCCATACTTTATTACGATCGCTTTGTTGTATTTTGTTTTTGGATGTTTCAGTCATTTCAAACCCGATTTTCATCAAATAAACTTTGAATTCCTCATAAAATGGTATACTCTGGTACTATAACATAAGTGTTTTCTTGGCATCTCGCAAAAAGTTAAAAGCCCAATTCTCATCTCCACCAATACTGTACCATCCCTTTAAAGGCAAAAAGAAACTTGTGATACGCCTACCAAAACAGCTGAATTTTACTCTAAAATGGATATATATGAATAGGAAATGTATGAAATAACGCTGCATTAACACGATTTCAGTTGGGTAACAAAGAAAATGCGACATATAACCCCAAAAGACACGCCGGAAGTATTGCAGGGATGTTTTATATTCGATTACATCGATAACAATATACGGGAGCACACAGAGTTAATCGCTGTGGTAGCAGCTAGTTAGCAGCATGCTATTCCATACTGCTGGAAGGGTGCGATTCGATCATCACGTACTAGTATAGTTCTACCTAACCACTGCTGAACCGGGAGGGCGCTTCAGGAATAAATATCATGTACTATGCTTGACATTTTTTTTTTTTTTAACTTTTGGTCTCCAAATACTCTGAAACAGCTAATTTTCCTGGCAGGTAGACCCTCTCGATATATTGCAAGCAAATTCCAAATGGTGGAAGATGAACTTTGCACACAACTGAGAGCGAATGTTTTACCTTTGATTGGCCCGTCGGTATTGGAGCTCGATTTAAGGCTGTTGTTTGGCAGAAAGCATTCACACCAGTACTAACACTGAACTTGACATCACCCAGTAAGTTGCGAAAAGCAACATAAAGAAAAAAAAGGCATACCAAACCAGGCACAAGAGGTTTCTTTTATTGTCATCATTATTCTTTAAAAAAAATATCTCTGTGAAAAAACAAACAAACAAAATCCTCGGCGTAGGCAGATAGTAGTCAGGCTGAAATTAAAGCATCGCAGTGTGTACCTACAAGCTAATACATATTCTACACTATGTATACGGTTTATATTACTGACGGTCCTTTACAACCCTCTCTGTGCCATGGACGATAGCCAGTGTGTTTCCTGTGCGAATCGGCACTCAAAGCGCACGAAGGGTCAAATAACTCCAACATATTGTATTTTTTCCCAGAGTTGATACACATTCCCGAAAACAATGAATTTTCTAAGCAGAGAACTTCAGAGTGCTGCGTTCTGACGCTGAATGATAGTTTCTATAACCATTTCATTTCGTAACCTCCCCACATATATCATGAAATGTACAAATCCATCCATTTTATCCATTTCTGATTCTCACACTTTCTCTCTCGCTACGGTTTTATATATATATATATATATATATATATATATATATATATATATATATATATAATATCATATCATATCATATAAAGGGGGGGGGGGTGCTTACTGACCTGCGATCTTTACCACCCATCTGTCATCTATGACGCAATTTGAAGACGTGAGTTTTCCGTGATATAGCTTGTTGTTGTGAAGATAGTGCATTCCACGTGCCACGTCCATGCAAAATGAAAATCTGTCAAGGAATTGGGTTTGCAAATCAATACGACTGTTGGGAGAAGGGATCTACTGGCTTCCAGAGATGTTCAGGCTATATATAGCGTCCAGTCCCTGCTCACTGATAAGCCTGTCCCTCATGACAGTAGCCATAATCCCACGACCCCGGGCGATCGTACCACTTGATTTTATTCAACATGAAAAGCATATTCTGGAAGGAGAATTCGATGCATTTTTCTAGTCGCCTACAGTGACAAGCTTCTTTTTATTTCCTTTGATGTTTCTGAGGAGGAAGGGGAGCCATGCATTGCTTATAAGATTGTTAGGTTTCTATTCCTCTCAAAGTTTTTTTTTTTGTCATCAAAAAAGACTAAATGCTGACCAGAGCTACTAAAGTTGTTGTTTTACCATTTCCAGTGGGAATTTCACAAGCAAAAATGCATTTTATTTTTCATCAGTATTGCAACACAAGAATGTCTTATCATTTTCTTTTTCCACATCTTTGTAAAATAGCTAAAGGCAAGGAAACAATAAAATCTTGAGTCTGATACAATTTAGGAACAGAGGAGATCATAACGGTCGATTATCAATGCAAACGGTTCTACAATATGGAATGTGTATAGTGTGTTTGTTTCTTTTTATTTTGTATATTGTGGGATACATACAAGACACTAAACTACAATGATCGGTGGCACATATTTATGTACTGGTGTCAAAATATCTCATACCTGAAACTCCAATTTAGCGGGACATCCTCATTGAGTAAGACATCGGAGAGAGCGCCTTTGGGACAGTATTCAGTGCAAATCGCTACGTTGGGAACCTCTACGCAGCCGCCGACAAACTTACAGAGATTCGGGTGGATGAGGTCCCTGTAGGGTGCATTGCAGGAGGAGAATATTTTCATGACACCACAAGCAAAACGTGAAGGATAAAACAAGAGCCCCTGAGCTCTCTCAGTTTTTTAGATAATCTAAATCGATCTTGGAAGTTAAGATCAACTCAGAATTATGGTATGTTGAATGTGTCTTCTATGGTATTCTAACTTCATAATGAAAATCACATTATGGGGACGAGGAGAAGAAAGTCATTTTCGAGAAAAACAAGGTTTTGAAAAAAAAAACCCACAACTTTTTGAAACCAATAATCACATAATTCAGGTGGGCCAAATAATGAAATCAAATTGAAAGCACAGGTGTCAGGGTTTCATACTCGATGTGTTTTATCACATCTACAATGGGGTTGTTTGGATACAATTGAGTCATAAACAGAGAAAATGGGTTGTTATAAAGATAAAAGTGCGTGTTCGCACCGAGACATTTAACCACAAACCGTCAGCTTGCACCTGCGCAACTCGACAAAGTAATTTCAAGGGACAATAGGGTCAATCCTTCAGAAACCTTTGCTTAGGGACACTACTTCTTATATACCAGTACTTGATTTTTCCCCCTTTTTTTAATGAACAGAAATAACAATAACATTTCTACTGTCAACTATCACCATCATGCTATATTCCAGAAAATTATTTTGTTTCTGTTATTATGAAGTGTAGAAGAGAGCGCCGGCACAGTTAGTGAAACAGATAATCTGCGCAGTCACGTGTTGCTAATTTCACCATGAACTGGCATAAACATGAACATGAACTCTCATGTGCAATGTGGTCAATAATGCTATTTTGCGGTACAAATTGGTCTACGTTGGGATTTGATGTCGTATTTCATCAAAGTCTGATTGAACAATACCTTAGTACGGAGCTAGACAATAATTGCCAATAATTACGGGTACTTCGTTCCTTTTCACTTGAGAAATGAAACCAGCCGCATTCAATTATTCGCAAAAACAGCATTGGATTCTCGTTGGAGCTAAAATAGTCTATGAACCGCTTTTTTTTTTATTGTATGCTTACAAAGCTAAGACTTGGGTAATAAAGGGCAACTTTCTTTTTTGTTGTTGTGCCTTTATGTAACCTTGCCTAAAAAAAAAAAAGAAAATAGATCTTCAGTTTTAAACTGATGCGTGATTCACCATCTCCCCAGTAAGAGAAACAAGGGGTAGAAAGTCCAAAATTCGGGAACATTAATTTTGAGAAAAGTGCGGTTATTTAAAGTTAAAGATACGCTGCAGCACACCGGCCGGCGCTCTCCTGGTTTTGCGAGAAATAAAGGGGAATACAACTTTCATAGCAACCACTTTGGATGGATTATCAGATTGTCCTACAACTTGGCTTAGTCATTCAGTACACTCGATTTCTGACTTGCTCAAAGTATCAAAACTAAAGACGTCTATCTTTGAAAGTCTTTGTAAGGTTTTCTTGTCCATTTCCAATGAGCGTATAGTATAGAAATAATGAATGTTTATGAGTGTAATGGGCAGAATATTTAAAGAGGTGAAATATAAAATGTTCCAGTCAACTCGGCTGCGCCTTGTTGAATGGATCAATAATTTCATCTTTCACTGAATGAAATATTATTTCCATTGCACGAATGAAAAACAATTATTATTCGTTTTATATAACACCTTAAAATAGATGCCTCTCATTTGATGCTTGATGAATTATGATGCAAGAGCGAATGTGCACGATCTGAGATCGAGAGAGTGCTAGCGCTATACGCGTACGCTAGTGCGCTGTCCGTCAATATGCCTGATCGCATGCACACTGCAAACGCACGCGTTTTACATCTCACTGTGCCGGGCTCTCGGCTTGCGTGCAATCGAGCAAATCGCATGGATCCAAGATTGCACTGTAAATGGAGCCACAATGGCACGAATGATGACGTAGTAGTGAAATGTCAAACAACCAATAAAATGACAAGGATCACATTAGGTATGAGTATACAAATACTATTAGAATTATTTTTTTACCCGATTCATGTACTATGCTTCCATATTTCAGACTTACTTATCAAGACTTAATAGCAATAAAGACTTAAAGAAAAAAGACTTGATAGTCAGAAAAAGAAGAATTGACTTCATTGCTGAGATGCCATTTAAATATTGTACTAAAAAAACAGTTATAAATATCCACATCCACATGAGTGGTAGGACCTCCATTGCCAAACGATGATGCGTATCTAATATGAATATCATGTTTAGATATTAACTTGTTTGCTCTGAAGAAATCCGCATATATAATCACATTAAGTTCAAATTTCGTAGAAAATGTGGCAATAGAATGACACTTTTCCCCCTCATCTCTGGAGAACCATAGTACGGTGTCAGGCGGTTCACTTTCCACTGATCTAAACCCGGATTTACTTACTAAACTCCAGCGCCAACCGCCATTTTGTTTCGATTTCATCTTCCCCTCGTTTGGCTTTCTACCCTTACACGAGGGGAAGGCATACGATGTGATGCGGGTGAATCACAAATACAGAGCGGGAAAAAGTCAGGAGTAAAATAGGACAGGTGCTCTGAAGATGCCAATTATAGACTCGACTTTCGGAAACAGCGAATGCGTCCAGGTTACATACGGGTGAAGGATGAGAGGTATGCCTGTAAATTTGGGTGGGTATTTTTGCGCCGCCGGTGTTTTGAGAATACACACTGCATTGTGGCAAATGATGCGTGTGGGAAGACGTGTAGCAATCTCGACCTTGCACAAATAACGGTGCGATAGGAGATAAAGCTCATGTCTTCCCTTTTTCTGTAACCCGTGGAAATCGATCTGAGGTGAAGTGGCTTGACTGGCAATGGAGGTCGTGGGCAGGCAGGGGTGAATGAAAACCGTTATCATAACGCTAGACAAACAAAGGGCGCGCCTCTTTGCAGTTCTACAGTGAAATGGTTCCGTATAGATTGCATGGATTTCGGCTGCCACGACTTTTGCCAACCTCGGGTGATATCACATTTCAACAATGAAGTTTATGATAACTGCCATGCCCATGGCAAAGGGCCTTATATAAGACACACACACACACACACACACACACACACACACACACACACACACACACACACACACACACACACACACACACATTCACGTACATAATATTATGAATGTTCACCTACTTTTACAATGTACATTTCGAATAAGTCACTAGCATGATTACCGTTCTTCGCATTTTTATAAAAGTGTACTTTTAAGTTCTAGCTCTTTTCAAAAACCCTGCACGGGGATTTGAAGATTTATGATTATAAGACTGACTTCCTTATCGAAAACTGGCCTGAAATAACCCATGTTTATTTAGCATTTATCGATTTCAAAGAAAGCTGGGGGAAAAAGCAACAACAAAATAACCACCCCCAAACAAAACAAAAACAAAACAAAAACAAAGCAAAAAACGTTGCAAGCCATGTTTTGAAGGTTAAATGTGGATATCATTCTTTACAGACATCCTACATTTACAGAAAGGATTCCATAAAATGAAGGCAAGATACAAGGAACCAGCGGATGACATCCAGGTTCGATTCCCGCTGGTTCTCTTTTTCCTACATGTTTGTTAAAAATACAGATCAACAGTTGCGATCTTATTAGTATAGAGGGAGACAAAGAAAACTCATACCCCAAGCATTACATTGTTGAGTATTCGTCATGAAACTTTATCTCTCAAATTTGCATGACGTTGGGCAAACTTGAATAGCTATGGAATTGAAAGCTCTCTATGAAGAACGATAGACATCAGGTTATGTATATATATATATATGTATATATATATATATATATATATATATATATATATATATATACACACACCACTTTACTTTCGAAAGTTTCACTATAAATGCACACGGGAATTGTATGATCAGATTGATGATAACAAGTAAAAACACACATTCACTGTGGAGACCCAACGTCCTTTATGACATTATAGCTGACGAAGCACGCACACCTGGCACTGTATTCTTTCATCGGTGCATAATTTTGAGCTGGAAATGTCAGGACTTTCTCTCATCACGTCTCATGGAGTGAAGTGGGATCCATTCATCTGACTTTGCTGCCTGCATTGGGTGCGACCAAGCAGCCGGTGTTTTGGAGAGGGCAAATTGTATTAGGGCACTGACTTGCCCGTCGATAACAGATTATGGGGTGTGGAGGACCAGCATTAATGTAATCAAATGTCGGATTAACGATGGAAGTGTGGGCTACATCTTTCAAGTAAGCACTTAGCATCAATCTTGCTTACATATAAACAGGTTGGCTCGTTAGGAGGAACACAACTCAATTATCTCTAACTAAAGTGTAGGAGAGAGGAATAGAGAGAGAAGAAATGTCATATCGAAAGAGTGTAGAGGAAACATATTTATTTCTTTATCAGAAATCATATTTGAAGGAAATGTGCAAAGGTAGAATGCAAGTATATTTCTTTTAAATTTAGAAGTACAGACCTGTTTGATCTCATCCTTTACTTAGAGGAAAATGAAAGAATGCTTTGGAAGAGGTCAGCCAAGAGAGAGAGAGAGAGAAGAGAGAGAGAGAGAGAGAGAGAGAGAGGGAGGGAGAGAGATTAGATAAAAAAAGAGAGAAGAAGAAGAAAAAGGCAGAAATAATTCCTCAATTGTTCTTTTCCCAACCTTTCAAACCCGTCCTGGTAAAATCTAAAGAATGCAATTTTGTTGAGTTTAATTCATTCTCTTGTCTAGAACTTTCAATCTATGCTTGCAGCACCGTCTGCCGTTATTAAGTGACAGCATGATTATAATCGTGAATCGAACGTACATATGCACCACGGAAATGCGTCCTTTTTTTCAGTCTCCGACAGTGCTCTAATGTGAATATAAGCATGCTATTTTCAGAAAGTCCTCACAGAACTCGGTGCTACAATTAAGAAAACGTAGCTATAACAGCTTCGCATGATGAGATTTTTTTTTCCAGGTAGTTTTGTCCTATTTGTTTTATATTCGTCTTTTAAGCACATTGCTTAACCACAGGTCCTTTCTGTGCCATGGACTTTGGACAGTGTATAAAACGCTATGGGATTTCTGTGTCAATAGACATACAAAGCACTAAAAGGATAAACCATCAATAAACAGAATATCTGGCTGAACATACTCTTGCTCTTTTATCGGTTTACAATTTGGTGTTAGCTTATCTGAGATTATTATTTATGCTTTTGTTTTATGGATTAAGATGTAGCCAGTTAGATAAAGGAATTCACGAACAATTCATTATCCAAATATTATAGTTTTGTCTTTTTTCGTATAATACGAACCTGTATTCAACAAGGAGAGTCAATGAAGTATATCATGCATTCTTTAGAACGATGTTCTAGAATTACTCTCCTGCTGTTGTCACAGTGAGATATTTTTGGTTCAGTGTCGGACATCATCTCCCTGATCCACTTTACGCGGAGCCGTTTCATGATATAGACGGGTAAAGGCAGACAATGATTCACGCTAGATGTCGATTTACTAAAGTCGAAATGTTATTAAAATCTCATTAGGATGCTCTGAAAGTATGCTCAGCTTGCCAATTATTGCAACTTTACCAAAATTTTGTCGACTTGATCGGACTCATTATACAGCACCTGACATGTCTACGTCATGAATGTATCCCACCCTCAGCACCAAGCCTTGATTTACTGCATCATTTCCCTTAGGTGGTGCTATCGCAAGAATCAATATAGGGGGCTCTCCCGCTGTCAAATATTGATAGCATCAAAGCATAGGTTGTAAACGAATTTAGAATGGAACATTTGTGTGTGTATGTGTCTGAAACTCCTATAGTGCGATCCATTGCCATGATGTTGCTGTAGCCCACACAGAAATATTTTGCCAGTTAACCAATAAATTCCGTGAAGGCTCATTTTTACCTCTTTTTTTTTTTCTAAAACGCACACATATACCTTTAACCCTGAGACGTGGGATACACTGTAGACTCCCATGACAAAGTAGTGCCGCCTTTATCCATAGGTCACGTGACATTCTGAGGAGGCGAAATCAATAAGGGTAGGATGCCCGCTCTCAATACACTCCGTCCCTCTCGACCATCATGTGCACATTCAAATTGAAAATGAAATTTAATCAAACGCCCCGCGGGCGATGTCTATCTCTCTTGTGTCTGCCGGACTCTCCTCTGGGTTCTCGCCTCTTGTGTTTCCCATCTTATCTCCCTCCTACTCTTCCTCCTTTCTCTCTATCAATCTCTCCCCTCCTTCTTTTTTTGTTCTCTCCTTTTCCCTCTGTCTCTCTCTCTCTGTCCTCTCTCCTCATTCTTTCTCTCTTTCCCATTTCCTTTCTCACTAGCTTACTTCCTCTAGCTTCACTCACTATTGTCCCTCCTCCTCTTAAATCATTTCGTTCGGCTTCTGTCCTCTTTCACCCTTGATCCAGGCTTGTCTGCGTGTGTTTATCAAACTTTTCAGCCTCTTTCTCTCCTTATTTGCTTTTATATTTTCCAATCTGCTTCCAAAAAGCTCATTTACAAGTCTACCTAATTTATGCAGACAAATCTTTGCCCAATGTTTATGTTAACAATCGTGTTTGGTATAATGCTGCCTAAAAAAAAAAAGAGAACAATTTCTTTTAAATTGTGCAGCTTTTCTATTACTTTCAACAGATTCCCTTCAGAAAGAAATGAAATTGAAACTTACGTCAGCGTATTTTCTTTATTGTATCTTGTTGTATTTTCTTGTAGTCACCCTTTATTACACAATATTACGGGGGAATTCCAGACGATTGTCATAATATCACTACTTGTAGTACGTAAATTGACAGTGCCATGAATAAATTTATGGAATTTATTGTGGTCATTGATCAGACAAGTCAGTACTCTAAAAACCCGAAACAAATTACACTGAACAAAGCTTTGGAACCTCACATATCCCAATAATGTAGCAATGTAATTCCATTATTATACCACTTGCTTAACAACTTTATTTTTTTTTTCTGCTTCCTTGAGCTTTCAGCATGCATTCTTATGTGATGCTGCTATGTCATGATCCTCGTTCATTGTGTTTTGTTATGAATTTTGAAAAATTCTTATTCTGAATCGCAATCACTATGAATTCCGAAACTCCTTACCCAGTGTAAGCAAGTTATAGATGTTCAAATGCTAAAGTCTCAAAATCATCCGGAGTTCTCTTTAATCTCATCTGCCCCTTCCTGTTCTTTTTTGTTAATTGACCAATTGATGCGGGTGGCAGTTAATTGACCGAAGTATATAAACGGAAACACTTACACACACACACACACACACACACACAAAATAAACACAGTCTGATGTATACAATAGCGTCATGACGTATACTAGTCACTATATTACCCTCATGAATTCGCAGAAAACAAAGCCGGGGATATACAAAAAGTTGTATTGTCCAGACCAAAAAGAAAGAAAAAGAAAAAATGGAAACAACAACGACAACAACAACAACAACAACAACAACAAAAACACCTCAAATCATTATATGATTATTTAAAATAGTAAAATTCTTATGCTTATTCACTAATGTCTTACACAAAGATAACGTCACATAAATACTCAGAAATCAGCAAAGACATTCAGAAGATCAATTTGAATTCATTCAAGAAGGTTCATCAGAAATTCGGGGGAAAAATCAGAGACAGGGTGACTGACCGCTGGTTGATCAGTCATTGCATAATGTGAATATCACTTTTAAGTTTGTTTGAGGAGAGCAAAATTTCGTTCATTCTCGAAGAAAGTTATAGCTTGTGCTACTCCACTTTTTAATGAATGTTTGGCCTCTGCATTTTATGTCGGAGTCGGAGTAATAGTCGGAGTGTCGTATCCATATGGCATAATCAAATTGTGTTTCCCAACAATACAGACTCTAATTTTTACCTAATTGAAGTATTGCTTTCGAGAACAAGTTTCTTTTGTAACGATGAGGTGATCTCTAGCACATCTCATCGTTGCATTGACTCGCCTTTGTAGATAGCTTAGTTTGCTGCCCTACGATGTGATTCTCCCACACTCTCTCAAGGTCAACGAATCTTTAACGGTTATCTGGAATCAAGCTCCCGTGGCTCTCAGCCCATCTGAATCTCTTGAATTTGTGCAAACTCAGGCTCTGTGATGTATTTGCCTTTTCACTTAGATATTTCACCCTTAAGGAGCGTGTTATTTGTCACAGAAAAGAATATTGAATTCCAAAGCAACGTGTCTCCAAGCGACGTTTCAATCACAAGCCAGCGATCGTAATAAGCTTAAAGGATTGCATACTGCATAATAGAAAACCCGGGGTGAGTTTAGATGTATATTTGAAATCAATCATCCCCCACACACGTAACCAAGGATTGCGCGCCCCGCAATATATTCAGGACGTCCTCAAAATGAATTTCAAAAGTGGTAAACATCCAAATTCACCATTTATACATGTGTAGTATATTCAGCCTTACACAATGCATGATTGTGTCTTCGTTTTTATTCATTTTCATTGTTTCATTTTTGCATTTCTTTTTGTTTCAATTTCACAGGTTGGATACAGCCTTGGTAATTGCTAGGTAGCCCTGCTGTCCTCTCTCCTGATGCTAGATTATTTAGAAGTGCTGTTATTTTGACTGGCTTCCTATTTCGATTGATCATTATGTTCAGAATTAAAAGACTCATCATTATGGTAAATTCTCATTGAGCTGTTAGTTGTACACTTTTTTTTTGTTACTACATCTACTTAAACTAGTACTGTTGCTACTGTTACTGCTGTTCTAACTACTACCGCTATTATCATCAACTAACATTGACAAATTTACAATATATTACGGTACTTCAATAACTGCGCGCTAAAAAATTCACGGTGCAACGGCCGATGTAAAACTACTCTTAGAAAAAAAAAATGTAATACTTGGAATCGTTTATGGCTAATTCATTCCAATCTGTGGTGAGTTGTTATTCACGAAAGCCAGCAAACATATACCCTGGCTCTCCGTGACTCCACTCCAAACACTGCCAAATGTATGGGAAATATGGGAAATGAGAAGATAAAAAAATAATGCAAAGTATTTTCCTGTTTGAATATAGGGCATTTTCTGAGAGAACGTTTAGTTGAATCTCATGAGAAGACTGTCAATACACAGCTACATTCTTTTACTGGCACGTCTGCTGTGTGAATTGAATCCAACTATTTTGGCTTTAAGCTTGCCGTGAAAGATTTCACCACAAAGCTAATAAAATAAACTCCGATGTTTTTAAGACAATGACTATTTTTGTCAAGTATCCACGTATAAAATGATTAAAATCTGTTCGTTGCTTACCTTACTTGCTTGACCTCCTTTCGGATTCTCTTGTCAAGTGTAAACGAGTTTTTATAGACGATTTTCACCGCTACTGTTTGTCCATTGCTGAAATAACAAATAAAGAAAATGAAAATGAAATGGAAGTTCAGTAGTATACTTCAAAAAGGCAAAAACAAAACACAAATGACTAGTAGGGAAGTTTTGAATAGTTTCTGTGTTGCATTCATAGAAAGGACTGACGGGTGTAACCGTTTGTCATTTACGACAAATCGGCACCATGCGAGACGAACTAGAAATCACATGCAAACATCAATATCACAAATTTTTTAAAGACAAACAAAACGTTGGCACATGACATATCCACTCGGCCACTGTGAGGGCAGTGTGGTATAGAATGGATGAGATTCTTAACTTTCAAGAGCGCGAGTCCGGACAAGGAGGTGTTCGCCTAGTACTTCCTTTATCTGACTAAGTGCCTATGTCCTTTGACAAGATGTTTTGACCCACGTTTATCCCTGTGTACCAATGTGTAAAACCGCTGGGTAACAAATATGACAAATTCCTCAGGAGAAACATCGCTATCACTGGGGAGGCTACCCTTTGTAAATAGGACCATGTCATTATGATTACAATGTTATTTCTATCACACTTTAATAATCTCTTTCCATTTAGCAACATTGCACAGAAATTGTTGCATCCCTTTTCATCCCCTTTGGACAAATTATTTCAAACTTAGAACGAGTATAAAAATACAGAAGACAAAAAAAAAAACACTGATTCCGTGTTTCAGTAAGTCATCGTCATAACATCTTACAGTCAGATAAGATGAATTATCTGACTCATGACTTCAATTTGATGCATGGATTAAGTTAAATGGAACAAGGGAGAGAGAGAGAGAGATATTAGAGAATGATTGTGTAATCAGTAGGGCGAAAGGTACGCACGGTGAATCCGTTTGATTGCATGGCCGTCTCATACTACTCAGTCAAAGCCATCCTCATGAGAGTATCGATTGTGGAATCGATGGGGCGTGTTTGGCTAAGTTAGCATGGTATCGATTACTAATGGCTGCACCAGTGATTACCAGGGAGAGCTCCATCCGGGATTGTTGTCAGATTTTTTTCTCTCATTCTTTTAAACGAACGTATGGTCGAAAAAAAAGGAAAGAGGGAGAGAGAAAGACAGGTAAAGAAAGACAGAGAAGAGAGAGAGAGAGAGAGAGAGAGAGAGAGAGAGCCACTGCCTCCCAACTGTCAGATCAGGCCTGGTGGAAAGAGAGGTGGCACACTGGGTGACACGTGTAGTCTCCAGTTACTCTTTCGAGTCGGAAAGGTGGCTGCTTTGTCAATCAACGAATCACCGCTCGACAAAGTAATGTAGTAAAAAAAAAACGCTTTAAAAAGCTAGGGTAGATCGGCACATAGATAGGTAGAAAGAAGGGAGAAGGATAGAGTGAAAGAGATATCCTGTGTTTATATACGTTATATAATATATCATTGTATATACGCATAAAGAAAAAGAGAGGGAGAGAGAGAGGAGAGAGAGAGAGAGAGGAGAGAGAGGGAGAGAAATGGGCTTTGAGTCCTCTATAATTAGTAGGACAAACTAAAACAAATAAAGGAAAATCATGTGGCAAGATTATATGTATAGGCTGAAAAGAGTTGGGCAACATAACGTAGGGGGAAAGCGGGAAATTAAGAGGGATGCAGATATACCCGAAAGATAACACATTCACTTCAAAATGTGACCGTGTGACACACACAAAAAGTCGCACCCCTTGATATTACTTGAGAACTCAAAAAAGGTGAAATGGTTTAACTGAGTCAATCTTGAGTTTTTCATATTTTCTGAAACAGGTATCCTTGTTCTACATTATTCTTCAGTTTTGGATCTCAACATGGATGGGAAAGTACGATTTCAACAGTTTTTCTACAACTCTTTCTTTTTTTTTTTTGGGGGGGGGGGAATACAATGATCAGGTATGTCTTAGAAGCCGCTTTTCATTTCTTGAAATCCTATGCACACTCTTCACTTTCAACATTTGAAAATATAATGCTACTGCTTTGAAAGTTAGCACTAATCATGTACAGAATGTGGTAATAAAACATGTTCAATTTCAGCTTAATCTGATAATTTCTTCATTGTTGTTGCTCCTGTGGTTTACATCCATCCTGTGTTTTGTCCCTTTCAAGGCACAGCTAGCACGGCTTGGTAAAGATTAAAGGGATGGTATAGTTTGGTTGAGACCTAATTTCAGGTTTCTAACATTTTTTGGTGAGATAATGAGAAACCTCCTATGAAATATGAAAGAGCATGTAATTCTGTGAGGAATTCAGCGTTTATTTGATGAAAATTGGTTTTGAAATGGCTGAGATATCAAAAAAGAGCGATTCTAATAAAGTGTGGGACCCACACTTTATTATGATCGCTTTGTTTTACTTTGTTTTTGGATGTTTCAGTCATTCCAAACCCGATTTTCATCAAATAAACTTTGAATTGCTCTTAAAATGGTATTTTCTGTGTTACATCATAAGTGTTTTCTTGGTATCTCGCAAAAAGTTTAAAGCCCAATTCTTATCTCCACCAATACTGTACCATTAAGCGCTTGAATAGACCCTGTACTTCAGAGCCTCTTTTCTCAGTTCACACTTTTCCGGGGAGTGTGCTTTCTGTCCAGTATTTTAGGTAGGATAGGGAACTCCATTTGAATTGAGTTATACATCATTTTAAAGCTTAGAGTCTGTTCTTTCAGAATCCATCCTTAACTAAAAAATCCATGTCTGGCGACATTTTGTTGGTTTTGTGATGCAGGGTCACAAGTGATGATTTTAACATAATGATGGAACGTCAATTCAATTTGAATACAATTCAATCCGGTTTGTCATTCATTTCCGTCCCACAAACGTTGTAACAAAATACGAAGCATATATTACACATATATTTGTTTTATCATTTTGTAAGAAATACATCATAAGGTATAATAATAAGATAAATATGCAGTTACGTACAATGGCCAAGAATAGCAATGGACACTTGGCAAAGAATATATTTGTTTTATCATTTTGTAAGAAATACATCATAAGGTATAATAATAAGATAAATATGCAGTTACGTACAATAGCCAAGAATAGCAATGGACACTTGGCAAAGAAAACAAAAATAGGTATAACAATGGAGAAAAAGTGGTCCGCTGTATTCGAGCTTGTAAAACGTGAATCACACAAGACGTCATATGTAGCTAAATATCATCCAGAATTGATTCATGTACAGATAGGTAACAAGGACATTATCATTATAAACAGTTTACTTTTTTAAACTTCGAGGAATTACACATTTAGACAATACTAACAGTGTTCCAACCCACAGACAATAGGAATTAAGCCGTGTGTACCCACAAAAGACAAGCACACTAATACACAGACAAATATACACGTATGATTATAAAAAACCCACATGTATAAATGTATACAAAAGACACGACATCAAACAAAGAAGAGAGCACATTGACATTACAAAACCACGAAGAATATGGATAGAGAGGACAGAAGAAAGAAGAAGGGGAGGAGACAACATAGAAAGGACTGTAAATAAGGAATTGTGGGTGTCATTTGATGCTGATTTTAAGATTTTGTTAGAACCCGATTTGTAGGATCTACTGAACAATATAAGGAAACCGTCAGAAACATTGCGAAATTGGGAACTACCAAAAAAAAAAAAAACAGCTCATAATTTTTACACTTGAATTGAAAGAATAACAAAAACTGAAACAAAAGATATGTTGTTTACTGTATAATAAATTTTGAAATCAGCACTTTCAACGAAATTCCAGCTCTAAAAGCAACATTTCCTCAGAAGAAGCCGAGATATCCCTATAATGCATTTACTCCTCGCTACTGCGTTCACATTCACAACTAGGTATGATCGGTGACCTAAAACGTTCGACACAGTGTAAACACATCCTAAGTGCATTCTGTGGTAAGGTTTGTGATCGATACCGATAATGACATGCCTCGGGGATGAGGATTGATGACACAGGCGAGAAATCGTACCTATTTTTTTTTCTTTTTCCATGCCAAAAGACACAAGAGCAAAGAAATTTCGATGAATTGTAAGGAGAAAGGAAAGATGAAACTTGCCGGATCTAATAAACAGAAGGAGATGCTTTTATCAATTCGGAACCCCTGATAGTGCACTGAACCCTTTCTTGTCTTCCACATGCTTGGCTCAGAGCTCCCATCGAAGATACATACTGTAGCAAAAACCAGACTAGAGAGTGCACGCACATAAATTGATCGTGACTATGCCTCATACTTTCGGAAACTAATACCATCGAAGTCATTCTACGTAACAGCAAAAGAGATATACAGTATATACAAGCCCTACTACCAGAAAATTCATAGATCATGAAAACAAATTGTCATCTCTGTTCACGGAAGCTTCTTAAATGCCAGTTTCCTATTATTTCTTTTCCTAAAATATCATGATAATATGCATCCCAGGTTAATCATTCGGCAAGTGAGGTGAAATGCTGTTTCTTCAGAGGGCTCTCTTTTTGAAGACCAGCCTATATAGGTTGTTCAGCCATGTAACACTGAGGGATACGATGCAGACACGTGACATTCTACAAGTGTGCAGGTTCTTTGTGTCATGCTATTTTCGTCTTCCTCGCTATAATACATTGGATGTAGAATTATTTATCTGTCTCTCTGTTTGCCTGACCATCTATTTGTCTTTTTCTTTCTATGTTAAAATACAAAGTGGTATGCTACGTTAGTCAAATGTTAGTATAAGCTCGATGATAACAGTATATAATTCTATGGCTACACGGCCTCGGTTCGACGAAGCAACCTCCTCAAACGTTTCAGTCCTTCAGTCAAAGAACTATATTCGTAGAATGAAACAAATCACATGTCATCACTACGTAATATCGGCATGAGGGGAATACGACACTCTAATTGTCACTGGATGGGTTTCAATAAATCCATGAAAATGAAGGGGTATCAATCATTAAATTGTAGTTTGCAGTAAACCATCTCTGCAGTTGTGTTTACATTCTCAATGTCCCATCGTGACTAGCGACATGGCATAAAGTTTCAAACCATGTAGACCACGTGATGTCTATTTAAGAAGCTGTGTTTAACGTCACAGTGTCGGGTTATGATATCATCACTCTGGATGAAATGAGGGGATCTCTGCATGCATCTCATCTAGGATGTATTTAAAGGAAATGCAGAAACAAGACGAGTCTGCCTTGGAAAATTGAGTCTTGAGTCTTATTCAGGGAGTGTGGGTATAATAAACAGTATACAATTCTCTAATTTCATTTTATTTCATTTGACTTCATTTTATATCATTTCATTTCATTTCATTTCAATTGTTTCTAACTATTCTAACTATTAACTTATTTAACAACATTTTTGGGAATGGTTCGTGAATCTTCGACAAAGAAAAACACCTTATTTATGACATGACAAGTATATCTGTTAACAAAGCATCACATACTATGATTAAGATCATCCCAAGTAGTAAATAACCTCAGGTAGACGAAGATACGGACGAGATTAAACTTTCAAGTTTTGAAACAAGATTATCTGACAGATTAGATGACTCAGTAAACCATCTCCTCTCTCCATCTCTTCGTTCCCCTCTCAACTTGTTTCATCTATTTCTTCTGCATCCTCTCATCCAATCTTTCAGTTTTAGTTTTAGATTTTTTTATATCATTATGAGATATACTTTGTAGTTATTATGTTTAATGGACTGTTTTTTATGATGTGATTTACTCTTCGGGGGCCTACATAATACAAGCTTTGTTTTTGATTTAGGCTCCCTAACTTTGGTTCTGATAACTACTATCTATTTATCATTTGTTGCAAATGATTATATTATCAAATGATGTGCTCTGATTATTTCTTATTCGTCAAAAAAAAAATTGTCATCGCATATTCATTACAACTAACTTATGTTTGTTATTTGTTCAACAAAATATAATGTAGCTGACAATATGTATACCGACTTGTTCTCGATGCGATTGTTTGAAACATTATAGTCGTCAGAATAAACAAAAACAAAATAGACTTCAAATACACATTTTAATACTTGCCCGGAATGCAAATAAAGTTGAAAACTTACTAGATTCCTGTTTGTGTGAAAACCTGTTTGTGGTGTGCTGTATGTGCGAAACCAGAGACACTGGAAGCCGACGTGTCACAATCGCCTCTAATGCTGATCACACTTCCCCCGAAGCCTCGCTGACCTGTGTCTATGGAAAAACGAAATCAAATATATACAAATATGAAAGATCAAGCATAAATGCAAAGCTGGACTGAACCTTATATGGGGAGGGGGGGGGGGTCTAAATCAAGAAGTCATTGCTCATACAATTTATAGATGATTTTTATAATTTTACAGGATTTACAAACTACACTAAACACTGTTGAGTTTATCTAACTCTGTAACTGTACGCCAACAAATGTTACATTTTCTCATCTAAAATTATATTCAACAGCTGGAGGCTTCATACTAGCACACTTCCAGATTCTAAAGTTACATGCCCGTGTATGAGAAAATGCTAGCATATCATAGGGAAAATACAATAATATGTGTGTGGAAAATGGTTACATTTGCAGCATTTGCGGCTGTTGCGTTACCTGTGCTTTGAAGAGAAATGGAAACTTTGCAAGGACACTCTATTCAAAATATTATTACAGTAGAGCGCGAAAACATTAGGGGGAAAGGATGGGCAAAGTATCGGAGAGATTCCATTGTGAAGGTAACTCGCTCACTTCACCATTATCCCAGGCCGGTTGGTCCATTCTTCTCAAGACACATCAGTCGAGATTGGCTTTCTCCCTCGAGAAATACCATAAGTGCCATTTTGAAGATTGAATTGCTCTTGTCATCGAAGAGAAAGGAATTCTACGTGAAAGTGGAGTCTATCAACCCAACGGTTGGAAAAAGACTCAGTTCAATGGCCTATGCACAAATCACCTCAGTTGAGCAAATTCTGATCTCAGTGTTACATGTAAATAGAAGACAAAACCGACAACAAATAGACAAAATTAATGAAGCCCCATATAGATCTTGTCGCAATATTACACACGTGATTTAAACAATGGCAAAATATATTGCAAGAGATAACAAAGAGGAACAGAGAGGGAGAGAGATAGTGAAAGAATAAAGAAAAGGGTTAGTCAAGGAGAGTTTAATCTTACCTGGTCTTATGTCATCATAACTTATTATCCAGCTTTCATCCCAGAACATCTTTTCTTGTCGCCAATAGAAGTACTGCCAAAAGATATAGATATATATATGTATATATGAAGAGCTTGTTTGCAAAAGGGGCTAGATCCATTTTTGATGAAAATTGACTTATTAGCATCACTGCACAGAATTCCTTTGAGTCAGTTACAGTGAAAATTTAAAGTCAAGACAACCATTTGAATAGAAATTATTGCACAATTAGATTAAGATTTTCCATACACTTGTGTACAAATTCTCACAAACAAACCAATTTTTCTCCAAAATACTAAAAGTGGATCTAACCCCTTTTGCAAATAAACTCTTTATATAATTATAGTCTTATTGATGCCTATAGATGGGTACTGAATATTTTCAAAGTATAAGGATACCCTATAATTCTAAATGCGTTACACTTATCACGTTTAAAATAGGATGTTTATGTCTATGCAAATGCAAACTTGCATAAAAAACAATACCTGCGGGATTTAATACCTACGTTTTGCTTTCCTCATTATCACAATATTTGGCCTATAAGTGCATCAAACTAGTTCTGTAACCATTTGCTATGAGATGAACTTCGATTTCAGTGTTCTTATGTATATTGTACAAGTGACGCAGTGTCCAATGCATGCCAATTGGAGGCACTGTAATATGAGAATTCTCTTGTAACCTTGAATTCAAATTCAATTACGAATTTAGACTAATGTGTGCCACTACTCACCCCAATTATTCCACAAAAGCTAATCACGACCACAACGCAGGCTGCAATGATGGCTGCAAGAACCCCTTTAGAGAGTGGACAGCGCCCGCAGTCGGCAGGACAAGTGGCGCAGGCTTCCCCATCGTCCCCTTCGCACTTGTGATTTCCGCACACTATTGCAAAGGAACAGAGGAGAGCGACACGGCACGTTAAGTTACAGACAAATCACAATAATGGATTATGTTCAAGGACTTACAATTCACTAAAACTACCATTAACAACATCATGACATCATCGCTTACCACTATCACCTGTGAGGCTGCTATTACAATCGTTACCACTAAAGCACCTCCCACAATCATCTTATCATTATGATTACTACTCATACTAGTGAAGTACTGAAGCCCAACAAACCACAAGATTGCATAAGCAGAAGTTGACATGCGGGACAATGACTGCTCTTGGCCTACTACTGAAGTTAAGATGACAAGACTCGGGGGTTTATTTGTTTAGATTTGTAAATCTGATCACCTTTCTACCAATTGTGGGAGTAAAAACAGTTCTACTGCTGTCGTAGGCTCAAATACGGAGAGTGTCTGCACGTGTGTGTGTGTGTGTGTGTGTGTGTGCGTTGAGATGTTACAGTCATGGCAAGATTTGGAGAATTTGCAAAAAAAAAAGAGAATTACTTGAACTCCATAATGCTTAACATAAGGTATTTCTTAATAAAAGACAAGATGATCACATATATTCATATATGAGAGAAAAATAAAAATCAAGTCACTGCTCTGATTGAAAAGGAATTAGACCCAGTACTTATATTTTCGTTGGGTTGGTATGAATAATAGGGGTACTGCCAATGTATATCTACGAGGTGGTTTTGAAATGTGGGAGATACACAGTGGCTTTGGCTGACACGACATCTTGCACATAATTGTTACGTTCAAACTATTTCCAATAAGAAATGTTAGTTTTTGTGAAATTCCATCTAGAAAGATTTATGAGCATCTTAAAACAGGTTTTAAATAAGCTCTTACACTTTACACAAGTACGAGGTGATGACTTAACATTTCGCTTTGTTGCAAAGGTGCTGACAAAAACATCTGGAAAGCCCAAAAATACAAACTAAATTAATCAGGGAGCCAGAGAGTTTCAGATTGAATTACTACATGGAGTTGTATTTATTGAGGAGCATCTTTTGAAAAGTGGCTTTCTTACAGATAATCTTGTTGTTTTTGTTTTTATAAGCAAGGGCTGGAAATATATTTATATCTATAATGAGATTGTGTAAAAGTGATGGCATTATAATTGCATTCTATAGCAATTATATAAAAAATAATGATATTATAACGTATATAAAAAGTTTTTTTGGATGTATATTTTTGTTCAATATTTTCATGTGTTTATGTGCAAGACTTGAAGCAAAAGGCATCTCCAAATGAACAATAAGAATATAATTGAAACTGAAATTAAAATGTAGGGAAGAGAACAACGGAGTAGCTATTGAAAGTGGCAAAAATCGATAGGATTGCATTTGCTGACATTGGAAAGTGTAAAGGTTGGTTGAAATTGTCCTCTCTCCCCTCACCTCCCCCTAATCCCGTTTGCTATCTCACAGTGGGAAAATAAGTTCGACTGACCTCAGACTTTTGACTGCAGATAAAAGAAAGTGACAGGTCTTTAAATTGGTTTTTGCATTTACTTGTACTCTGATAATGTAACGTTTATAAAACAGAAGTAAAATATGGACGTGTGTGTGTGTGTGGTTGTGTATGTAGAGTCGGTAGTATAGTTTGTGAGTGTATGAATGAAGTGATGATGGATGGTGATATATATAATTATAATTCGCTTGTTTTATACACAATAACGTGAATGCTGATATCATGCTATAAATACGTATTGGAGATCAATAGAAATAACAGTGTGTGTGTGTGTGTGTGTGTGTGTGTGTGTGTGCATGAGTGTGTGTGTGTGTGAGTGTGTTTGCCAAGGATTTTTCCTTCGCACTTCAAAACTGTAATACTAAAAGAAAATAAAACATTGACAGACAACCCTTCTAACACAATTAGAAAAAAGAAGAAGGATAAGATGATCACACGAACACATAGATCATGTCTTCATTTGCAAGCTTTGAATATCAGTACGGTATTTTGATACTTTCAAAGTATAGGACTAGTAACGTTCCCTCTACTTCGCTATCTGCACATAACATGTCCAAGCTGCCAAAGCGAGCATCAGAACTTAGAATCGGTGTGATTCGGGAAGCCTCTCTAATGAAACTATCATTGGTGAAAACGCCCCGAGCGGACAGCTGCGTACAGAGTGAAACCCACTCAGCAGCATGAAACCTGCATCGCCCTTAACACAGCCAGCATGAAAGCAAGGGTAGACGAGTCGATATTTGGAAGTCCCAAGGTGATATACAGCTCCTCTTGCGATAAAATGAATGTAGATGTTAAACTAAAAAGCGAAAAGGTACTTCGAACACGCTGTGTTCTGAGATCATTCACCCTCTGTGGTTTATACTCAGTACTCGATGTAAAGCCGCAGCGTTCCATACCTTATTCCTCTCCATTGTTTTTTTTTTCTTTTTTATGCATTCGCCCGAAGGGTGCAGGAGGTTTTCGGATTGTCCGTCCGTCCGTACGTCCGTGCGCTCGTGCGTCCGTACGTCCGCACGTACGTCCGTATGTACGCCCGTCCCCATTTGTTTACGCGATAACTTGAGTAATATTGAGTAGAATTTTACCAAACATGGTCCCAGAATAAAGTATGATAAGGCAATTACTTAATTAGATTTTGGATGAAATCGGCCTGAGGTCATAGGTCAAAAGTCAAAGGTCAAAGGTCAAGTTCAAATCATGAAATTGTACCCGTTTATGCGATCACTCAAGACTGGATCAAGCAAATTTCACCAAACTTTGTCCAAGGATGACGTATGATGGGACAATTACTTGGTTAAAATTTGAGTGAAATCGGCCAAAGGTCAAAGATCACAGGTCAAGATCAACTCCTAAAATTCATCCGTTTACGTGATAACTCAAGACTGGATGAGGCAGATTTCGACAAAGTTGGTCCAAGGATGACGTATGATCAATAATTAAGCAGTTTTTTAGTGAAATCGGGAAGAGGTCAGATAGTGTATGCATTTTCTACCAAATAGATTCTCCAGAAAGAGTTTTAGGTCATGAGGTCAACCGTCAAAACGTCAAAAATCAGGTGAAAATGTTAACGTTTCACTTTTTTCTCCATATCTCGCATATTTTTCAAGGGAACTTGTAACATATGCATGTGCTGACTGGCAGAGATTATCTCTGGAATTTAGGGACGATAAGTCAAATGTCATGGGTCTAAAGCCAATGTCAACTGCTCAGAATTTCACTGTTTCCTTCATACTTATCGTCGCTGGGGCGACAAGACCTCATATCTACAAAATGTCAAATGTTCAGGAGAGCCAAAAAAACATGGCGGCCAAAGCACTATAGCGAATGGGATAGCCTTTTCTTTGACATGCCATGGTGGCTTCGTTTTTGGGGTAAGACAGCTAGGATTTGGACATGACATCACTTATCTGACTGTTTGACCATAAATTAAAAAAAAAATCATTTTCACCAAAATTTCAGATACAAGGTCTTGTCACCCCAGCGACGTTATAATTATATTATGCAATGTTTGCATGATTTTTCTTGGAGCTTAATATATACATGCATTACCTAATTGAGATTCTCTGGAAAATTTCCTGCAAATAGGACAAAGGTCAAAAGGTCAAAGCTCAAGTGAAAGTGCCATACACTTGTATTCCACTCTTTCCACCATATCTGAAAGTGACTCAAGGTATCATGAAACGTAGTACATATTTATGCATGTACTATACCTGACAGTGATTCTCTTGGGAATTTTTGGGTCATAGAGTCAAAGGTCAAGGTTAAAGGCAAGGGCACAGGTCAAGGCCCGGCTAAAATGCAAAAAGTTTGCTATTTGATACTGACATTATACTTTTTCTTCATACCTTGCAAATTATTCAATGCATAAACTTATAAAAGGGTCTAAACTCAAGTAAAAATTTCCAAATCCTGAAATACATGTACCTGCACTCTTATATACAAAAGCAAACCTAGTTCAAGGAAAGTGAACATTCAACACATTTGTGACAAACCTGTCATTTCAATATTTTGCCAGTTATGTGAAACTGTCATCACACATTGTCAAGACATTGTACTATAGAGAACCATATGAGAACTAAATGAGAACCATGCATTATGGTGGAGGCATACCAGTCGCTATAACCACATTTCTAGTGCAACATATTTACTGATCTGTGATTCTGTCTGTCTTCTACACAGATATCCAATGATCTCCATATTACCGCTTAATAGTCTGTCCAATACCAGTCGCAGATGCCAAAATAGTCCAAATTAGTTTTAATTACTATTCTACAGACAGACAATTAATTGTGTGTGTAGTAAAATAAGAGCAAAGAAGTGAACACTGCACTCTCGCTGTGGAATGACTTTATTTTTGATACCATATTCCCTTTTTCTTGTCATGAACCTAATTTACGAAGATGAAACAGCTCTCTCGTCAGTTTGCACAGTAAGTTGAGACTTTCAAGGAAAGCTATGTCAGAATGACAATTTTGACGTCACAGGCATTATGACACCATTATAGCTGTACCAGCGTAGAGTGTCGATTTACATTGTACCTTACCCATCCATCTGTCGTGCCTTCGTAATTAGATTTAAACGGTAAATGTGTCTGGAATAGAACATAGCCTGATGTGTGTGTGTGTGTGTGTGTGTGTGTGTGTGAGTGTGTGTGTGCCCGTCTGTTTGACGCCTTCCTTCGTGCGCGTTTGAGTGTGCGTGTATTTGTGTGTGTCGTCTTCATTCAAGATATATGATTGCATGTTTCATTCTAGTACTAAAGATATGACATAGAGACTGTACAGTACTTTTCCAGTACTGGAAAAATTAAGTTAACTACTGAAAAACAAAAACAAAAACAAAAAACAAAAAACAAAAACAAAAACGAAAACAAAAGAAGAAGAAGGAACAAAAGAAAAATAGAATCCCCACCTATCCCAAACATTTCACCGTCAGTAAACACTTCGATGTGATGTATCTAGATCAAAATAATGCAAAATCGAAACACTGTTTTATTTTGTGATCGTTATCTACTGTGTACATGTGTGCGTGTGTATTGTAAGTGTATTACCTGTTGTCTGTGGGCAAGGGATGTGCGCTTTCGTGTGAGGTTGTGTCTTTGTGTGGTTGTTTTGTTTGTTTTCCTTAATGCTCAACCCCCTTTGAAGGCCCACAGGAAGCATAGGAGTTGGGAAAAAATTACAGTTCTTAATGTTTTGTTTTGCTTATTTTTTGCGTGTTTTGGTTTAAACATGTGTGTGTTTGTTTTAACATGCTTAACATGTTTGAAACAAACAATGAACCAGCCTGGTATGTGAACCCGTCACCTACCACTTACCGCAAGCATATTCATACTTCCGTTTCTTTACTTTTTTTTGACCACTTTTTATTGACATTTGACCTATTCCTCTGCAATTCTTCTCATCCTGTCCCATTTTTTCCATCGGTTGGGTCCGGGATGACATTTTATAGATTCCTGTACAGAGCAAACTTGGTACACTGGTTTCATATGACTTTTTCACTGCTTAAAGGAAACTTCACGACACGATGGCATTGTGCATAAAGATTGTATTAAAAAAAAATAGTAAGATAGTGGTGAGAATTTGAAGCAAATCAAACTTAATAAGAGATTCATCTCAGTAACTTGGCTAAATACAGGGCCGGCGCAGTGTTTTCGAAAGTGTGGGGCCCGCTTCCGGGTTTCATGAGCTAACAAGCAAAAAAAAAAAAAAAAAGGTCCTCAGCTCATCTCTCCCCGTCCACTTCCGGGTTTCTTCAGCTGACAAGAAAAAAAAAAAACAAAAACAAAAAAGGTCCTCAGCTCATTCTCTCCCCTCTCATTTCCGGGTGTTATAAAAACAAGGTATTGAGAGAAAACACATAACCTTACCGCCGCCACACTTCAAGATCTCTATTACGTACTTCCGGGTTGAAAAAAGTGTGGGGGCCCAAAGTGATGACACCTTATGTATTCCTTTGTATGGTGCACAAAAAGTGTGGGGGCCCGAGCCCCCACGGCCCCCACGGCTGCGCCGGCCCTGAAATAAATGTTTTGCATGCCAATATCTTCATATTTTGTTTACGAAACATACATATAGTTACATTATGGTAACAGCTCAGAACAAAGGGCTAGTTTTCATTTAAGTTTATTTATTTTTCATTTATGATATTGAATATAGTCTACATAGATAATGGCCAGTGAATGGTCATAAAAAAGTCACGTGACTAGGGCAGTGAGGATCGAAATTACATGATTATTGCCTGGAGTGACTCACCCCAGATGGTACGATTCCATAAATTTCTGATGAGAGAGCTGAACGTGTATTCAGGTAAACTAGATTTTTACAGCAAATAATATTGTCTTGCAGAGCGCTTCGGGAAAATAGAATCCCGCGTGGATGTCAAGAGTTAAGTCATTACCTGTATAACATTGTCCATTGCGATTATAAGGAGGATGCTCTGGTTGGACTATGTTAGCTCTCTCATCGACATAATTTCGAGTTTAACCATTAGGTTCTCATTTCATATGTTGCTTTTCTTTAGCCCAATTCAGTAAAAATAAATGGCGTACTGACCCAATTTTTTCCCCAAACTTTTTAGCCCTTCATGGGATATTTTATTATCTCCATATCAACAAAATGCAACTCAAAATATTCAACCATAATCTTTTTTTTCTTAACAAATCTCTCGTAAACTTTTACACAAACAAATGCTGGAGCGACTGCCACTTTAAACTGAACTTGTTGAGAGTACAGAATAAATGTATCTCTCAGCTTTATAATATTCAATGATTTTTTCCTTCATAGGGTTAAACCTAGGGACTTTGTTTTTAAACTTTTGAACAAACAGTTGTTGCTTAATCAAAATCACAACACAGTTTAGAGCGTACTGACCCAATTGAATGACAAATATCTCACCGATTTTTCAGAATTTATGATATATATATATATATATACATATATATATATACATATATATATATATATATATATATATATATATATATATATCTATATAATTATATATATATCAAGAGTAAAAACAGTCGTTTAAACACCGCAGGAGTACTATTACTAAGAGTATTTGAGAGTATTTAAGAGTATTTTTACTCTTGATATCTATTTACTAAACACCGACGTAGGACTTTCATATTCATAATAATATTAAACATATATATATATATATATATGATGAAATATAAACATCATTTCTCATTACACACTCAACACCATTGGTACACTTATATACATTATGACTTACGTAATATATATATATATATATATATATATATATATATATTTGTATATAATAGAATATGATAAGGCCTTTGGCTGTAATCTAGACTTACTCCATTGCTATACCAGTACATTCAGAAACGCACACTGCTAGATGATGACCGAACCATTCAATTGAGTTCAATTTGATTTAAGCTTTAATTTCATTTTTTTTAAGAGCACGCATAAAATAATCATTGAAAATGAACATGCATTTGATTACTGCACAAGAGGCACGAATAACAGTTTTCAAATCTATGATTAATAGAAGAAATCCAACACACACACACACACACTTTATATGAAGAAACCTACTCAAAAGACTATGCTTGTAATATATTGGTTGCTCGTGGTGGTCGTGATATATAAATGAAGGACAATGAAGTACATGGGTGTGATCTTGGTGATCAACGAGGTCCTTTATTCATTTTCGGATTCACGTATATCTAGGTAATATATTATGAAAATTTTATTGTTTCGGAATAACGAATCTGTTTTTTTTTTTCATTTTTCGTATTAACAGATTAACAAATTAACAATTACTAATTTTATTTTATATTTCGAATAATTATAACCTTTGGTATAAGGAACCGTTTCTCATGTTTAGATTTGTAATAATATCTGTATATAAAGTTTATTTACAGGGCGGGGTTTTTTCCCCATTTTTTTTGTTGAGATCAGAAAACGACAGGAAAAACGACAGGAGTACGAGTTGAGTGTACATACCGGCTCTTGGAAGGACGGTGAGCGTGTGATGTAAGGCAGCCTGGAAGTTACCGAGACGAATATGAGCGATGATAGAGGTCAATCCCGGAGGGACGAGAGCCACGGCCGTTTCCCATTCCGAGTGATTTAAACTGTCTACTTGTGACTCAGTGTGAGTGAAGATGTCACCATTAGGCGGTACCCAAGGTCCACATACACCATCCAACTGTAGTAAGAAAAATTAAGATATGAAGAAGAGAAAACGTTGAGATGAAGACATTAGATAGAAACACTACCTTCGTAGGACATACACGGATGAGAAATGACGTCATCGTTCGAATAGTATTCCTACACTGCTCCAAGACCTGATGGTAGGTAAGGCAACAAATTGCATTCCTTATCAGTGAAAAGTCCTGTATCATTTTATCTACAAACAAATAATTTCATCCTCGTTTTCAATCTCCTCAATACTTTGCATTTTTACCAATTCCATTGTTTGAATATTTTTACAATTGACTGTGTTCCTATGAAGTAACTAATAATACACACTAAATAAATGCGGAATTGAAAATGAATCATATGAAATATGAAATTTTACAATCATGGATGAGAGGAAAATGAAGAGGAAACTTATCCCAGCTGCACCAGAGGTGCCGCAAAGACATTTCTTTATAAGGAGCCTTTTTATCATTGTTAAAAGATCGGAAAACACGTTTTCTTGAGATATTTGTAATCACGCTGCGCAGCGAACACATTCTGGTACAGTCACTGTTCACTGTCACCCATGTATTCAGTTGAATGTCAATAGGTCTCCGTGCTCTAGTTTGCTTAAATGAACAAGAGAAAGGGAGAGAGAGAAAAAAAAAGAGGGAGAGAGATAGATAACTCCTTATGCTTCTGTATAATCACATTTTTTTTTTTGTAGGCTGCGATCTTGGGTTTTGGTATTGGGAATGATTCTCTTTATGGAAATCACAGAGAACATATTGCAGAAGATCATCCTAAACAAGGGTCCATGAGACAAACACAACATCACTAATCTTAACGACGTCAGTATGCATGATCGTGTTTTTGAATATGTAAACATAATTACAGCATATATTTTAGTTTAATAGTTCAGTTGATATTTTTTCAAAATGAGCTGTCACAAAGCTCAAATCTGTCTTGTTTTAACTAAAATTTGTCATGCTGCCTCAATAGGAATTTGAAAGCAAATCTACTTTGCATAGTTCATATCAGAGTCATTACAATATCATTGTAATTTTCGCTCCGTATTTAAAGGGGAAAGAGTAATTCTAATTTGAGTACCTTTTAGCGCGATTTAGGAAATCAATTGCTTGGACTATCATGTCGTTGATTAAAGGAAAAAAAAAATAACATATCGTTGTCATGATTATCGCTTCAGATAATTCATTATAAACTTGATACACTTTGATTGAAATACACACTCTTATTTCTGCCGAGTCAAAATTTCAACTCTGAATCCGAGTCAAAAATTTTTCACTCAGATCCGTGTAAATTTAACACCAACCGTGTACTTCTGACTCAAATCCGAGTTATCATTTTGGTTATCGGACTTTTTACACCTACGCAGAGTCACATCAGAAATACCCGGCGCGGTGTACATGACATACGCGCTCCACAATTGGACAAAAATGTCATGTGTCCCCCGCGAAAAAAAAGCGTAATTTCTCGACGATCCGCCGCGGCCGCGAGATGTCTTGCAACTTTTTGTCTTCAAAATGGACAATTTTGTGTGCACTTTTCTAGACGAATGCGGAATGGAGGAATACATAGGAGTTTTCATCGGTGAGTACCCACCTCATTCACAACACTCATATGAATAATCGCCTGAAACATGGTCTAAACAGTCAGTTTTATTTAGGGCAAAATGAACTTTCCACACGGACACATTGACTGGTAATGGCGTAGCCGTAGGCGGCCTTACGGTAGCTCGTACCTTTTGTACGTAGCCCTGGGCTATATGCAATACGTTAGAACCAATCTACAATGGATGTGAACCTACCTAGCTACACCTTCCCTATACATGCATAAAATACACATACGATCTTGATTGCTAATTCATTCGTACATTTATAATAAATGTAAAAGTTCAAAACAGGCCCACAATTATTGGTCCCCAAACTGTATA
Source organism: Diadema antillarum (assembly GCF_040938485.1). Taxonomy (NCBI): domain Eukaryota; kingdom Metazoa; phylum Echinodermata; class Echinoidea; order Diadematoida; family Diadematidae; genus Diadema; species Diadema antillarum. Next base: position 89,859 of record NW_027272797.1, read on the forward strand.
TTATAACCTTGGATACAAGTACACGCGTGTGGCTGTAAGAACAATTTTGGTAAAGGTACCTGTAGATACAGTGCCTTTTTAAAAAAGATGTCATAGTGATACTGATAGTGAAAAGTGAAAATATCTAAATAAAGGTTTAAAAAAACAACAAGAGACCCGCGGGTCTAGCGCTCACCTGAGTATCGCAAGTTCACCTTTCACGCAGTCACTAATCTAAATTATTCACAGCTCTACCAAAATTTGACCAGGCATTCTCAAGTAGAAGATGAAAATGTACAATAAGGGCCCAATTTTTTATCCTGACCCCCTAGGGATGCTACCTGCCAAGTTTGACAAAAATCCATCATGAGGTTTTCAGGAAGAAGATGAAAATGTACAATTCAGGCCCCCATTTGGACCCTTCCAACCACCACCCCCCCCCCTACCCAAGAGGGGCACCCCTGGATCTCCTATGAACAAACTTGAAACTACAGTCATTAATGTACTCACTCATAGTATTATCTCAGCTCTATATATAACTTCTGATTCTAGAGAAGATTTATAAAGATTCCTTCATTTGGGGGATTTGGGACCCCTGGGGGCCCCCTGGGTGGGGCATGGTGCCCATTTTAACAAATTGAGATCCTAACCCCCTAGGGATGCTACCTGCCAAGTTTGGTGAAAATAGGTCATGGGGTTCTCAAGAAGAAGATAAAAATGTACAATTTAGGCCCCATTAGGACCCCTCCTCACCCCCTCCCCTGGGTCCCAAGGGGGGCACCCCTAATTCTGCCATGAACAAACTTGAAACTACAGTCATCAATGTACTAACTCATAGTATTAACTTAGCTCTATCACTTCTGGTTCTAGAGAAGAAGATTTTTGCAGATATTCCTTAATTTTGGGGGGTTTGGGCCCCCTGGGGGCCCCCTGGGTGGGGCATGGTGCCCATTTTCACAAATTGATTTCCTAACTCCCTAGGGATGCTACCTGCCAAGTTTGGTGAAAATGGGTCATGGGGTTCTCAAGAAGACGATGAAAATGTACAATTTAGGCCCCATTAGAACCCTTCCCCACCCCCCTCCCCTGGGTCCCAAGGGGGGCACCCCTGATTCTGCCATGAACAAACTTGAAACTACAGTCATCAATGTACTAACTCATAGTATTAACTTAGCTCTATCACTTCTGGTTCTAGAGAAGAAGATTTTTACAGAGTCCTTAATTTTGGGGGGTTTGGGCCCCCCTGGGGGCCCCCTGGGTGGGGCATGGTGCCCATTTTAACAAATTGAGTTCCTAACCCCCTAGGGATGCTACCTGCCAAGTTTGATGAAAATCGGTCTTGGGGTTTTCAAGAAGAAGATGAAAATGTAAAAAGTTTACGCACGACGCACGACGCACGACGGACGACGGACGACGGACGACGGACGACGGACGACGGACGACGGACGACGCACGACGCACGACGCACGACGCACGACGGACGCCGGACGAAGGGCGATCGCAATAGCTCACTTGAGCCTTTGGCTCAGGTGAGCTAACAAAAAAGCATGATATTTAATTTCATACAAACTTTTTTATTCTAGACCCTAAGTCTGAAACTACTACATGTTAAAGATAATAAAAAGTTTTAGTACCTCAAAAGTTTCCTTGAATTTCCTTGTCTTAGTTTGTGTTTCAGGTTAAAGTACCTTTCATATAACTAACACTGTGAGACTTACTCGCCCCAAAGTGCTCTCATGTCTTAGTAATCATGCAATTAACTGCGACCAGCAGCCCCATACGCATAGCGACCAGCAGTACCATACGCATAGCGTAATCGGGCTTCGCATTGTAGCATTCAGGATCATGACAGAATTAGTATCGCAGGATTAATGTCAACTTAAAATCCCAAAAATTCTTCAATTTGAAGACTTACCAATTAAGGTGAAGTATTGAAAACAGGCTTCGGGCAACGTTTGGTTCTGCCTATAGTCCCTTTCTGTTCGAATTGATGACTGAATGTGACTCGGTCGAGAGGACCTTGGGAGAGCTACCATACACTGAATACTACAGCCAGTGCATGCGAACACATCACATGCGCACAGATTTCAAAGCCATCAACGGATAAGATGTTTGTGTGCGCATGCGCTGGCCGTAGTAGTCAGTGTAGTAGCTCTCCCAAGGTCCTCTCGACCGAGTCACATTCAGTCATCAATTCGAAAAGAAAGGGACTATTGGCAGAACCAAACGTTGTTCGAAGCCTGTTTTCAATACTTCAACTTAATTGGTAAGTCTTCAAATCGAAGAAATTTTTGGATTTTAAGTTGCCATTTACCCGCGATACTAATTCTGTCATGATCCTTAATGCTACAATGCGAAGCCCCATTACGCTATGCTTATGGGGCTGCTGGTCGCAGTTAGCTATATGCGTACAATGGGCTGCACGCTGCTGGTCGCAGTCAGTGGTTTCGTACAATATTTATCGACGCCGTACGGCGATGGCTCTGGTACGAAACCATTATTGCATGGTTACTAAGACATGAGAGCACTTTGGGGCGAGTAATTCTCACAGACAACGTACTTTAACGTGAAACACAAACCAAGACAAGGAAATCCAGGGAAACTTTTGAGGTACCAAAACTTTTTATTATCTTTAAAGTAGACTAAATCATGACTTTTCTCCATTCCATTAGCATAGACCTAGATCTGAGATCTAACAAAAAGAAAAACGGTTTAGGAACGGCACCATCATCATGACCATTAAGATTTGAGATCATCTTCACAAATGAACTTAATCTAGTCAAAAGTTTTCATTAGTTCTACCAAACACATCACAAACATACCTGTGATACATATTTTGTTCTGAAAATATTCTGATAACATGTAATAAATAAGTTTCAATCCACCCCCTTCGCCTAGTTTCATCGTATCATACGGGTAGGTTCCGTGCATGTACAGTGGAGGTGTAGCTAGGTAGGTTCACATCTATTGTAGATTGGTCCTAACGTATAGCGTATAGCCTAGGGCTACGTACAAAAGGTACGAGCTACCGTACGGCCGCCTACGGCTACGCCATTACCAGTCAATGTGTCCGTGTCGAAAGTTCATTTTGCCCTAAATAAAACTGACTGTTTAGACCATGTTTCAGGCAATTATTTATATGAGTGTTGTGAATGAGGTGGGTCCTCACAGATGACAACTCCTATGTATTCCTCCATTCCGCATTCCTCTGGAAAAGTGCACACCAAATCCGAGTCATTAATACACCAAAGTGGGTTACTTACAATGCGGGAAACGACACCGTATCAGAGTGAAATTGTGATCTTTTGATTCGGAAATCCGTGTCATTTTGTTGGAATGGATTGCACATAACTGACCCCATTTCCGAGTCAAATTTGACACTTTCCGAGTTAATTTGACGCCACAGAAATGACTCGGAAAGTGACTCGGAATCCGAGTGAAATCATTTGTCTCGGAAGTCCGAGCAGCTTTCACTCGGAAGGAGTCGACTTTCAGCTGGCGCCATTTCCGAGTCACATTTAACACTTTCCGAGTTATTTTTGACACCGCAGCAATAAGAGTGCATGATAATTAAAACCAATCCAAAATCAAAGTTGATATATATTGTAAGCGTTCCTTTTCGAAATTTCTGATTGTTGCTAAAATCACAAGAAGTTCATAGCTCAATGTGTTTATGCGGATAGCGTAGATTTCTTCTTATCTCTCTCTTCATTTTTCTCCCTCTGTTCCCTTCTCTTTGTTTCTGGTAAGGATAGCATGCATTCTTCTTCCCCTCTCTCCCTCTGAGCTCTCTCTATCACTATCACGCTATCATCTGTCGTTTCCCTCTCTCACTATCACTCTATCATCTGCCGTTTCCCTCTCTCACTATCACTCTATCATCTATCATCTGTCGTTTCCCTCTCTCACTATCACTCTATCATCTGTTTCCCTCTCTCACTATCACTCTATCATCTGTCGTTTCCCTCTCTCACTATCACTCTATCATCTGTCGTTTCCCTCTCTCACTATCACTCTATCACCTGTCGTTTCCCTCTCTCACTATCACTCTATCATCTGTCGTTTCCCTCTCTCTATCACTATCACTCTATCACCTGTCGTTTCCCTCTCTCACTATCACTCTATCATCTGTCGTTTCCCTCTCTCACTATCACTCTATCATCTGTTGTTTCCCTCTCTCACTATCACGCTATCATCTGTCGTTTCCCTCTCTCACTATCACGCTATCATCTGTCGTTTCCCTCTCTCACTATCACTCTATCATCTGTCGTTTCCCTTTCTCACTGTCACTCTATCATCTGTCGTCTCCCTCTCTCATTATCACTCTATCATCTGTTGTTTCCCTCTCTCACTATCACTCTATCATCTGTTGTTTCCCTCTCTCACTATCACCCTATCATCTGTCGTTTCCCTCTCTCACTATCACCCTATCATCTGTCGTTTCCCTCTCTCACTATCACCCTATCATCTGTCGTTTCCCTCTCTCACTATCACTCTATCATCTCTCCTTTATCTTTCTGAAAACTGATTGAAATTGCTCTGCTCGTCACTGTTAATGATCGCACATAAAAAAAGAGTAATTGGGTCCCTTTCTTTCTTTTTGTTTTAATAGGAGCCACATGTGGCCAAAACATTTGCTATATCATGAAGGCAGTTGGAAATCTTGAAATGAAAGGAGTGTTTGGTAACTGTTGTCATGGTCACATGATGGGACACTTGACAAAGAAAAAAAAAACATCTTTATCAGAGTTAATTTCACTCACTTATCGAGAGTCTAAAGGGTAGTAGAGAAGGTGAACAGGTGGATAATTCCAATGTCAAAAAAAAAAAAAATGTTTTGAAGGAACTTTGTCTTTGCTGCTTCGATTCTTTGCGCCCCTCTCCTGGTCTCTTCTCTTTTATTCAGATATGGTATCACGCCTTGCGATGATTTATTTTCATTCTTAAATGTAATGATGGGCTTTGCTACAGTCTACTATTAATTATCTATTAATAGAATTACCTTCATCAAGGGAAAAGGATATTTTCTGATACTGAACAAAACCATTAGGAAGTAAATGCCGATGTTACATACCTTGTACAAAGTGACTATAGCGTGTTATTCAAAATCTCTGTGCCAATGACATGATTACATTGTTACTTTTGTTCACCTTCTTGGCATGCGCAATTTCTAGAAGGCTATTGATAAAAGCACCATACAAATCAGAAAATAGATGCCAAGTTGACATCCTTTCACAACTATGAATGCCCAACCAGGGTCAGGATTGCATTTCAAGTTCAATTTCAATGAAATGAATTTGTTATTGCCTTAAGTAATATCGTTATACCGAGCGTGCAATGCCTGCACGGCACTCGTTTGTGTGTCTCGGATTTTGATGGTACGGACTGGCGTTGCTAGGCAGATTAGCCTCGCTCGCCCCGTCATCCATAGCATATCTCCATCCGGCCTCCGTGTTTTGTGTCGCGCGTGCAGGTGGTCCATTGAGTGCGCTCAATAGATGCATCCGTTCGCCAATCAAATGGCGTTTTGAGCCATGGCAGTTAAAGAGCATTCCAGAAAAAAAAGTAAGGTCCAATTGTCGAGAGCTACATGCTGTGACAAGGCAATGTGACTGACATCTCGACAAGTTTTCTGGCGCTGTGACAATACATCCACCTGCAAGTCCGGCTTGCGTCATTGTTCAAAGGGGCCCTCTTTAAGTGTCGCACTTCAGTACGAGCAGTAATTACGTTAATTCCAACCTGTAATCATGACATGACGAAATGAGATGCGTCACCCTGCAATACAGAGCGATTGGAACACCTGGCATCCCGAAATTAAGAGAGCATCACTGATATTGCCATAAAACTAATTTCTACTTGGCATACCTTTATAAAAAACTCCTTTCAGTTCTTAATCAGAATGTATGACTGCAATCCCTTACTTAGAAGAAGTGATTCTTCAACTTGAAAACAAGAATGAAGCAGGAAAGGACCGATATGGAAGGTGTTGTGAGTGGTTAGGTGGAGGTAATGGATAAGTAAAAGTAACAAACACACGCATGAGCGAAACATTGGGCGGAATCTGTTTTTTTTTTAATTCCCTATCTAATATTGTAAATGCAATACAGGACTTTCAAGGGATTTTAAGTCAAGGACTTTTGAAGTTTGTTTGTTTGTTTGTTTGTTTTAAGAGTGCTTCAAGAGCAGAAAATTATGTCTATTTGGTAAGAATATCAATATTATTCCGTATTTGGTTTATATCTGTATGACCTTGCATCACAAAACCAACAAAAAGTCGCTAGACATGGGTTTTTAGTTTTTAGTTTCTAGAATTCATGCAACAGTTTCTGAATCAATTTTATGGGTCAAGGTAAATAGTAAAATTTTAGGTTTTGAGTTTATTGTTGGTGCAGTGTACTTGCCATGTGAGGGATCAATTCACCATTCTAATGAAGTTTTTGACAACCTGGTGCAGGATATTATTGATATTAAAAGTAGATATGATGCACCCTTTTGTTTGCTGGGTGATTTCAATGCCAGGACGGGTTTGCTTGATGATTTTTTAGATGTAGAGGATGTGTTGACAGATCAGACTGGATTAGGCTTTTGTAATGATGTCTCTGATATGCATGTAACTACTGAAGGCCTAGATATTCCAACTACTCGTTATAATACTGATGTCCATGTAAATAACAATGGAAAGTCTGTTATTGATGTGTGCCAAAGTTTAGATCTCAGGATTGTTAATGGAAGAATAGGGGAAGATCAGTCTGTCGGAAAATACACATGCTTCAACAAAAATGGTGGTTGTAGCACTATTGATTATGTTATTGTATCTCGTCAGTTATTTTCCAGCATTACTCATTTCAGTATTGATGTATTTGATAAATGTTTGTCAGATGTTCATTGTCCTGTCAGTGTGACCTTGCAATCGCAAAATTCTAAATCTGCTGTGAATGTCGACACTGTTTTTAACAACTCTCAAAACGCTGCAGTAGACAACGCCGTTTTAGATTCACAGCCTAATGAAAGTCAACGTTATTTATTATTCCAGTGGAACAGTGACAGCGCTGCAATATTCAAACAGAAAATCAAGGACTCGGCTGAGCTAATGTGTAAAAATGTGGAATATTTAGATGGGAATGCAAATCAAGATAGTATTGATTTTTGTTACTCACAACTATGCAATATGTTCGTCAGTGTTGCACAAGATGTTGGCATTTGTAAGTGGAGACAATCTCGACATAATGTAAACACAAATGAGACTGTCAATAAGGATAAAAACAACCATCAGCCTTGGTTTAATGCAGAATGCAGAGCTGCCCGTCAGGAGTATTTGAATGTTAAAAATCGATTAAAGAGAAAGCTTAAATTTCTGGGCAGGTCAGGGGCTACATGTCTGTTGAATCATTGTGAGTCTACAGGAAAGTTTTATAAGAATTTATTAAGACATAAAAGAAGGACATTTCACAGAGATTTGAATGAATCTCTCCGTTCATTACAGACATCCAATCCGAAAGAATATTGGCAATTGCTCAACAGTAATAATGAACGCAAAGTAAAGAAAACAGGAAATGTTTCATTAGGGGATTTTGTTAATCATTTTAGTCGTTTAGGTAATAGCCAAGATGACCAGCCCACAGGCCTGGAAGATAGTACCGGTACTTCAGTAATTGTTGAGGCAGATGGTCCCTTGGATGCCCCAGTCACTTTGGAAGAAGTGGCACTAATGATTAAGAAACTTAAAAATTCAAAAGCTTGTGGAAAAGATTTCATAAGAAATGAATTCCTTAAGAATTGTCCCGTAGAGATGCTTCATGTGTTGGTAAAGTTCTTTAATGTGGTACTGGACAGTGGTATTGTTCCAACTGAATGATGCATAGGGATTATCATTCCTATTTTTAAGAATAAGGGTATCGACACAAATCCTGATAATTATAGAGGAATAACTCTTCTCAGTTGTCTAGGAAAACTTTTTACTTCCATTTTGAATCATCGAATCTCAGAGTTTTTCGAAAATGCTAATATGTTAGGTGAAGAACAGGCTGGCTTTCGTTCTAATTATTCTACAATTGATAATATTTTTGTTTTGAAGACTATAATTGATGTTTATCTGCAAAATAGAAAACGCTTATACTGTGCATTTATTGATTACAAGAAAGCATTTGATCAAATTGATAGATCATCTTTATGGTACAAAATGTTGAAGATGGGACTTAGGGGTAAACTGTTTACTGTCATTAAGAATATCTATGAAAGTGCTAAATCATGTGTGGCGGTTAGGGGGGAGATGTCAGAGTTTTTTACTTGTAACACTGGTGTACGACAGGGTGAAAACCTTTCCCCGCTTTTATTTGCCATTTATCTGAATGATTTTCAAGAATACGTTGGAAATTCATATGATGGACTTAATTATTTGGAAAGTGAGATTTCTTACCACCTGGATTCTGATAATGTCAAAAAAGCTTTAAATCTTTCTTGTTTACTTTATGCAGATGACACAATAATTTTAGCAGAAACTCCGGAGGAGTTGCAAAAAGCTCTTGATGCTGTAGATAGTTATTGTCAGACATGGCGCTTGACTGTAAATGCAAGCAAGACTAAAATTGTTATTTTCTCCCGTGGGAAGGTTAGAAGAATTCCTGAATTCGTTTATGCTGGTGATCCACTTGAGGTTGTAGATGACTTTGTGTATCTTGGAGTTAAATTCAATTATAATGGTAGTTTTAAAAAGGCAATTTCTAAACAAGTCACACAAGCTAGAAAAGCACTTTATAGCATGTTAGTCAAGGCTAAAAAGTTACAGCTCTCTGTGGACACACAGTGCCACCTATTTGATCATCTTGTTTTACCTGTTTTACTCTATGGTTGTGAAGTCTGGGGTTATGAGTGCATAGACCAAATTGAAATTTTCCATAGGAAATTCTTAAGAAAAATTTTGCTTGTGAACAAATGTACTCCTGATTGTATGGTTTATGGTGAAACTGGACGTGGAGTAATTTTGAACCATATTAAATGTCGAATAATTGGATTTTGGTTGAGATTAGTCAAGGGAAAAGAAACCAAACACCCATGTACAATTTTCAAATTTCTGCTGCATTTACAAGGCGACATGCACTCCCCGTCAAAATCACAATGGTTGTTATTTGTCGCAAATATTTTTTATTATGCAGGGCTAGGGAATGTGTGGTTAGCACAAGGGGGTGGATTTAGTGCTGCATGGATTTCACACACCTCAAAAGTTAGACTTTTTGAAATGTTTATTCAAGAGTGGAGAGCAGCAACATGGTCAAATAGAATCTGTACAAATTATAGAATGTTTAAGGATAGCTTGATGTTAGAGAAGTATTTACAGGTCTTGTGTAAGAAAGATTATATTACGTTAAGTAAATTCAGATGTAGATCTAATGGATTACCCGTTAATAAGGGCAGGTTTGATGCAAGCTCGACAGATGAATTGCATTGTACTATCTGTATTTATCCGACGATATAGGGGATGAATTTCATTATATTTTTGTTTGTCCCCCTTTCAACAAAGATAGATTATTGTATTTACCAAGTAGCTTGACGGCCAGTAGACCAAGTGCATTACATATGGCCAAATTATTCAATTCAACTAATGCTTGCCATTTGAAAAAAAAAACTAGCCAAATTTGTCAGAATTATTATGTTTCAGTTCTCTTCAATACCAAAGAAGAAAGACAGTATTTTTGTAGAAAGTAAAGTAGATGTGAATGTTTGTACACGTAGTGGTAGAGTAGTTAAACGTCCTTTACGCCTTGTTTTGTAAACATATTTATTCATATCTGTTATTTTCACATGTACATATACATTATCACTTATATTTTTGTATTCATATATTGTAAATATGTTTGTACTCTCATACCCCGAGAGGGGGTCGATAGAGTCAATAAAATCTTACAAATCTTACAAATCTTAGTTTAGGGCAGATTCTGAAAGAGCAGACTCTAAGATTTAAAATGATGTATAACTCAATTGAAATCTAAATATTGGAAAGAAAGCACACACTCTGGAAAAGTGTGAACTAGAAAAGAGGCTCTGAAGTACAGGGTCTATTCAAGCGCTTAATCTTTACCAAACCGTGCTAGCTGTGCGATGAAAGAAACAAAAAACAGGATGTAAACCACCGGAGCAACAACAATGAAGAGATTATCAAATTAAGCTGAAACTAAACATGCTCTATCAAAACATTCTGTCCATGATTAATGCCAATTTTCAAAGCAGTAGCGTTATCTCTTAAAAAGTTATTAGACTTGGAAGTGAAGAATGTGCAGAGGCTTATCAAGAAATGAAAAGGGGCCTCAAGGACATACCTGATCTCACTACTCTACAAAAAAAAGGGTTGTAGAAAAACTGCATAAAATGCACTTTCCCATTCACTTTATGATCCCAAACTTAAGAGTTATGTAGAGAAAAGGTAGATTTTTCAGAAAATATGAAAAACTCAATATTGACTTGGTTGACCCGTTTCACCTTTTTTGAGTCCTCACGTAAAATCAAGAGGTGCGACTTTTTGTTCGTTTTGTGATGCACGGTCACATAATATATATGTGACCCTGCATCACAAAACGAACAGAAAGTCGCCAGACATGACATCTTAGTTAAGATCATATCCTAAAAGAGCAGACTTTAAGCTTTAAAATGATGTATTACTCAAATCAGATGAAATCTCTTAACCTATCTAAATATTGGAAAGAAAGCACACACTCAGGAAAAGTGTGAACTGAGAAAAGAGGCTCTGAAGTACAGTGTCCATTCAAGCGCTAAATCTTTACCAAGCCGTGCTGGCTGTGCGATGAATGGGACAAAAAATAGGATGTAAGCCACCGGAGTAACAACAATGAAGGGATTGTCAAATTGAACTGAAATTAAGCATGCCTTATAAACACATTCTGTCCATAATCAATGCCAACTTTCAACGCAGTAGCATCATCCTTTCAAAAGTTATTAGAGTTGAAAATGAAGAGTGTGTATAAGATTTTTAAGAAATGAAAAGGGGACTCTAAAGACACACCTAATCACACTATTCTACCAAAAAATGTTCCAGATAAACTGCTAAAAACACACTTTCCTCCCCCATTTATGATCCCAAATTTTAGCATAATGTAGAAGAAGACTTGCTCTTTCAGAAAATATGAAAAAGTCAAGATCAGCTAGGTTGACCCATTTCACCTATTTTCAGTCCTCACACAAAATCAGTGTGTGCGACTTTTTGTTCGTTTTGTGATACACGGTCACACACACACACACACACACACACACACGCACACACACACGCACACACACACGCACATACACACACACACACACACACATATATATATATATATATATATATATATATATATATATATACATTACAAGAAATTAGACTTGAGGCGGACGTTGCTCTCGATTCTAATTTCTCAAGTCTAGACCATTTTAGTGTGATCACATGAGCCTCAGTCGTAGTGCGTAAGCTTATGATATTATATCACAGAACACAAGAGAAATATCTCTTTTGAAACTGTCGAACAAAAAAAAATTAAAGGGAAAGTCGGCTCATAATGTTAGACGTCGGGAAGTCGTGATAAAAAAAAGGTTTTAATTGGTCCCATTGTTACTTTCAGCTTATTTTCATAATGTGTTTTATTTAGCGTTAATGACAAAACAAATTTCACAACAAGATAAAAAATGCCAAATCTCTTGTTTATGGCTTCACTTGTTCTTCAAAACCAACAGCTCAATTTTTTGAATATAATTTCAAAGTCAAGGAAAATTATTTCCTCAGAAAAAAAAAAATCGTGATTTTCCTTTTTTTCCTTTTTTTTGTTGGGGGGGGGGGGGGGGGGGAAGGGGGTTCAAAATGAATATGGATAAAAAAAAGTCTTCCTTTCGGCCACGTATGTGCCCAATGAGATCAAATTCGAGTGATTTATCTCAACAATCATGCGAATTGTCATGGATTCAATTATACGCTTATTATTTCTTGTTAAATGTGATATTTTTCTTTAACTGAAACTGTTCTTCCCTCAGATTTGATTCTAAGTTTTCCTTGAGTCATCCATTATAAGAATGATTCACAAAATCATCACATCTGAAATCTCAAAAGTTGCTCTACCATCCCACATCAGCACAAGGAGAAAACGGAAGCCAAACTGTTCCCTTTATCGTCATTTTATAGGCAGTAAAGCATCTCTGGAAACACTACACCTACCTTCGAGCAAGACTGATGGCTTAAATTTCACCATTTGACTTTTAATCTAGTTAATAAGCGTTGGTATTTACGAAGACTCGTATGCGTTCTTGTCAGCTGATGTGACATCAGGTAAGGAGTAAGGGGGGGGGGGGATCTGTTTCACGATTTCATTTTCACTGGTTCACAAGGATACGAAATACATCCACGTCATTGATTGTGTTATGAGCAAATATGAATGGTTGACTGCGATGAGATCTATGCTTCTATTCTCCCCTTTTCTCTCTGTCTTTCTATATTTTCTTCTCTTTTTGCCACCCAGTCTCTGTCTCTGTATTACGATTTTCCTTTTTCTTCTGCCTACTACCTCCCCGTCTTACATATATTATCTCTCCCTTTCTCTCTCTCTCTCTCTCTCTTTTAGTCATCTGCATAGTGAAATAATCATCATAGGTCCCAAAGCAAATCACTAGAAAGAACGTTGAACCAAGTCCTGGAGGCGATCGGGAATTCGACACTGGAGAGTGTGAGAGCATATCATGATAAGAAGTTATGCACTTTTTTCAAGCGTTAGAATCTTGGCGAGGACTGCGTTGGTCGTACAGGTTTTTATCTTAGATTTCCGTTGTGCTTGCTGGACGAAAAAAAAAGACTAGACTTTGAGGTGCAGTATTGGCAGAATAAGGCCACACCAATCTACTGATAATAGAAAGTGAGACATCAGGTTCAGAGCAGAATATTTGAGTGCACTCGGTGGAAAAATGTTGTTTCCTTTTGTTCGTGCATATATATCTTGTACAGTATACGTTGCACTTCGCATTTCTTATGCTGATTAATTTCCCTTTCATTTTTTTATATTTTTCCTTACATTTAGACTTAACCTTAATATGTGCAGATAAAATTCTTAACTATTCTTTCCTTTGCACCAGTTAGAAAAAGAAAAAAAAAAGAAAGGTAAACTAAAACATACGCCTTTCTATTAAACGAATCAGACAAACTCTATTTTGGTTGACGCATGAAATTGAGAGAAAGAGATTTAAAACAACCCTAATACAAGTCCAATTAATATTCATATCTATAAATACAATTCATAATACGACAAAATGAAATCAGATAATCCCACATTACCCGGGTCTTACTATTTAATTATAAAGCTTTGTAAACTTGAAACTTGAATTCATGATTATTTGTCGAATGTTAGTCTCGATATCTTTTGAATAATTATATCGACTGATCAGGGACTTTCAGACACTTGCAATGGAGTGTGTTTTTCATCTCCTTTGAAATTTTAACATCTATGTCCTCGATTTTGGAATAGATTTACATCTAATCTTAAATTGTAACACAAGAACTAAGGAAGAAGGCAACAGGCAGAGTGACGAGAAAGAGAGAGCATTCGAAGTCCTTTAAGTTCTCGGACTCGGAGGCATGAGATCTCCCAGATGACACTGCAGAGCGCACACTGTCCCATTACGTTTTGTAGAGTAACATCAAAGAAGCCGAAGTGCTCTTTACAAAGTTCTATGGCAATATTCCATTAATGACGCACTCTATGTGATATACTAATTTGCACAACATCTGTTCCATGTCAACCCCACGGCACATCATATAAGTAAACAAGACCAAAAACGACGACATCTAATCTTTCATGCATTATGAGATCCCGGAGCGATTTGATGGTCTATTGTCACAACAGTTTAAGTCAACACTAAGATATCAGAAGGAGTATAAACAACAACAAGCAAACAAAATTCAGCATCCCTTTTTTGAAACGTTGCAGATATTACAAAACATTACGACATACGTAAGAAACAAATAAGCGCACATTCCAACACTTTACATCTTACACTCTGTTTCATACCCACCAGCCATGGGGGATGGTAGCCCTTGTTTTAGTATTTCACAAAGGAAATACATACTAGTAGATGAAATGCGACCATTTCAAATCGCTCCCAAACTGTTGGACTGCCCGTAATTTGAATATTCTTGAGAAGGAGGAAGATTGCACTGAATAATTTGTCATCCGAATATCACCATCGCTGATTGATTGTCAGAGTGCCAGCCAGACTAATTCTGATTAATTGTAGCGCTAGGAATCGAACAAGCAAAACAAAACTTAAGATTGAAACACATACACACATACACAAAAAAAGTACGAATTTGCTCTCTTTCCTCCACGAAACGACTGAAAAAAAGTCTATGTGTATCATGCCACAGTGATCGATACACACCATTCAATCACGAGGGCAAACATTCTTTAGAACCTCACGAGTAAAGAGGACATAGAGAACGTGGGATAACTGACGAGCCTACGTGTGTTTACCATTAGCCAGAATAAACACCATGGGGACAGAGCCGAGACCAGATCGCAGCTACTCTACGGCCTAAATTTGTAAACGGTAACTAATTGATGAAGAAAACAGTCGTCTAACGTGCCCTATTTGACACCCTTTTCTGTTAGTCCGACATCTTAATTGAATACCAGGGGCAGAATCAGGTTGCCTCTCCGGCGTGGCGTGACCCTTTTAGAGAGATGGCACAAACAGTCGGAGACATCTTTTACTTGGATGAGTTTTTACCGCATATCATTCATCATTCTCCGGACTCTTTCATTTCTCTCTGCTTAGCACCGCTCTGATTTATACCAGTCGCAAGCACATGGTTTTGCCCAAAATTCTTGATAAACAATATGTTAGGAAAAGATTTCACGGAACGTTTCAGTCCATGCTTATTCAAATGATGTGCTTAGAAGCGTCAAAATGACATGCGCCTGTTAATCTCCAAGATGACTACATTATACACTCTGCCATCTGTCAACCTCGCACTGCAAAACCCGAAATAATTGGGTCATCCAACGAACCAGACGCCCACGATTTACACATTGAAGAAAGGTTCATAAGTCATACACCCACGAATTAGACACCAAGTTAACCCCCGCTGTGCTCGTGAGTTAAATGTGTACAGATTTCACACACAACCCTACGGGCAAGAAATTAATGTGGCGTGTAAAGGGTTATAAACAAGCCCACGAGCTAAGTGAAACAAGCCCACCAGCTAGACAAGTATAGGTAAAGAGAGCCTAGTGTCTACTTCGTTGACGTAATAGCTCGTGGGCCTATTTACCTGATGTTAGAGGTAGACGTCGGCCTCGGTCATGTACAGTGCCTAGCTAGTGGACTCTATATAACTCGTGTGCTGTATTACTCATAGGGTGTTCGGCTCGATAACTGTTACGGGCACTTGAAGTATCTTATATTCTTTCGACCATTATTTCTTGGAAATAGATGAGCCTTGGTCAAGACAATTTGTTCACTATATCGCAAATCGTAGAAAAGCGGCGGATAATCAAAAAAAAAAAAGGAAAAAGGTCTGAATAAGAAGAAAATGCAGTCAAGATCGAGGATCATTGAGTGAGAGAAGATTATCTTACTTTTTTTTTTCTAACCATACCCACATTCCAAAGAATTGACTTGGTCGTGTAACTTTGAGGTTTTCTACCCTGCTAGTTTTACTCTTCATTTACTTCTACAGAAAGTTTAACATAATTATACTTTGTGTCTTGGTACGTATTGATGTTATCAGCTCTCTTTCGAAGAAGATGACTGTAGACCAAGCGAGAGGAGTTGTTAAAGTAAGCAGTGACAATTAGGACGTGAAGACCAAACCACAGAACCAAAGCTTCATCCTCAGGTTCTTTTAACGACATACGGGAGACCAAACATGCCAAGTAGTACGTGCCACTTCTTCAAAATGGAATAAGCCTTTAACTATAATATCGTGCTATCTTCGTGCAATTCTATGCCTAAGTTCTTCGCAGGGGTAACTGTATAATCTATTCGCTTACTAATATCGAAGGCATAATTTTGCATCCCAAATTGAAGATTGGAGACAGCCATCCTATGTCACGTCATGATACATTAGTGCAGTGGTTCCTTAGCTTCTTCTCCTTACACTTGGGAATGGAATGGAATCCAATACACAATCGCATGCCAGAAAACCCAGGTTATTCACAATATGCCAAATGTCATTCTCAACCATTTTTGAAAAGATTTCACACAAAAGAAGGAGAAAAAAATGAAGAATTTCCCACACCAGCCGGTTGTCAGTTTCACCTTTGAGAGTTCTTCAAACAACAGCCTTTAAGATGACCTATCACCATCTATTTCTTCAGAGGAAGTAGAATTCTGCTCATTTCTGCAAACTAAATAATTTTCTATACATATGACTAGTAGTTTCAACTTTATATTTTCATTCAGATTGTCATTTGGGCTGGGTTTGCTAATTCTTAATCTAAGCAACAACGACGACTACGACGACGACGACGACGACGACGACAACAACAACAACAACAACAACAACAACAACAAATCTATCCTTCACTCAGTTAGACACACTGGCTAACTGTCATGAAATCCAATTTCAGAAGATTCCAAGGCGGTGAATTTATATGGAACACGCTTGTTTCTTCACGCTCTTTCCTGTCGTTACGTCATATTTCATGTGAGCAAAGAATATGGCGCCTTTCAGCAGCAAGGCAATCTCATTCGGCCCAGGCCAACCTCCCGTCAGTCCCTGTGGGTACAGCAAGCCTTGATGGTGGTGCGAACTACAGACGAGAGGCTGACGTGCGGGAAGGAAATGGGCTGACACCCTTGGGAGGGGTTAAGGCGAGACAGGGAGACGTCTCCAATGAATGGAGCAGTGAGCTCCTCAGATTTCGCATTTCATGATTAAAGAAAACGATCAAAAAATGAAATGCCAGTCCACCTCATAATATCTGTTGCTCTCATGATAACTTGTGTTAATATCTTGACGTCTGTATTACCAGTTAGCTGTAATAATTAGGCGCTGACGAATAGTCTAAAAAATAGGTCTGGAAGTTCAAATGTAAGCCATCAGAAATTCCATCTTTTGTTTGTAAGGAAAATGTTACACGAATTAATATTCTCTGAGTTACAGCCATAAAACACAGAAACTGCCACTAAGTTTTGAGCACTTATTACGATAGAAAGAAAAACAGGGTTAGAATTCAACCGAAAAAACAGAAAAGAAAAAATGGAGATAAAGTTAAAGAGTGAAAAAATAATGTAAATGTCATAATGCGATGACGCAATTGGTAGTCTGAAATGTTACTACTGAGAGACGTAGGGCAATGGTCAATTCCATCATGGTCATCTTAAAATATATCTGTTCTCTTATGTGTGTGTGTGTGTGTGTGTGTGTGTGTGTGTTTGCGTGTGTTTGCGTGTGTGTGTGTGCGTGAAGATGTGTAGAAGAGATTCTCTGTATTCTAACCCTTACTCTTTGTTACGCGTACAACGATGTAGAATCATTGATTGCATAATTTTGATCTCATGAATGAAAAAAAATACAACGTATCTGAATCTTACCCCTCATTATAAAAAATATCAAAAATCAAATATCAAAAATACTAAGGCGACGTTCTTCAATTATCATAAATCTACTCACAATCAAGTATCCTACATTGTAAAAGGCTACCTTCCATAAGAGTGATTTTCCATTCCCTGTAACCTCTGACATCAATTCTCCTGGATTTTTATCCTTCTTTATACTGAAGCTCAGTGACCAGAGTGACATGTTTCTCAACAAACTTCTCTTTCCATACTTTTCGCCTCTCAAGAAAAGATTGTCACAATAACGCTCTTTCATTGATTGTTAACACGTGTAGGTTCAAGGAGGAAAGAGGCTCTCTGATTAACTCGACTCGGTCAGTGTGAAACCTTGCGGACCTTGCATAGACGTCTAATTACCATCGATCGATCGATGTGACTTCTGCAAGTAATCTTGGACAGCCGTATCGATCGCAACACGCTGATATGAAAGCAGGAGGCCGGAAAAACAGGTGGGCCATCGGACTCTTGTAGCAGTTCCGTGCTAGGAAAATTTATAACAACAGCAACTTACATTGAATGTGGACAGACACATGGATGTCTGCCAGCCGTCATAGCGGTATCAAAGATTCACAGCTCCATCCAAATATTTACGGTTGCTATAGCAATGATGCAGGTAAATTAATCAACGGAAGTGCTAAAATCAATGTCGGCATTTAAAGGCGATTCACTGTTCGATGATATTAATTTTGAGTTCCAACGTCTCTGCTACTTAACACCATTGAAATGAGTCGTTTTGAAAGTATCAAAGGTCACATGCGTACAAAAATCTTTCAGCCTTTAAACAGAATAAGCATAGTGGCTTTCATTTTCTCTTCCCTTTACATTGAAAAATAAGAGCAGTTTTCAATCGTGGAAGGAAAGAGTGCCTGGCAAAATAGAGATGAGATACGTGAAGCTAAAAATTGAAGCAATCGTTAGGATTGCACTGTTTTCTAAAGTGAACACTGCTGGCTTTGTGTATAACAAAAAAAAAAGAGAGAGAAAAACATCAACACCATTTTTCTTGTTCATTTTGTAACTCACTTTGCTTTGTTTATTTAGATGACTCACCATTATTCTACAAAGGCCATTCCAGGTACGGTAGTAAATATTGCTAGTGTGGAGAGGGGAAAAATCCAAGTCGCCATTTGCTTCAGTGATACACGAAACATGTAATCTTATTTCCTATATATAGCCTTACCATCTACTGGTAAAAGTCTTGATTTGCATGCCATATAATGTTTAATGGTCTTAACGTTAGGCGGGACAGAAGATCCCAGGCGCAAAGCAGGCAAGTGTCATTTCTTTACAACTCTTAATCTTCATAGTTGTGGCGGCAAGTTTACTCATGTTAAATTCAACAACGTGTCTTAATTAATCGAAATTAAGGTGATATCTGAAATATTTGCCAAAATGACGCTGCTGGATTAAAAAGGCAAGGAAAGGATCGCCAAACAGTCGCATTTCGCTTAGATTCTTTTAAGTGATCTTAAAGGAGCTTTTTTTGTGATAACATTCGAAGTGTCAGCAGGCTAAATAGGGTCTATCTTGTTTGAAGATTTTGCTCGATTTGTACCGATTTGTATCCTTCGATCAACAGGACAAATTCAGGATAAACCTTGCTCTGGAGTAGAATCTTCAGTCATGATTAATGAAGCTGGAAATTTATTCTGTAATACTTCTGTCAGGGTACAATCCCTGAGTCTACCCATTTCTTGTAGGGCAGATTTATTTTCATTCTTTCTTAAATGAATCTATTACCCCTAATAGGTGCGCTCATTTTAGATGATTGTCAAAGCGAAAACATCTTGGAAGGCATCTCACTACAATGCAAATAACCAAAGCTAATGCATTTCAAATTGAATCCAAACAGACGAGATTCCAATCGACTATACCGGCTGGATCAATCTGGTATTTGTGAAATTGACTTCGGAGAGCGCATGGAGCCCTGTAAGACTCGATCTGATTGGATAGACTTTTTGTTTGCTTGTCAGTAGGACTGTGAATGCTTGGCGAGGAAATCGCCTAGGGCCAGCAAAAGATTAGATCTGCAAAGTTAGTCGATGACTGTTGGCTCGTTTCTGTGCTCAGAGTCGAAGATTTCCATGTTATATCAGTCGCCATCCTACTGAAGCTTTGTGACAGGACAAGACAAAAAAAAATGAGCAGATATCACAAACCCGCCATCTCTTTCTGTGTGAAACATAATCATTCATAACAAACTACCAACAGTCCAACTAAACGAGAATGAATATCTTCGAAATTATATATATATATATATATATATATATATATATATATATACATCGTAACACTAACAACATGATGTTATTTTTAAAAAAACACAACAGACGGACCTGTTATTCTCTTCACACAACCTACCAGAGCATTCAATGAAATGAACACGCATGCACTAAGGTTGGACAGGATGTAATTCAATTTTCCATTCAATATGACATGATAAGAAAGGGTATGAGTCAGATTGAAAACAGAAGCAATTGGACTATGCGGAAGATGCATTTTAGATTGCATTCATATTCAAACATTGTCAAAACTTGGTACTGGCAAGGAGGTGCCTAGTACCTCCTTGGTACTGGTAAGTAGAACGCATCCATGTACAAACACCAATTCTTGTTAGAGGTACGGAGATTTCGTGTATCTACAAACAATGTCACATATCTGACAGTGGTATGTAGGTTTCAATTCAATTCTTGTGCAAACATTGTCAAATACTTGGGTTTATAATGTAAGTATAAGTTGGATTTATAACTGATATCTGACTGAATTAGTAATTATTAACCACCTCCGATCTAAAGTCAAAGTCAAAGGTTCTAGACTTTTTGTGTGTGTGTGTGTGACCAATTTATTTTTCTCTCCATTATCTTACCGTGCTATAATGTAAATTTGGACATATAAACCCTACAGCAGTTTTAACAGTAAATAAAGTGCTTTGTCATTATCATAGGTAGAGTATTGTTGAGTATTATGCTAAGTCCCAGGTAATCTGAGATTACCTGAGTGATTCTGATAACCCGTTAACGGAGGGAGCCGCGGATCTATTCTTCTTTATTCCACACGACAGTGCGTTTGAATGTATTCTACACGTTTAGGTTTCTTGCATTTGTTGAGATCATGTAATCTTTATTATTGAGTAGAATGACATTATAAAACTGACAATCTCACCTGTCATTGCTTTATCTGATTTAGAAATAAGAAACAGAATAATAAGGACATAATCATGGTTCTTATTGGTAGTTGCATAAGGTCTATGGGTACTACGTACGTTCCATTTATTAATCTGAGCAAACTTTAGGAAGAGCGAAAGGTTTATGTCAAACTACACGAATGCAATTAGAATCTTGGATTAGACACTTTTGGTGTACAATCTTCCAAAGATTTTCTCGTTGTTTTATTTCTTCCCTTCTTTATATGTGCAAAAATAGCATCAAGCCTTTCTTTCGCTCAAGATTTTTTTGTTTCCACCTTGAGCAAGCGAGTCAGCCTGTATTCATGAGGACGCTCATGGATTTGTCTCTCGCTATCTTTCTTTGGACATGCAAATAAAGAAGAGAGTGCTTGAAGCGACGCAAACATTAACATTTATATTGCTTCTTGAGGCCTCGATGATTAAATCTCACATTGCATGGCGGTAACAATACCTTAATCCATGTCAGGATGGGCCCAGAGGTCCTATTTCAATCCTTCCTATATTCCTGGGAAGGAAGAGATTCTCCACAGTGTTTGATCAACACGTGATGTTTGCCCAAGAGAATCGTTCTAATCGCCACTTTTCAGGCACAAATGACCACCTGCCATCTCAATACCTTCTAAAACCATACGTGCTAATTGGTTTTATTTGTAAGTGTGTGTGTGTTCGTGTGTGTCTGTGTTGTATTATCTGACAACCACACATTTTTCTTTCGGTTTTATGCTTTTTACTACGTACACTAAGATACTTTGTCGCATTATCTTGCTTAATAGAACATCAACCGTGACATAAACGCAAATTCCCGCTTTGACGAACTTTAGTAGTTCATCATTCTCTTCCACATTTCTGTATACTTCGCATCAATTGGATATGTATTCATAGAACCGCCTTAACAAATAGTGAGTCCTTTTTTGTATAGAACATAACTGTAGTTTGGCAATAAATGACGAACTTCTTTGAGTCACAACAGGGGTTCAATGTACAGAAGGCCTCAGGACTACTGTCTGACCTCGCATGACTTTACGGATTAACAGGAAAATATTGTGATGGAATAGACAGACTTTGAGGGTAGCAACGTGAGTTGATTTGACGTGGCGTTTTGAGGCGCAACACCTCAGATACGTCACTTTCCATTTTGTCATAGCCTACTGGGTCGTGATCTAGCGTAGATGTGAACATATGGCCGCTGACTGCCTGCTGAGATCTGCCATTGTTGGTATGATGGAAGAGCAACAGAATCAACTTTACGAGTTGCTCGTAAAGCATGCCCAACTCATAATAGCCTATTGTGACGTCATGATGACACGCAGTCATTGGAATAATTAACACAAAGTGAGAGTTTAAAAGAAATCGTATCGCCTACTGTATACTCTTTAGATTTTTAGGATAGATTACAGTTCAAACTAAATACAGAGTCGGACCATCGTCTTTCACTCTTTTATCTCTTGTTTTATGCGGTTTTGCTGAATTTGTGAAGAAGAAAGAAACGACCCAAGGAAGAGAGACAAGAAATAAAAACCTACAGATATCCTAAAATTACTTAATTTCATCAAGAATAGCAGTTTACAATAAACAAATATATTAGAAGAATCACATCAGGACAACAATGTGATTACCAGTGAACACTTTCTCTGAGAATCGATCATTACAGGAGTAACATCTTGGTGTCGTATATGTATATTAATAATCAGTGTGGTATAAGGTAGTAAGCTCATAGCAGTATCATATAATGAATGAGAATTTTGAAAACATTTTGTCAAAACATTTTGTTTTTAAAGAGTATTATTATGTTGAGTTATTTAAACCGCGAACTAATATAAAGAAACGGAGTTTTTCATTTCGAGGAATTAAAGAATGGAATCGATTGCCTAGGAATCTGAAAGAAATGTCTTTCACTAGATTTGAATTGAATATGTATAGATGTTGTTTTTTTTTTTTAATTAACGAGACTGTTTCAGTGATGACTGAGTCATGTGTTTTGTGTATATTTGTTTGTTTATTCTCATGTAAAAGTCCAAGCATGTATAGATTTTGTGCCGGGGGGGGGGGGGGAATTAGGAATATAGAATGTGATATGTAGCCTGTAAGCTGAAGTGTGTTTTCTTCTTCTTCTTCTTCTTCCTCTTCTTCAGTATGATTTTGTGTATTATGATGTTTTTGTATTACGTAATGTAACTGTTTTTATCAAGATGCACGGACTTGTGGAAGTACAGCCTGTGGCTGAAACAAGTGACCATGTGGAAATAAAAAAATGAATGAATAAATGAATGCTGTCAGTTTGAACACACATAAAGCTGCCCTGCATTATTGCATCTTAATCAACTCTACCTATGTTCCTATTTATGGGTTATTTTTTTTAAGTGGGTAAAATCTGCTGTGTTTTATCTCACAATAGCAACAAGGAATGCACACCAATGCATTGTTCACTCAAACAAAGAGCAGGATGACACAAGAAACTCTCACAAGAGATGGTTTTGTTTTATGCCCATTGGTGTCGAACAAAGCTTCTCTTCTTTCTTTTGTTTTTATCATTGGATCCTCTCAAACTTAGACTAAAGTCAACATGGTATGATATACACATTATTGTCATCACTGTGTTAGATGTAAAAAAGAAGAACATAACTGTTAACATATATCCTCATTAGATTAGGACTCTGTTACTCAGAGATATATTTCATTAAGAAAACATCCAGTACCACTGGGACTCTGTTCTGTGGTGACTCCCTCCAGGACGGGATAGGTTAAAGTCATGGCACTAGGTATTGTCACCAGCACCTCTGTCGCTGGTCGGCCAGTGCAGCATGCTCCAACATCTGTGTATACAAACGTTTCGGCACGCGACCCTCCCCCGAGACTAGACCGGTCATAACTCTCCTACACAGTGTCTCAACACTACAAGGACCTCTCGGTACCACAATACAAGACTAGATGAAAGCGTGACACATGCACAATGGACAATCTCATGACTGGGCCATTGTTAGGTGTGTCTGGTGGCTGTGGGTGTGGCTAGTGTGATGGGTAACAGTCTTGTGTGAATCTACGAGATATGTAGTGTGTTTGTGGGCTGAAGAGCTCCACTCCGGACGGATATTCATGTGTGTGTGTGTGCGTGCGTGCGTGTGTGTGTGTGTATGTATGTGGGCACCTACTCTTTTTTAAGGCAACAATTCAGTCATTTATATAATCATTATAATCATGGGTTGGTTTGATTTGTGCAGTCAACATTATAGATGATATCGAAAATACAGCAGTACCAGCACCAAGGTGCAAAACACATTTCTGTTTGTAGGTATATAAACATGGTGAAAAAAAATTCAAAACCGCGTATTTCAAGGGACAATAGGCTTTTTTCTACATAAATATCATGTTGGTACATTGTGCAATATCTTTTATTGTTTAACTTAGCTGACTATTCCTCCTTTCCAATATCATTATTATCATGTTGACTATTCACCCTTTGTGCAATGGCGTTCCAAAGTCCAGTGCTAAATTTCATTTATTGTGTTGTAAATGTACAACTGTGTTGTAGATTTATGTATTTAACGGTACTATCTATTTCTAACTTGGATACATTTGTGTATAGTGTATTTCAGGGATTCAGACAAGCTTTTTTCTTTCTCCCCTAGACATGTTGTATTAACCTGTCTGAATGAATACAATATTGACCGTGCATCACAAAACCAACAAAAAATTTCTATGCACTGGTTTTGTGTTAGCTTTTCACACTTTCTGAAAGATCAATTTTCTTCTACAGTATTCAAAAGTTTGGGATCATAACTTGAACGGGAAACTGTTTTTAACAGTTTTTGTAGAACATTGTGTGTGTGTGTGTGTGTGTGTGTGTGTGTGTGTGTGTGTGTGTGTCTGTGTGTGTTAAAATGTCTTAGAGTTCCCTTGTAAATTCTCTTCACTTTCAGCTCTCATATCTTTTGAAAGGATGATATTACTGCTTTGAAAGACGGTATAACATAATCATGGGTTCAATGTGTTAATAGAGCATGATCAATTTCAGCGTAATGTGATAATTCCTTCATTGTTGTTGCTATGAACTTTTGCATCCTGTTTTTCCCCATTCATAGCATTGAGCACCGCTCGGTATAAGATTATGAGCTTAAATGAACCTTATATTTCAGAGCTTCTTTTTTTCTAAGTAGTTTCTTTTCCAGATCGTGTGCATTCTTTCCGATATTTAGGTAGGTTATTATAGTTCATTTGAATTGAATTATACATCATTTTAAAACTTGAAGTCTGCTCTGAAGGAAAAATCCTGGCGACGCATTGCTGGTTTTGTGATGCAAGGTGGTCATATACAATAGAATACGATACAATTAACTTGTTTTTCTCTTATGATGTGATAAATATAACAAACAACGTAAGGTCGTTTTGATTTTTCCTGTTTAACATGAGGACATTTCATCAAAGTGGAAACAGGAAGCTTTGTATAATACAATACTTCTGATGTTAAAGATTTGCTGTTGATTGACTACTCTTGTGCGTGTATTTCATCTCTTTCTCATTTAGGCAATGATGTCAATCCTTCCCTTTCTTGTTGTCATCACATCGCTATTTCCAATCTACAATGCGATCCTTTTGTTACCAAAAATATTGATCGTCTTCATTATTTATTTTTTTTTTGCATCATGTACATCAGTAGCATCATTACCCTGGTGATTTTCAAAGTTACTCATATTGTTAGAACTATGAATTTCATCCATAACGATATATCCATTGTTTTCTTTCATCTGGTTTCTTCCTGCCTAAATAATCATGTCTCCTTCTAAGCACAAACGCTTTTAGCCATGAATAATTTTTGTTTGAATTAACCGTTTGGAAAGTGTCGTGCTTTGTAAAGCCGACAAATTACATGTATTTTTAAATACTTAATTCATTTGGGTCTACTCGGGCCATATTATTGCAGGTAAATCACGTCGATGCCTTGTGATTTACTGTTACAATAAGCCAGTTCGGAGTGAGCACATGTGCACATGGATACAAATAACGTTTCCTCTTCTTCTTTTGTTTTATTTTTTTTTCTTTTTAGTTCGTTGGACACCTCACTCCTTTCCAATGTTGCATAATGCATAAACTTATCTGACGAAACAGTTTATGGAATCATCAATCATGTTCAAGCAAAGAACAAACTTGGGTAGACCAGCTACACATGGGAAAGCATCTATTTCATTATCTTGCATTAAATTTATTAACAATCATTTTGCATTGATATTTTCAAATACCACTTTTGTTGTCAGGTGGTGCTATCAGGTAGATGTGCTGGCAAGCACCATGAATAAGAATTGCTTGAATATTTCTGCTCATGCGCAAAGTGAAATATGGCTTTTCCTGATAGGTATATTCAACGGGTAACGGTTTACAACATCGGGCTTTTTCCCATACTGTCTTGATATCAAATGTTGCAGCGAGAAAGACATTCTATATGACGTAAATATTCGACATTTCTCTCGACCTGTACAGCCTCTTGTCTGAGAGTTGGACTGGGATGACACGGTCGTAGCGAAGGCGAGGCTGCTCCCCGTGAAGATGGACACTGAACACACACCATTCGGAATTCTTGTTTGTTTTGCCAAGTATACTGCGACTTCTCACGGGCCACCCTGTACTCAGTACGATCACTTGGAATTGGCGTGTGCCGATGTTGTTGTAGGAACGGAGACAGGAGGGGAATACCTCGCATTACTCGTAGAATATGTCAAATTCGTAAACAATGTCAAGTTCCCGATGGTGATATTTCGTCGCATCCGACATGGGCATCTGAACAGTGAGAATTCCGTTTATTGTTTCTGATCGGTTTAGAATGGGATTGGCCGCCATTAGCGCCCACGAGGAATGCAGTGTTCATCGGCCGTAGCCCAAGGCACCAAATTGGAAATTAAGTTGAGCAATGCATTTCGCATAGGTATTGCTGTAGACATGGCGATAAAGATTTTATTTTCTAACTACACTATATCTATACTGCAGATCCTTCCGAAATATTTAGTGATAAGTACAATATTATTTTAATGTTTCTTATTGTTACATTGCGAAATTCACAAAGATTTATCGTTTTCTGTTAGAGCAACCCTTTACTGCCAAGTCACTACTGTAAAATGTGAATGCCACCGAAACCCACTGGTGAATTAGTCTATTCACGGTAGGGAAAATATTGTATTGTAGAATGACTAATGCTTCAAAAAGACTACAGAAAATTGCCTCTTTGATACAAGTCAATAGCATTAACAAGATATATGATTTTCAATTTAATGTCATTTTGTCCTCATGCTGATGGTCGAAAATGTTTTCTTCACTTGATTTTTATTGTATTATTTTTTATGGACACGGGATCGAAGGTCTATTTAGAAGGATTTTGATAATATCGATTTCCCTGCACTCTAAGAAAACTAGGTTTAACTTTGTACCTTTGCTTATGAGACAACTGTAGCACCTGTTATATATGTTATTATGCAAAGTTGAACTTATTTTACTTTGAGTATATTGGCAACCATAATCAACGTAAATATTAAAGAAATAAAACATCGCGTGTACTAGTATGTGTGGTTTGTGTGTGTGTCTTTGTTGTGTAAGAAAATATAAAGCAGGCCTCCTTCAGCAGGCATTTGGAGACGTGTGAATACTGCAATTCTGGAACGCCCGGTGCCCGAGGCTCACTGTGACAGGTAGTGGCGAACCTAGCTATCTTCGGATCAGATTTCTAGATCATCTTTCTTACCCGTGTGCGATTCCATTTCTTTGTGTTATTCTTTCGTGGGTAGCAAGATAACACTTTAAAATGGCGCTGGTATTCCAGCTATCGGTAGAAAGCAACCCCACGCTCGAGGCGAAAAAAAAAAAACTACTCTAGCAATTAGTTTTGCTTCAGTCTTATGCCAAGCAGCTCCTCTTTGTGTCTTTGTCTCTATTTCACTCAAGTCTTCAACATATCATGCACTCCCATAGGTGTACGTGTTTGCAATATGCAAGGGCAAAAGGTTTAGATTTACAAATCGTTGCATTTTCGAGTATTTCAGTCAACAAATTTTACCGCACATACCCTGATGTATAAAACGTATTGTTAAGGCAAAAAGAAAGAAAGAAAGAAGGTAATAAACAAGTAAATAAGAAATACGACAGAAACATGTTATTACATAGTGTAATCTACAAAAAGGTGAACCAGTACGTCTATAAACTATGTGAGTGCAATTAGATGTGCCCTGGAAAAGACAATTATGATGTAAACAAGTATGACAACGACAACAACATGCAGTTGGAAAATAGAAATTCCCGTTAAATATCATTAGCCCATATTGTTCTCCGCAGCACCGAAGGACACGAAAAGCATAATTTTGTATGGATACTTGACGAGACATGGCAGACTAAACGCTATCAAAAGGGGTCTAATCATTAATCTTTTCTTGATAATACTGACGTCAACTCTGTTAGCGGGACTATAGATTTCACCTTCGTACTTTTTGAATTACGTTTCTTTACATTCAGCAGGATTAGCTCGTAGTGATGCTAAAATTGAGAACTGTGCGGACTCAGTAGTCACAAATAGATTGTCCCATAATACCTTTGATAAATTGTTCGTATCTATCTACACACACACACACACACACACACACACACACACATATATATATATATATGTGACCGTGCACCTCAAAACGAACATAAAGTCGCACACACTGATTTTGCGTGAGGACTGAAAATAAGTGAAATGGGTCAACCTAGCCGAACTTGACTTTTTCATATTTTCTGAAAGAGCGGATCTTCTTTTACATTATGCTAAAATTTGGTATCATAGAATGGGCAGGAAAGTGTTTTTTTTAGCAGTTTATCTGGAACATTTCTGATAGAATAGTGTGATTAGGTGTGTCTTTAGAATCCCTTTTTCATTTCTGAAAAACCTTGTCCACACTCTTCACTTTCAACTCTAATAACTTTTGAAAGGATAGTGCTACTGCTTTGGAAGTTGGTATTAATTATGAACAGAATGTGTTAATGAGGCGTGCTTAATTTCAGTTTAATCTGATAATCCCTTCATTGTTGTTACTCTGGTGGTTTACTTCCTGTTTTTTGTCCCATTCATCGCACAGCCAGCACGGTTTGGTAAAGATTAAGCGCTTGAATAGACACTGTACTTCAGAGCCTCTTTTCTCAGTTCACACTTTTCCTAAGTTTTTGCTTTCTTTCCAATATTTAGTCCATTTGATTTGAATTATACATCATTTTAAAGGTTAAAGTCTGCTCTTTCAGAATATGGTCTTAACTAAAATTTCATTTCTGGCGACTTTTTGTTTGTTTTGAGGTGCAGGGTCACATATATATATATATAT
Source organism: Diadema antillarum (assembly GCF_040938485.1). Taxonomy (NCBI): domain Eukaryota; kingdom Metazoa; phylum Echinodermata; class Echinoidea; order Diadematoida; family Diadematidae; genus Diadema; species Diadema antillarum. The sequence continues at coordinate 118,947 of NW_027272797.1, forward strand.
ATATATATAAATGCATACACTCTCTCACACACACACACACACACACACACATATATATATATATATATATATATATATATATATATATATATATTTACACAAATGAACAGGACAACAAGTTGTCATAATAAAAGCATGGAACATGTGGAACATATCGGAGCATGTAAATCTCTGTTATGTTGTTCTTCACACGCACACACAAAAGAATAACAAAAGGTAGACCCCTGATACTACACTTATTATGAATCACAATATAAAATCAAAAGCTATATCTTATTATTGTTATCATCATTTTATCATTATGTCATTTTTCTATTTTCATGTAGTATCAACTGTTAATACAGCGTATGCTAAATACATCTGTCATGTCTGTGCAATACATTACACGATATACATAGATAATCAATGAAGCATCATCATCATCATCATCAGCAACAACAACAACAACAACAACAACAACAACAACAGCAACAACGACGCAACAACAACAATCTAGCAGGTACGACAAATATAGATAATTAAACAAGACTTTGCAAAGTTCTGGCATACACCTGCAACGACATCAAGAATTGATGGCTTGAAAGGTGAGTTTATCGCAAATTTAGTCTGTCCGACAATATAGACGCAAAAGATGAATACTATAGTAACAGCATATCTGAACACAACTAGGGAGCCTGCACAATTAATATTCATAATGATCAGTAACAATTAGCGACAAATCAACTTATCAAAATCGATATTGAATGTGATTTAGCAAAACTGGAGGAAAAGAGATATTTTCTTTAATATGTTGGTCATGAAGTAGTATAGATCTGCAATCATTATAAATTAAATAATTTGCTGTTTCTCCCATGAAATGAATTCCAGAAATGCCTGTTATACTTGTAAAGGCAGGCCCTCTGGGACAACTATAGTCATGCGGAAGAGGCTCCCTCGGGTATGACCACATTACCATCGTTTTGTAGTAACTTAACTTGGTCATGGCCTCAATTTCCAGATCTCCTCAGTACATTAGAAACCATCAATAAGTAAAAAACTTTTTCTCTTCCTTTATTTAGTTTTTATGTTTTGTTTATTTGGAGAAAATTCACCCTTTATGTTTCCATTAAAGCAAATTTTGCTTTAGTGGGTACAATTCTCATATTTAGAAAAAAAAAAGAGGAATGTGGCACAGTTTTAAGTGTTGCTGGCCGGATTAATGGGGAAAAAGAAGAAAAAGAACAACAAAGTTTGATCATCATGACTTTCATTTGCGATTGGTTTTACGAATCACTTATAGAAATCCTTTGGAACGACTTTGCCTTCAGAACATCTCAGTAACTTTTGGTGAATTGATTGCGTTATTGATTCTATTTTTGCAAAATGTAAATATGTAGGCTTACATTACGTCTCATTGAATAATGCAAAGAAATTATCACAAAATTACATGAAACTGCGGCTGGATGGCCCTACTCAGCTCCACCTTCATGGTGGAGCTGTTCTACCGAGGGGTCCAGAAGAAAACACACTTGATATCGAATCAGGGCAATTCCCCCCCCCCCCTCTAGATACTGGTTAGTGATAAGGTTAGAGTAAATGTTAAAATATTAGGGTTAGTGGTAGGTTTAGGGTTAAAGTTAGGTTTACATAAGGTTAGGATTAGGTTCAGGTTTAGGATTAATAGGGTAACGGTCAGGGGAAGGGTCTGGGGTAATTTTCCAGGGGGTAATTGCCCTAGACTAAAAATAAAACTCCAGCGTGCGTGTCATACGGCTCTCAAAGCAGAGGAAGGCTTTCACACCCGGCTTGCATAGTGTAGCGTGGCGTGGCGTAGCGACATCGCCGAAATAAGCCTCGAACACAAGAAGGAAAAAAAGAATGACGAAAGCAAACAATTGCAAGAATGAGAAAAAAGACGTATTTTTGGTAAATCCATGGATCCAGCCTCAAATGAATATTTACTTCTCATTTTTTTTTTTTTTTTGGAACTGGTGTATGGTACCGTACAATTGAGTAGACATTGGCGCTGAGTAGCGTGCTAGTCTTGGGTACTATTACGTAGGAAAGACGTAGAGTAGCGTAGGTTTGCGTAGACTTGCATATGATTAAGCAATTTTTGCGTCCTGCGATCTACGTCGAAAGTATGCAGAAAAGAAAAAAAAATATAACATTTCTTTTTTCTTTCGCGTACCCCGTGAGCTCCTTACCTTGATAAGAAAGCTCACTCTTTTGTAATCTGCCAAAGGAATTTCCTATATATGTCTGCTATCTTGATAGTCATAGTGCATGTCCCTTTAAAGTGATTAGGCCAACACTCGATTCATCACCCCAGAAACGTTAAAGCACGAGTCGAAATCGATGCTTTAGGCCTACATTTGTTTCCAACATTTTGAGGGTATAGTGCTAGGGATGTAAGACCACTTGTAACTAACGGTATAGCTATGATTCTGTTGCACCAATCCCCTCGTAGCCACACGACTAAAGAAAGTTTGGGTGTTATTTCACCCTGGGGAAGACGTAGATACTGGAGTTGGAGCGGAAGCCTCCCTGTCCAATGGTAATTTGACCATAACACAAATTCAAATAATCAATGCAAAGCGTGGAACAACGCAGCATCGTTTTAGAAAGCATTCGTGACCAGAGCAGAGAAAACAAATTACACTTCTCTTGCTGTATCTGTGATCATATTTGCACTTCCATGGCTTGGATAAAAGAAAAGGTCACCCTTATTCCTCTAATAATTCTGTCTTTCCAGCCACGAGCACGATCATGTTCCAAGCCCGTCTGACAAGGGATATCTATCGTACAATTAGGCAGTGGTGTGAAGATGTACAACTTTTTGAACATGTGCTTCCTGTTGTCTATGAACGAAAGAACCAGTGTTGGACTAACTGAGGAAAACATTTTGTCTCGCATAAACACTTCTCTCAATGATTGACTAATGTGTCACGGTAGTAACACACGCCGCATACCGTTCGGAAATGCCCATGAAAGCATTAATTCGGCCAATACGACTGTGTCATCTTCAACAGCGATAACATATTCTTACATTATTCATAAGTGGAAAAGGTCTCACCTAAATTACATCATTGTGCCGTAAGTTCATGTAAGTCAAAGGAAATATTGAATATCTGTTTTTATAAACATTCTTCCTAGTTTGTAATTAGCTTTCAAAAAAAAATGTAACACTGTGGCCTTTGTATTATGGGTACAGATTAAAACTTCACCCATTTTTCGTGACAGAGACTGGAGATGAACACTGGTCACGTGGTCCGGAGAGTGTTACAGAACCACAGTGAACATGATCATGGGTTCTAGAAAATCAAATGATATGAAGTTCACACGAGTTGAATCCATTTAGTCAGTCAATGTTGAAGTCATTTGAAATGACAAGCAGGGTAACAATCAAAACTGAAAAATACGGTATAGAAAACTTGGCACTACTCAGTGTGCATTCAACAGTGGCTGGAGAAAAGACGGGTGACCACGTGACACTCGACAAACAAGAGCACATACAGAGAATGATACCTATTCAAACATGTAATGAGTAATACAATTATAACTTGTGTTACTTTACATGCAATGAAGGAATAAAGTTAATACTTGTTTAGAGTCCACTCTAAAATTATGAGACTTTGCGATTGACCATGCGGCATTATGACTAAAAGTGAACACAGGCATGCAGATGTTAGGTATTATGGGTTTATAGTGTAACAGACAGGGGTACTTTGAGAATGATGGAGAGTGTAGACAGTGGGAATTAACAACAATGAACAACTGATGGAAAGTTTCTTAGGGAACTATAAAAACTTTGTGTAAAACAGTAGTATTAGACAAAATTGCCACAGTATTTTATTTTTACTTTACAGCGACAAAGGCAAAAAGTCTGAACACAAGTACACCTGTACTACTAATTCTATATTCTAAACCACATTCATTGCCACCATTGACACACCTCCTACCATAAATTCGTTTATGAAGATCATTAATAACACAACTTCCACAGCCAATAATCTGCTTTCACTTATCATTAATAGTTTTATATAGAAAGTACTGCATACTCATGTCTTCCCTACATATAGCTGAAATCAACAAATAAATGTGATGCGTGTATTTGTTGCCTACCGATATATCATACTGCTACAGAAATTTTAATAAAGTCTTGAACATCAACTTTAACAGAGCACATAAAAGGCTCATTGTAACTAGACTTTAACAGAGCACATAGAAAGGCTCATTGTAACTAGACAATTGGCCATTTTATTCCCCCTCAGCGTCGATGATAATGAGATTGTAACAGTCATCTAGGTTTATTAGCACGATTCAATGCTTCACAAAGAAATAGAAACTACATGACAAACATATGTATGCGTGGTTGATGTTATATTGTAAAAGAGATAGATAGATAGATAGATAGATAGATAGATGGATAGATGGATAGAGAGAGAGAGAGGGGGGGGGGGGGAGATAAAGAATGCGAAGAAGAAAATGACCAGGTATCCGGGGCAATATATCCAGTCCGAGTTTGAGAGACAAGAAACTAATCCAACAGTGGGAGGTTTCTCCCGTGGGTCGCATCTATCACGTCTAGGCTACACAAAATACCTCTTACGTGCAAGCTTGATTAGTGTGTATCGTATACATTTCCCTGACCTGACTGACGTGACGGTGTGTATACATATCTCCATCAAACATGAAATAATCCCAGCCTTTTCTGGAAAGACACGACTCATATAACACGGATGAGTCCAATCATCCGAGGCTCATGCACAGCCCATCTCAATCACTCTTATCGAGCTAAATTACAAACACTGATATCCGAGAGATTTACAGGATAATGTGATCAATAACGAGTGTATTGCCCCTACGTAGCTGGCAACATTCTCTCGCAGCAATTTGTGCTGCGACCATTTCTGCACCATTTTATGTCTTGTCTATATGACGTAGTCTATAAATCATTTGGATTGCGAATCACTCGCATAGTATCGGGAATGAAGTGTATTCATCGCTGGACCCAGCTCGTCTATTTTAAGCGCGGCTCTTCAACAGCTGTCATCGCTCTCATCAATATTATTGTCTTCTTGATAAATGATCAGTGGCATACGTTTCCAGATGTCATGAAAAATGTGACAGATTATAGCGTGCGTGATAATCAAATTGAATGGGGTTTCTGGTCAGATAGTATCTACTATTGCACGTCATACATCGTTGAAACGGACTCACTACTTTGTGATGTAGACTCTGCTGTTAGCGTCATTACATCTAGATAGATTTGTGTCCTAGCACCTTTGTCACATAATATTTTTAGAAGGTCCTCAAAACGTAATTATGATAATGTGAGTCCGTAGCTTAATGAAAGCCGTATTATGGGGAATGATTTGGTGCATGATGTAAGCTTTCTTATACTAGTAGAGTCATGCAAAATGATAGGGCCGGGTGGGGTGGTGCAGTTTGATTATTCATCGAGAATGCTATTCTGGTTGTGAGCAAGAAAAGGTTCGTGGCTGTGGTTGAACTTGTCCTATATGTACTCATGTAATCTTCAGAACTAGAGCTAGCCGCATGACTGAATTGAATATCGGTAGTTTGTGTACACTTCAGATAAATTATTTTGCAAAAGGTCACGATGTGATCCAATGGTTTCTAAAGCGGACCTCCTTCCCACAGGAAAAAAAAAAAGAATAACCGCGCCTTTTGAGAAGCTGAAATCTCCCCATGCATTTACTCGTGCTAGACCATCACTTTGAAATAGACAGCGAGGCTACAATCGACATTGCTTGAACAATTACAAGTACGTCAAGTCAACGTCACGTCTCCCTTGTCGCATCAAGTTCCAAGCGGTAATGAAATCAGTGTTTGAATCATTGCTTGATAAGATAGACATCTAGACCTCAGTGAGTGGTGAGTAAAAGTTAACGTTCATGGGCATCATCTTGTGGTTTCTGTGCAACCAGTGCACTGATATGTTCGAAAATGATTTTGATATATGACGTTGTGTAACAGGTGGATGGTTGTCTGTCAAATGCTCATGATACTCCAGCAGTAATCCAACTAATCTTGAGTAATGAATCAATCAGCGTCCGATCACTCCTAACCTTTGAACCGTCTGCTGACTGTAATTGGCTGCACTTTGTACAGAGTTCAATGCTAACCGTTACTCACTATACCACTGCAAACAGCAGGTCGATGCAAAAAAAAAAAAGAAAGAAAAAAAAATCTGAAGTTTGTATATTAGCTTGTCTCATACCTAGCTTACACATGATGGGTTGTATGGGCGAGCTAATCAATTTGCTCTTAGATCAGGCAGAGCATACTTTTTATTAATTCAACAAAAGTAATATAGTTCGATCATTAATAATAATAATGAGAACAGTCTTAGCTGAGACATCATGGACCGTGTGTTCCTCCATACGCTTCTTTAAATTCATGTTTATGCAATCATTATACAACTATTGTGTCTATCTATCTATCTATCTATCTATCTATCTATCTATCTATTTATCTATCTATCCATCTATCTATCTATCTATCTATCTATCTATCTATCTATATATCTATCTATCTATCTATCTATCTATCTATCTATCTATCTATCTATCTATCTATCTATCTATCTATATCAGTCTATCTATATTTTTGTTCCGGAGGCGCACACAGTCAGTTATTAATAATTGTATCACTGTATCACATGTATTTTCTTCTTCTTCTTCTTTTCGTTACAGTTATTTTAGTTTTGCATTGTCCTTATGTTATTATGTATAAGAGCATATCTGACATCAAGGGGCGATGCCCGAAAGCTGAAGTATGGCAGTTGTATGGGGCATATAACACAGAGCTACGTCCTCGGTGTAATTCTGTTGTCACTGTATATATATATATATATATATATATATGACCCTGCATCCCAAAACCAACAAAAAGTCGCAAGACATGGATTTTCAGTTAAGGGAACGTTCTTAACTCTTTATGTGCCATATTCTCAAGCCCGACTCAACTTCGCATATTCTGCTCAAACGCACAAACCCGCCCAAACCGTTGAATAAATCGCCAAATATCACGGAACGATGAAGGCGTTTCTCGTTTTCCCATTCCTGTCACGCATAGCTTGCATTTCATGTGGTGATTGAATATCACGTGGAGTTCCTTTCTCGATTTGCGAGCACATTTGACCTTTCTCTCACTATTCTGAGTGCAAAAGTTATGCCTCTATACCATAATGCACTTACTGGTCATTTGAAAGAAAAATAATCATAGATTTGTCATACAATTTACATCACAGAAAAGCTCGGCATTTTCTCTACAACTTCGCTAGAGGGCAACAAAAGATTACATGGATGTGAAAAGCAGAATGTTTTCTCAAAGTAGAGCTACGTTGCTGTCTCAGAATAATGTGGAACACAAGGGGTTTACACCATGGCACATAAAGAGTTAAAGAGCAGACATTCTGGAAAAGTGTGAATTGAGAAAAGAGGCTCTGAAGTATAAGGCCTATTCAAGCGCTTAATCTCTACCAAGCCATAATAGCTGTGCAATGAAAGAGACAAAACACAGGATGTAAACCACCGGAGTAACAACAATGAAGGGATTATCAGATTAAGCTGAAATTGACCATGTTGTATTAGCACATTCTGTCCATGATTAATGCCAATTTTGAAAGCAGTAGTTACCTTTTAAAAAGTTATTAGACTTGAAAGTGAAGAGTGTGTAAAGTATTTCAAGAAATAAAAAGGGGACTTTAAGACATACCCGATCATTCTATTCTCCCCCATAAAAGGGTTGTCGAAAACTGGTGAAAACACACCTTCCCATCAATGTTACGAACCCAAACTAAAGAATAATGTAGAAGAAGGATAACTCTTTCAGAAAATATGACAAACTCAAAACTAACTTGGTTGACTTGGTTTTTTGAGTCCTCATGTAAAACCAAGGGGTGCGACTTTTCGTTCTTTTTGTGATGCACGATCACATCTTATATATGATATATATATATATATATATATATATAAAAGAGAGAGAGAGAGAGAGAGAGAGAGACAGACAGACAGACAGACAAACAAGGAGAGAGAGTGAGAGTGAGATACACAAAATAATCTATGTGCGTGCGCCTGCGTGTGCGTATATACACGCTTACAAAGATAATAATACATGTGTTTGCTAATGATTACCTATAGAATTTATTATTCTTTTCAAAGGCTTTTTTGAAGATATAACAGGTTTTTTTTTTTCTGTCATAAGTCCTGCAGGAAGTACGATTATAGATGAAAACAGCAAGTTTTAACAAAGAACGTTGTTAGCTATCGCCCCTGTTTGCTTGCTGTTTATGCTTCGTTTAGTACAGTTAGTATCATGTATACACCTGTGTTTATACAGTAATCAAGTAGGCCTACAGAACTATGTTTGACACACATACTTAAACCTCAACTCATAAGCAATCAATGTAAACATACATACGCAAACACACATGATATTCAGTAGGCATACTTGCCAACATGTGCATATTATGTGCTTACATAGATGCCTACATATTATTTGTTCATACATACATACATGTACATACATGTACATACACACGAACATTGATTTATAACATTTCTTCATACACTCTCACACACACACATTCACACTAGATGCAATGATGAGCACGTGTCGGTTGCCGTAAATGTGTTTTGCTGAAAATACCTCAGACTTCTCTCTATGAAGCTACGCAGAGCCCCCAGCGTGAGGCACGCTGCTACTTAGACAAATTAGAATCCTGCAGTAAATTCCCAGGTACTTTCACACCATACAAGAGAGTGAGGGCAGTAATGGCAGCTACGTGCCCTTTGAAGAGAATCATCCACACCCGATGGCTCCCTCTGACGTATCAATTTGCTTGCACCGAACATGAGCCACGTGCAACATAAATAATACACGTTAATCATTCGCATCTTATCACATTACAGCAGCGATGTCAGTTTTTCATCAGCCGACTCTGGAACCGAGGACATCTCGGCGGAAAAAATAAAGAAACGAAAAGAGTTTTCAGTCTTTGATCTTAAGCGTCCTCGTGGGATAGAATTTTGAAACTAAAGAAGAATATGACGTGGTGAAAGGGACTGCGTGAAGGCGCTTACAGTGTCAATATAGACATCCTTATAATAACTTCATTTCTTGTCTGCGTGTGAGCATACATCTTCAGTGTTATATAGGTCGTTCTGAACACGTGGGGCAGGTTTGTAATCCCACCAACCTGTCCGAGTGTTGACATAAAACGTGATGCGAATACCCAGCAAACGTATTCTCATCTGTTGGAACCATCTTCCGACAAAAGGGTTTGAGCCCCACCCTATCCGCCCTAGCCTAGCCTTAGACTTTGTGTCAATGCCAAAGGGTCGAACAAGCTCCTTCATTGACACATCATTATAAAATCCATATTAATTTCTCCCAACCTGGTATAAGCCATTACATAAAAGAATCAATTAAAGAAATGAAAGCATGATTTTTCTTTCTTTAAAACATGAATCAGAAACACTCAAACAGTCAAAGATCGACAACCTTCTCGCTTTATCATGAATTGCAATAATGGATGGCCATGGTGACTTTTTGGCATTTGACAGAATACATCAACCCATATGCTGGTTCGTCGTCGTCGTCTTCTCCTTCTTCTTCATTGTCTCTTTGTATTTTACTTTAATTGGAAGGAGATTATGATAATGACCATGCATCATAAAATAAAACCACCGACAACACCGTCAACCCCCTTCCCAATATAAACAAATGCAGGAATGAAATGTACGTCTACGTTCAAATCAGCTGACTTTGGGGTATTTCTTTAAGAACTGCTCTGTTTTACATTGAGGTTCTAAGGTTAGAGGTTAAAAAAAATTATTAGCGTGTTAATAGTATCTTAATCTCATTGCCATGTCTCTTCATATTCATGTCTCATGTTAGTTTTCTCCATTTTCCATTATGGAGATACGAATGCAAATGTGTAAACGAAGACCCAGCATAGCCACAGACACACACACAAAAGCAGCTTTCATAGTTGAGTAAAATCCTGAGTATATTGATGTCAGCAAGTGTACCAAACTTACGTTAATGTTATCATCCTTTCCGAGTTATCCTTTTTTCCACCCTCAATATTGACAAAGGGTATATATTGCCATTATCTCCGCTTCAATCAATGTCGGTGTTTTTTTTTTCTCAGATTTTCTCGAGATTTCTAGAATACTGGCATGAAAAATATGCCACTCTGTTTACCACTTTTTCTGACGCTACATTGATGATGCATTTTATGGAATCCGCTCTTTCATCACCAATTGTACAATGCTGAAGAGTACCTACTGCTGCATGATCAATTTGTCGGGCAATCTACAGAGAAATTAAGAACCGGAGGTTTGACATTTGTAACAAATACACTAGATTGACAGTTCGGTTTGAAGAATATTAGACATCAAATGTACAAGATATCCTTTATCTCTATAGGATCCCTAACCACCGTTATAGCATCCTCACTAAAAAAAAAGATAATGATGAAAAGATATATATATATATAGGAAAAAAGTAGGAGATCAATAGAACATGATGAACCTCGGGTAAAACAGACTGTCGTATATGGAAAAATTCCCTGAGAGCAGGGGTCACGTGTTTATTTGATACCCAGCAATGCGACGACCCCAGCAGCTGCTACATTCATGTTCACTAACGGTATTCTTAACTCAGTATCCTTTGTTCGCTTACCAGATAGATAGTGGTGCCTTGGCAATGTTGGATTTCCACTAAATTTCTGTGATTGATTTCGCATCGACTCACCTGCCTTCATAGGTTTATCTGAGAGTGGTCTACTTTGGTCGGGCAGTTATTCCAGATGAAAAAAAACAACAACTAACCAACCAACTAACCAACCAACTGAACAAACAAACAAACACACAAACAAACAAACAAACAAACAAACAGACAGCCAAATAAATAAACAAACTAACTAACAAACAACATATTGTACTGATCATCACGGTCGCAAAAAAACGTGAAGTTATTTCGCTATGCGGGTTACCATTTGTCAGCATTTTGCTTTGGTGTGGTTCCAATGCGAATACATATGATCAATGTAATGATTACTGATATACAATTGGCAACATATCGTAAGAAGCGTGCTTTCAGCTCCCACGTATATAGTTGTGAAGCGTTCGTCATTGCAACGATAAGATAAATGAACATTGTGAGAACAGCGCGGCAATAGAGGTCCCTGGATCTCAGTTGGATCCGATCACGGCTTCATAATAGTGGTACTATATCCACCATGATTGGTTACTCACCAGTCTACCAAATACGTGCTTACAGATAAACCCTTCGGGACTGACGATGTATTTTATCCAAGGTAACTCCCGCACGTATGGTTGAAAAAAAAAGACAAGGATTTACTTTGGACTTTGGACTGCGGAGGAGCAATAGAGAATGTCTTCGTGCCGAAGCATAAATATTTCGAGTTGGCGATGACACCGCAGAGGTATTAAATGGTAATGCCTGTTTCCTTAATAAAAGTAAGGCATATCCCACAGCACTGATGATGGTTTCAGCAGCCTGAGCCACGTTTGAGCAGCATCCCACTATATGAATGAAAACATGTCAGTTACTAACTCACTCAGTCTCTGCAAAGTTTTCAAGGGGATTGTCGTCTGTCATGCAACTTTGATAAGAAGGTCGTGAGGAAACAATGAACCTCTCTAGAGGTCGTCGTGTGAAAATTACTTGCCTTCTGGCGAAGTGAATTAGGCCAATTCATGTTCTTCATAGTATCTCGTGTGTAAAACACACAAGGGTAAATAGGGGGAAAGGAAACTATATTGGCAAAGGAGAGAAAACTGGTGGAGTAGAGCTACAAAGCATACAATTCTGGAGGCCACTATTAGGGTACAAATCATTAGAATGTGAAAAGCTTACCGTGATTTCCATTTCTTGTCATTCTATCCTGAAAATTTCATTCACAAATGAAATACATAATTAGAGTTTGATAGCCAGAATAATGCTAGAAATCTTGCCATAAGAGAGTGAAATAGAACGAATAAGCAACGAGATTGAAAAATCGTGCCTTCTTTACAATCACATCCTTGTGTACTTAATTGTTGTCATACTACATTTTCATTAATTTTACAAATATGGCGATAACATCAATCTATGAACATGCGAATAAATTTAATGATATAGCAGTCGATTATGCATTGTTGACAGTGGTAAAACGGTGTGATATTCTTAATATCTTCCCTTGTGAGAATATTTTTGCAAAGCTGATTGCTACAAAAACAACAAAAAGCAGGAAATAGTGTTCGAACGCCAACTTTGGTCTCATGGAGATTTTAAGACGCCATCTATAGGGTCCTTGTGGTCAAGGCTCATTTGGGCATTGGGGACCGTAATTACCGTGCCTATTACGTATACATGACCCTCCCTTTCTCGTACCTCCTTACGGGAACTATGGGGACCTAAAGATTCCAGCTCAGTGGCCCATCAACAGACGCGAGAGGGTGCTTTACTCCTAAATAATAGACGAAGTAATTCATACAGTCCACTGCGGCAGTCTACATTTCTTTTCAAGCATTTAGCATGAATGATAGATAGTGCATTTACGCTGGAAGCAGCGTCCTCTATTTTCGGCCCCAAGCAATGTAGACGAAAGATTAACACTTTGAAATATTCACATTGCATTCCGGTTCGACACACTTTCGCACCTTTCCCTGGCTCGCTCAGCCAGTCATAATAATTGTATCTTGAGGTCAAAGTTTTAACCTTACATGGTAATGATTTAACCTTGGCGTGGCAATGATGCGTGTAAACGATCGTAATAAATTCAAAGAAATGGTAAATATCCCCAGATCCTACAGATGAACCAAGCCCACCCCTATGAATATGAATACGAGAAAAACACACATTCAAAACGCCCCCCCCCCCGCCCTCGAAAAAACCCACTCAAAACAGGAAAAAAAAAAAAAACCCACCCAAGAACAACCCCATGGTTTCCAATGGAATCAAAGAAAAGCAGAGCATTCATGTTTAAAAGAATCCTCCAGTCTTTAATCTACAGAGCATAACAAGATTTTCTTCTTCTTCTTCTTCTTCCTCTTCTTCTTCTTCTTCTTCTTCTTCTTCTTCTTCTTCCTCGACTCCTCCTCATCCTCTAGTCCTTTTTTTGAACAAAACCGAAGCTATATCTTGATTGTAGCTAGAAGCTGAATTGAAATCTGCAAGGTAAACATTCTAATAATACTGAATTATTAAGGCTTCTTTATACGCCGAATATTTCGCAAGGTTTTTATTTTCGTGATTGTTCGCGAGTAGGGTATTGTCTTGTTATTCGCGAATTTAAAAACACGCAAAAAAAAAAAAATCAACTCTGATCCCGATATGACTGTGACTTACACGCATACAATAATATGTCCCCCCCCCAAAAAAAACAAACAAACAAACAAACAAACAACAAAACAAAACAAAACAAAAAAGAAATACACTAATATTTTCGCATTGATACATTCCAATATGATTAAACTGCCTGTATGCTATTTCAGGCCTTCAAATATAACATCTTAGCTACATTTCGCAGAAAACCCCATTCAATTTAGTTAAGTGGTCACAGAGAAATGTGAATCGTTGTAAAGCATGTCACTGGTCTGATTCTTCCAAGTTTAGCACTTGCATGCTCTTGGAACTGCATATTAATGTGTGGACACGCTGACAATGGAAAGATCTTGGAGGGAAGGGATTCATGACATGCTCTAAAAAAAAAAAAAAACCGTCTTCATTTCTATTTGACCACTGAAGCAAATCGGATGGGATTTTCTGCAAGACGTGAGTTATAATTTCATACCCTGAAATTGTATTTGGATTGACTCACTATTTTTAAAGTTATCGTTGCGGAGTGTCCCTTTGTATTTTTTTTTTTTGGGGAGGGGGGGGGGGGTGGGGCATATACGGCACAATTCTTCTTTCAATACTGTTTACCACACTCGCGAATTTAACCACTCACGAAATTGTCGGGAAGTCTCGATTTGCAAAAAAAAAACAAAAACAAAAACACCAACCAACCAACCAACCAACCAACCAACCAAACAAACAAACAAGAACAACAGCCAAAAAAAAAAGAGAAAGGACTGGACTCACTTATATATGGTGTAAACAGTATTACATTTTTTTTTTGTCTATAGTTTCGTGTTATCTTCATTTTCGTAAGTCACTAAGGTGAAGTACATAGAAGTATATCATTCAAATATTATGCATCATCCCACTGAAATGAGTGGACATTACCCAACAATGTGAAGCAAAAAACTATTGCATTTGAAGTACAAATTGATCTTCAGAAGTACATAATACATGAAATATCGAACCCCATATATCGACGTCACGACACTATACCTAGTAATAGCCTGAGCTTATCAACTGAGAAAAAAGTGAAAGATGAGCTTTATGAGACATAAGATGTACTACGTCTATCCCACAGCATGCGTCAATTAGCTTTTATAATTAGGCCATCCATCAACGGTAATACCAGCGAGAAAAAAAATAGAAAGGAATTAATGGTTGCCTCTCTCACTGGAAACGAGCAGTACGTGAGTGAATGAGCTAGAACAGAACACGTATTCTAGCAGGTTCCTAGGCGATCACTTGAATCATACCAGTCTTGGAATTCTCACTCATATCTCCCCCCCCCCCCCCAAAAAAAAAAAAAAGAAGGAAGGAAGGAAGAATAAGAAGAAGAATAATAAGAAGAGAAAGCTGGCATTGCGCTCGTGATGACGCGAAATGGCGCCATTCTCTAGCTTACTATTACATCATGTGGAGACCTGCTAGTCCGCACCGTGTGTCAGCCACATGGACCGATAATGTTTACTAGAGAGTTAGACCAAGGACGTGTGATTTACTTTGATGAATAATTCACGTGGGACAGACTCTTTCGTAGTCTTCTTTTACAAGCTCAAATAAAGAGAGGTTTGCATGCTATAACCAAAATTGGACATAGAGCCTGTACCTGTGTTTCAATAAATTTCCACAATTTGCTCGTTATGCCGGTGGGAGATCAGTTTTCTCTGTGACGTCATGAAGCGTCTGAGGCTCGCTGTTTCCCAGGGCATTATTGAGCAAACGTGACGCCATTTTATTCCTACTGCTTTAGCGTGCATACAGCAGGCAAGTACGGTTGTACTGTGCGTGGTGTGTGTATACTACCATGCATTGTCTTTTCTGTACCATTGGTTAGAATCAAAGCACTGATTCTCGTGTTTTCACCAAAGTCTGCGATGAAGTCATCCCTATGGACCATTATGAATGAACTATGTATTCTGAAAACAACACAGGCGAAGTATATGTCTCAATAAACGAATATACAAAATATTTGCGATTCATTCCGTTTAGAGGTCGCTGAAATAAATTGATTTACGCCATTTCCACATACCTCGCATATACATTTTAACGTTTTTCTTAACTACTCTCAAGTTAAAATTTCTTCTCCAAATATCCCAGTCGTTGTTAGCTTTGGCGAGCCAAAATGATGCAGTGACACATGTTTGCATCAACTATTTGCTGAGAACACACATCCACTGCGCACCTCTCACACGTGTAGTCAAGTGAGTGAGGTAGTATGTGGTTTGAATACTGAGAGGTGAGTCAAACATGCCCGAGAAAGACTTCTTAACAATAGCAAGCGATCTTTTTTTTTTCTCGGAGGATTTGTTCCATT
Source organism: Diadema antillarum (assembly GCF_040938485.1). Taxonomy (NCBI): domain Eukaryota; kingdom Metazoa; phylum Echinodermata; class Echinoidea; order Diadematoida; family Diadematidae; genus Diadema; species Diadema antillarum. Next base: position 134,629 of record NW_027272797.1, read on the forward strand.
TTGAACAGATGGTTTATTTCAATCACTAGAAATGTATTATTCATCTCTGTCTTATACTCTAAATGCAGTTCTCTGGACTTTGAAGCTTCCACTCAAATGATTACACTCCCTTTCATTGAATCATGAACGAAGCTGATAGTATAACGGACCCCCTTATTTCTATGGTAAATGAGTATGACGTCATGCCATGACGAAATATAGGGGCATGGCGACCGAAGAGGAAACACTGATAACACACAATACAGTCACAACCATAACGCATCGTGAAAGCGACTAGAAGTACAAAAGAAAAGCTGTCATAAATGAAAGAAACTAATTCAATGAAAAGTAATTTGCTTAAACAAACTCGTGTTATTCACTCCTTATAACATTCAACTTACTAATGCAGTTTACAGTGGTGATGGACACTATTATCAGGTCGTTTAAACAGCACTTTAGTAAAAAAAAAAATAGTGATCCTTTGTTGCATTACAGGAGGTCATACAAAATAAACAAGTTGAGTAGCCCTAACGAGCCTTCTAATAGCAAAAACTCACTGTGGAGCCCTAATAAAAAGAAACGATATTTGGAACTCTCTTCCTTTTGAACAGTCCACTTACACTTTTAAGAAAGCTGTAAAAACAATGTTGCTCTCTGGATATCAGTGATTTCATAATGCCATTTCATGTACTATACATGGAATTCCTTCGTGGAAATTGTACGTAATCATATAGCCGACCAGGAACTGTAACTGTTCACCTGTACCTTGGTATAAGAATGCGCCTTGCTGATCAGTGATTCAGGTGATCTAACTTTGTGTAAACCTTTATTGAAAGCAGACAGACCTCTCCTTTCCCTTTTCCTTTCTTCTATTCTTTCTCTGCGCAAGTCATCCCTCCCGCTATTTTCCGACATGTATTATGTACGAGGGCTGCAAGCAAATCAAGCTACGCTAAAGCTGTAGCCCTTCTGTATTATTCATTGTATCGCTGATACGTTTAGCTGTACATTGTGAAGGCAATGAAGGAAAAAAAACTTTTATATAATATTAATATGTCAATTTCTTATGAGACTGGTATGGCGTTTTGCATCTACCATTTTTTTTTTTTTGCCTAATGCCTAACCTCCCACAAGCTTGAATGCATGTAATCTGAAGCAGAGCTTCTCTATACGATGCATTCATTCATCTAGTAACCAGGTTTGCAATATTGTTTTTTTCGTAGTTTCATGGAAGTGGAAGACAGCAATGTTGTGTCATGGAAAAGCCTTCCGACCCGAGAGTCTTAAAAATCCAACCAAGGAAACTGATGATTGGAGGCCTGAGAAAGCTTTCTTGGTGATGGCCTAAATCATATCCCTATGTACATGTAAACGGAGATTAGTATGTATAGACGTCACACCTTCACTGACTATGATAACAATCAACTGATGGCCCAAGGATTTCCTCTACTTATAATGTGGTAGCCTGTAATATTTTTATTATCTATCATTTGTGACACCCATCTCAATACAAACACACATTCAATAGATGATATTGTTAGGTTTAAGTCAAATTCTGAAAGATGACATTCTCAGCAAAAAGATGAGTATAATTACTGCTCGTCGAAGTTGGATTCAAGCAATCTACTTACATACCATAAAGAACACCACATGCATGCGGAAATGCATGCATACAATGATCTCCCATTTATTCTGTTTCAAACAAAGAGGACATGTAAAACTCCATGGCAACCCCCTGATAAAGCATTTTGAAATTAACCCAAACATTGGTACACTAATAAACATCATATACAATGTACCTCGCTTGATGAATCCTTCGCGCAGCACAAAGCTTCATAACATTCAAACTGCCCTCTATCACAAGTACCCGGATGTACGCGGACGTGTGTATGCGCTGAGCTTTGCCTTGCCTTCACAGCGCGAGTATACCCACTCAAGCAGCGCAGCGTAAAAACGAAATTTGATCAACCACTACGCACAACCCTTGCCTTGTCGTAAACACAGCAGATCGTCGCTAGCGATTAGCGCATGTGTGATATCATGCAGTCGCATTGCAAAACGGTCCGGCATTTGCAGACAGGAATTTGTTTGTTCTTGGTATGGTTGATATTATTGTTTAATATATTATGTATTGTTAGTATGGTTGATATTAGTCGTCTCTCGGGATGCTCCACGTTATGACCCTCGGAGCAAGCTCCTCGGAACATAGCGTGAGTTGAGATCCCTCGGGCAACTAATATCAACCCTGCCCCGAAAAGCAGTCCATATCCGTATACTATTAGTCTGTTCAAGATCGTGTCAAAGCATCAAAACCAATGATGACTGCTTAAGCAGCTTTTGTTGTAGCGTTTTCATTACAATTTTATATAGCAAACGAAGTGGATAACGGGGGAAAAAAGGAATATGACGCAGGAAAACAAACCAAAGTGGAAGTACAAACGCCATTTGAATCACTACCTGCTCGTATCTTGATGCTTCCAAGTTTCGATAGGATTCATGCAATGTAATGAATAGAAACATTATGCTTTACTTACCTCATCTTTGGGGCAGGAATGGACATTAACGTGGTAGAGACAACAGTTATCTAGTGTGGCTTCAGAGGCAGAAGGGCAGCGTGTGTTGTGACACCATGCCTTAGCTTCTTCTCCAGTTCTGAACACATAGGAAAAAAAAATAGCAAAAGTTACATAAAAAAGGTTTGATAAGGATGCCAATACAGTCAATAAAATGCTAAAATGAAACATAACATCAAGGGTTAGTATTACATACGACCAGGTATAATGTCCCTCTGCACCTCTCCCATTTTGCTAAGCGAATGATTCGTTTACAATATATATTTTCAGGACTAGATAATGAATGGCATTATCGATTATAATTGTCATATGCCACAGTCAAGTATGACGGTAGAATACTGCTAAATGTTTCCTTAGTTTTCATGCAGGTGACTCTCCGGTTAATCTTTTCACGTTTTTGAGGCTTTCAGCCCTTCGTCAGCCAGAAAGGAACAGCTAGAAAGCAAAGAAACTGGTTAGAAGTTGGAAGAGAGAGAGAGAGAGAGAGATAGACAGAGAGGGAGAGAGAGAGAGAAGCAAAGGAAGGACAAAGAGACAGGGGAGAGAGCGAAACAGAGTCGGAGAGAGTACAGGAGAAGAAGCGTAGACAAACCGAAGAAAAAGTGAACAAAACAATAACAAACTTGCAAAGCGCAACAGAAACAAGGTCTTTCTGTAATCCGAACGGAAGATCCATTTACAATCAAGAAAGAAAATGTTCAAGTTCAAGTTGTTCAAGTTGATTTATTTCACTTCCAACAAACAAATGATAAGAAATACAAAGAAACGCTCGTATACACAGAATGTGTTTGTGCGTGACTTTTTTTTTCTCATCCTAGCCACTCTCTTTTGTGGTCCCGTTACCCCGGCAAACAAGCGCACATAGCAAACAATTCCATTTGAATTAATGATGTTACCTTAGTGTAAACCAGTATCATTGGTCCTTTTCATTTCCCCTTTCTGCCATCTACTGTTCTGCATCTTATCACGGAGACAAAAATTCACTCCAACTCGAGTCAGCTATATATTTTTTTGAAATAAATGAGACTGTCAATCATGTTGTGGTATTTCCTCCATTTCAGGACTTTTTGATCTTTACTTCTTTACGTGTTTTCTGTTTTCTCTTCTCATCTCATAATCATTATCTAAAATCAAATAAAAATGAAACATTGATTTCAAATAGCAACGTTTATCATCCCGTTTTGTTTGTTTAGCTCTGCATGTTTTAAGCCACATTAACAACTTAAAATGTTTTGAAAACTGTTGGAAAGATTTAATGCAAGATCAAAAGCTGACAGACATTCCGTCGAGGACATTGGACGTTAATACATTTCCTGAAAGAAGATTCAATTCGCTTTACGTGGAAAGACAAGGACAGAACGTAATGTTTTTAATTTCGTCAATAACTAACAGTTAGCACTGCATGACGAACAACGCAGTGGGTAAATTTGATGATCTGAATTCAACTGACATTTACTGAGTAACATTAATGGTAATACTATGGTGACAAAACCATCAGGATATGATGCAGAGGAGCTCGGCAGGGTTATCAATCACCGGCATTTACAAGTGGAGAGATGCACAGTATTACTCAACGATCGTCCTATTGATGAAAATAGTCATGCACGAGGCAGGCGGGTCGAAAAGAAGAAAAAAAGGAAGAAGAAGAAAAAGAAGAGAAGAAGAAGAAGAAGAAGAAGAAGAAGAAGAAGAAGAAGAAGAAGAAAATTCCAGAACACACCCGTGCTGCTGTCGGGAGGCCAGTGGACGTGTTGCCGATCGATGCCAGCAGAAAGTAATGAAGCCATTACAGTCGTTATACATTTATGCTATAGAACATAGTTCACATCATTGGTCAGGTTTAGTTACAATTGTTTCAGTAGAGAATAGTTGTCTCCCTGAAAAAAATGCATTTATATAATTACACTTATGAGTAAAATTCTGTAAAAGTATTTATCAACGGAAACCAATCTCAATATAAGTGAAAGCGGCAACATTAGTATAAGAAAATACTGAAAGTTTTTAAAAATCGTGCAATCCTTTCTAAAGTTTTTAATTAAAAAAAATAGTGCCGTCATCGCTGGAAAAGGAGACAACTACAGTCATTATGGGCAACAATATTAAGAGAATAGGAATATGTAACAAATGTTAATTTCTATAGCATAATGAGAGAGCATTAAATTTTGACTTATTTCCTTCAGAAAGCAGGGCGAAAAATATTACCCTGGACATAATATCTGTATAACAAGTCGATGGAATTTGTACTTTTTATGAACAATGAAACTTTTGTGAAATTTTCTTATCTTCTCTTTACTAGTATATTATTGCACAAAATGACGTCATGGACACTTAGTCTTCTTATCCAAAAATTCCGACATCGAAAATTTAAAAAATTCAAAACCTTTCATTCATCGACAGCCGGATTTTCCTTAAAACCTTCACTGATGGCTTCTACTCATATTGCTACGTTCATTCAATCCTCATTAATATATTTTGGTTTTGATTGCCTGTAAACGTCAGCTTTAAAACATCTCAGACGTTGTAAAAATTGCTGTCATTAGTACAATATTTTCAATGGTACAAGTGGACGATTTAAATTGAAAAGTAATATGTCAAAACCATCTGTTATTCGTCTTATTGGTGAGTATGATCTGAAGTTATAAGTTTTTTTTTATTCTACCCATAATTCCACGTCAATCATCCCTAAGAAAAAGCTCACAACTAAGCCAGTGCTTTTAGATTGACAAACGTATGTTTTGATAGTATCCTATGTTATCACTGATGTGAGTGATGTGAGGAGTGGTGGGATGGAGTGGAAAGGCTTAATTCGCAGCCGCCAGCTGATGAGGTCAGAGATAGTGTAAAATGGATCGGACATTTGGTTTCCCGCGTTCAGCAACAGTTCCGTATTGAGTGTCTACCTTAAAGTCATTAGCATCGATTGGGTTAAGTGGAAAACTCCTCCTTGGGACCCACCCCATACACCAAAGTTCAACAATCTTGATCGTATTTCAAATGGAATCACAAGTTGAGTTTTATTAGAATGTACGTAGGCCTAAACGTAAAATCATTGCATGCAACAAAAAGCGTACAAAACGAAATGGAACCAAAACAACAAAAATACACATGATATAAGATATAATCATATAGAAAAAAAAAATAAAATCAGCCAAACGTTTTTCCAATCTTTTTTTTTTTGATAATTCGCTGAGTAGTCTTCACTTGAAGCGAATCCTGTAATTAAAAATGGAATATGCACTCGAAATACACACGATTTGAAATATACAAGGAATTCCCAGAAAATATAATGGTAATAATGATAATGATAATAATTCTAATAATAATAATATTTAAACAAACACATGATGGTTTAACTGAAAATTTAGATCTAAGTTTTTTAGCCTAATGAGACAAAATGTCGCCATTTTGAAGAGAGAGAGAGAGAGAGAGAGAGAGAGAGAGAGGGGGGGGGGGTGGGGGAGGGGAGACGGGAGAGAGGGCAGGGAGGGGGAGTTAGTAGTATACTATAGTGATACACAAACACTGGCTTCACCTCTTCCTTTATCAGCCAAGTCTGTCATCATGTTCACTCTTCACGTGTCCCATGCTAAACTCTCAATCTAAGAAGAATACCAGTACGTTTATTAATCAAATTTCAGCTCTAGTTGAAGAAAATAGGACAGTTCCTAGGGCAAGGCTTGAAAGAAGAATGAGAAACCACATTATTCAACGTTTTCTAAGACTCTCAGGCATTTTCAAGCTGGTAGCTTTGCTTCTCCTCCAAGGATCTCATTTCTCTGCCTCACTTTTTTTTTCCAACCCGTTGTGTGGTGATAAACACAAAACTTCTTCCAAGTGTCTACATAATGAGGCAGATGAAGTGACGATATGCCTTCGTATATACACAAATCACAGAAAGTATTACATAAATTACAGTGTCTACAGCTCATGTACAAAAACAATCGACAATGTCTTGACTTCATGCTCTCTGCAGGGTAAAAGAAAAAAGTGCAAGTGCCCACTTCACGACTGTTGCATTTAGCTTAAAGGGATCGTATAGTTTTGGTTGAGACCTAATTTCAGGTTTCTAACATTTTTTGGTGAGATAATGAGAAACTGCTTATGAAATATGAAAGAGCATGTAATTCCATGAGGAATTCAACGTTTATTTGATGAAAATTGGTTTTGAAATGGCTGAGATATCCAAAACAGAGCGATTCTAATAAGTGTGGGACCCACACTTAATTACGATCGCTTTGTTTTTCTTTGTTTTTGGATGTTTCAGTAATTCCAAACCCGATGTTCATCAAATAGACTTTGAATTCCTCTTAAAATGGTATGCTCTGCACTATTTCATAAGTGTTTTCTCGGTATCTCACAAAAAGTTAAAAGCCCAATTCTCATCTCCACCAATACTGTACTATCCCTTTAATAATCAACAGCACGGAATAGACGCGAAAATCATCTGAAATAACCTAACGTCGTGAAATCACCCCTCTCCTGAAAATAGAAATCACTTTAACACTTGATATTACAGTAAGAGTATTTCACATTGACATGTTTTATAAGGCGTCTTTTCAAAAATACACAACATGTCGTCTTTACTGGATGGGAAAGATTTAACAAAAGCTGGAGATGACTGAAGCCCCGGTCACACAGCACTCCACGTCCAAATCACGTACAAAAAGTTATGAAAATCTGGTGGACGTGGTCGTAAGTGGTAATTTTTTGGTCAATTTTGGTTTGGCCGTGCTTTGTACGGGGTATGGCCGTTGGCGGCTGTTTCACTGCTGAAGCATTGCCTAAGTAAGGCTAACCACGTCCAGCCACGTTTGTGTACGCGGAAGAATCCAATTGTCAGCGATAAGCCGGTAAACACACGCTATTTCCCGTGATACCAACGCGTAACACGCGTCAGATGACGGCTAAACTTTCGCGTCTTCACCGCGTCTCCCCAAGTTTTAATCACTGCCGGAACACGGATTATCACGAGTGTTTCACGTGTGTTACCACGTGTGCCGCCCGTGGTTGACCGCGGAATAAAATTTTGAGCAGTTCAAAACTTTTTACCGCGTCCGGCGCCGTTCAGATTTTTCCCCGCGCACTGCCACGTGTATAAATCGACCGTTAGTAGCTCGTCTTAAACTCGACGTCAACACGAACAACATCGTCTGCTTCACGGAAGACAGTTTTGGCCGTGACTAAACCGTAAAGCGCTGTGTGACCGGGGTTTGAGCACGTGTTTGATTGCTGTAGCTGACTGTATTAACACCAAGTTGTTGTTCCACTGTGCTATTTACGGATTAATGATTTTTTTTTTTAACATTATTCTGGTTAAATTTCAAGGCTAAATTCACGAAATAAAAAAAAGTCATAAACTGCTCCCTGCACGTTTTCACTATTTTCGGAGGGGGGGGGGGGTACACGAAGCTTAGTGCTTCACAAAATAGACATTCGACGGAGTTATAACTAATCACCTTTCCCTCCCCTTTTCCCCCCAAAACAACAGTAACCATTGGTAACAGCGATTTCCATTCAATTTCAATTCATTTCTGCAACTTCTTTTTTCCAAGAATACAATGAACAAACGAAAATACAATAAGACCGATTTTGGTTAAATAACATTTTTTTTTTTTTTTTTTTTTTTTTTTTTTTAGGAAGATCAAACGTTCAAGCAAAATTAAGAAATCATTTAGAAGCAAAGCATAGTGCATTTGTTGCATTTTTACTTTCGTGACATGTCCCATGATGTAGGGGCCGTCACAATAAACATAATGGTGTCTGACGAGATGACAGCCCTTTTCTGAGAGAACGAGTGGAAAATTATTCTCAAGCATTTACTTGCAAACAAAGGGGGTAGGTGAAAAGGTGCAAGCGCACGGTAGAGGAGAGACCATTCTTGATTTCACTTTAATCACAAAGAAAATTAGTATACGCACAGGGACCATAGATTAACATAACTATACAAATCTGTTGTAATCACTACTGCACTATATGTTAGAGAATTTTTAATTGATGAAATAAAGGATCGGCAGGTGTTATAAGGGTGGAATTTGTACAAATTCGCACAGCTTTCTTTTACAAGACCAAAATTCTTTTCAATTTGGATTTACTAGAATTTCCTCATATGATATCGCAGTATGTTGGATAAGGTAGCAATAAAGTCTTATGACGCATTTAAAGACATTTTTTAGACAAAGAATATTCTACTTTGCACAGTTTTCCTATTCCTTTAGCCAGTTGTGACGATTTTAGCTTTATGATAATGCCACCTTTAATGATTATCAATTGTTACTTATAAAAATTTAATCAATTTGATCTAGGGATAAACCATTAATCTGTATCATTAGCAATATGCGGATCAAATTTGTAGTATGTAGTTTGAAAATGCATAATATATATATATATATATATATATATATATATATATATATATGTATATACATTTTACCAATTGTTAGGGATAATTTATCAGCTTTAAACCAAGGTGATATTTTCTGCAATTCATAATTTGATATCTGAACCAGGTTGTGAGGATTCTTATGGGAGGTCAAACAGCAGTGTCATCCGCAAACGAAACGAAAGTCATAATCAACGATGAATTTATAATGTAATTCATATATGTGAAAAAGAAGCAATACACGTATCGAACCTCTGGGGACTCCATATCGGATATTTGACGTGGATGAATCGCGACATGTATGCACACAAAGTGTGTAAAAGTGTGTAGCTTTTCAGATAAATAACTTTTAAACAAAGAGTAAGCAGGGACTCGTATACCATAATCATTCAATTTATATAAAAAAAAGGTGTGATTAATGGTACCAAATGCCACACTTACATCCATAAATATGACAATTACATGTTCATTTTGTGAGAGTTGTTTCGTAACCTTATCTATCAACTGTGACCCAGCATCACAAAACAAACAAAGAGTCGCCAGACATGGATTTTCAGTTAAGGGCAGATTCTGAAAGAGCAGACTCCAAGCTTTGAAATGATGTATAACTCAATTCAAATGGACTCCTATAACCTACCTAAATACTGGAAAGAAAGCACACACACTGGAAAAGTGTGAAGTGAGAAAAGAGGTTCTTAAGTGCAGGGTCTATTCAAGCGGTTAATCTTTACCAAGCTGTGCTAGCTGTGCGATGAAAGAGACAAAGCGCAGGATCTAAACACCGGAGCAACAACAATGAAGAGATTATCAGATTAAGCTGAAATTAAGCATGTTCTATCAACAATTCTGTCTATGATCAATGCCAACTTTCAAAGCAGTATAGCTGGCATTATCCTTTCAAAAGTTATTAGACTGAAAGTGAAGAGCGTGCAAATTATTTCAAGAAATGAAAAAGGGCCTGTAAGATATACCTCATCATTCTACTCTCCTTAAAAAAAGGTTGTAAAAATATTGCTGAAAACACATTTTCTCATTGATGTTATGATCCCAAATTACATAATAATTTAGAAGAAGGATAGCTCTTTAAGAAAATATGAACAACTCAAGATTGACTCGGTTGACCAATTTCACCTTTTTTGAGTCCTCACATAAAATCAAGGGTGCGATTTTTTGTTCGTTTTGTGATGCACGGTCACAACTAATATAGGATATGTATATATATATATATATATATATATATATATATATATACAAAATTTATGCATATATATCAATCTTTAACAGATTTGGGCATAGGAACATCCATTCGATAAAGACATATTGAATATATCCCAAAGGATATGTAATTGAAGAAACTATTCGAGTAGTTTCATACTGAATTCATCATATCCATCAGTTGAAGTCTTAAATTGAACTGATTTAATAATATAGATAATTTCATTTTGTGTTGTAGCATTAGAAATATTGTTTTTGTTGATGGACGTAATAAAAATGTAGAAGCTGTAAAGCATTGCAACGTATCTTTTAAACTAAGCCAGACCCAAGGGGGGGGGGGGGGGGGGGCGATATGAATGCATTTACAATAATGAAAGCGATTTTTCTATTCTTTCTGATCTACATTAATATGATCAATTTTATTATTAATCTAACTTCATTTATCATTTTGTTTATCAATTTCCATGCTTAGTTCATATCATCCTCTACTTTTGCAATTCTTGTGAATAATATATTATCTGAGATTTAAGAATAAATGACAACCAGACAAATAGTAGTTGCATTTACTATTCGTCTTTCATTACATTTTGTTCAGTAGACAGAATATTGGTGACACCATTGCTCTCTGGTAACATGAGACTTTTCAAGATGGGTCTGTTCACACACTATACATTATGATAGCCTTCATAGCAAAATACATACATGAAAGCATATAGTCATACCATCACATGTAAGTACGCTGTTCCTTTTTGGGAGAAGAAATAAAGAACATACTTTCCACTGTCACCGTTAACCATCTCTCTGTTTCAGCTCTTAGTTCATCTTGAAGCTACTGTAGCTGCATGGTCTGAACAATACTTGACAATCTACTTCCTACGTTCCTTCGACCGCCAATGCATGAAAGGAATGCTGAAGCAGACTTGGTTGTTAGTTTGTCTTGTTCAGTCTAGGAAATATGATTGATTAAGTCATGATGACAACCTCTTACGACCGCCTGAGTATTTCCCTCGTCCTTTGGCATTTCACTATTTCCATGTAATCAACATAATGCATCTTTTCGCTTTGGCTCTCTTTGAGATTGCAGGCGTGTGCGTGTGTCTGTGTTTGTTTGTGCGTGTGTGAGTGTGTGTGTGGTCGGGGTACAACATCAAGTTTATAATTTTATCAATGTATGCAACTTGTATTTATTGTAGTCAGTTTTTGTACGATTATGCCTTTAATTCTTACTGATTTGGTCCTTCATTGAAAAAATGATGCTTTAAAGGGAACATCCGGAAGTTGATGGAAACTTTCGTTTCGTTTGACTTCGTTTGTGTGTATGTGTGTTCAAGCGTGGAGAATGAGTATGTGGATGCGCGTATGTGTCGGGGGACAACGACATCGAGTTCATAATTATTATGACTGTATGCAATTTGCAATTATTGCAATCTGTTTTGATGTCAGTGCGTAAATTAGTCTAAGTGATTCTATCCTTCATTGAAAAAGCTATAATTTAAAGAACACATAGGGACAATTTTTGTTTAGCTGTTTTTGTCTTAATAAAAACACATGCCGAGGAAAAGCTCATGAAATAGCTATGATTTCCGGGAATAGATATCCAAGGAACAATTGATGGCGTTCGCTGAATTTATCTCGAGTTTGTAAATTCGCCAAACCCGGTAGCGAGGGGACACCATGGGGCGGGCAGGCTGGCCTGGCTCGGATATATTCGAGAATCCCCGTGAAGAATTTATTGTATACAGCTTTATCACTGAGATCTATGCATCAGTACACACACAGCCGAAGTCGAGTCCCCGACCGTTATAGATGAGCGTACGCTTCGATGCACATTATTCGCTCATGAGTGCTATTCGTGGTTTTGAAATGTACCCCGGTGAACAGCGAATGAAGATCGATTCAATCGGGCCAGCCATTGTCTGCCTACTTTCTATGACTATTGCTTCATAATCATCTGATCCACTGAATGCATCGCTCTGTTTGATAAGGAAGCTTTCAATTCGGGATGGCAGTGCTGTATGAGGGAGAGTTTGTAATAGCGACCGTGTCCAAACAACCCACCGTGTCATCTCTCAGCTCTTTCTCATCTATAGGGTCTACTTCAGATGCAAAGCACAGTATTTATATTATATATATATATATATATATATATATATATATATATATATATATATATAAGAGCTCAGTTGCAAAAGGTACTACATCCATTTTTCATCAAAATTCCCTTTTTTTTTGTCTTGATGTACTCATTTGCAGGATCTCTATGCACTTATACTAACAAACGATTGAATTTCCAACCAGAAAGTGTTTAAAGATTACATTTAAAAATCAGTTCGGTTTCAAACGGTACTACTTCCATTTTAGTTCGGTTTCAAAAGGTACTACATCCACTCCAATGACATCATCGGGAAATTGACCAATCAGTGATCAGTATTGACTTGACCCTCTACCATTTATACAATAGAAGTTTGCTTTTGGCTTTCTGTTAAAATCATCACGCAAATCTGACAAATATCTTTAAAAAAAAAATCTCATCATATTTTGACCAAGCAATGGAGGAAAATGAAGGAGAACCCATTAACATAACAAACCATCCCAAGAAAAGGATCAGTGATGAAAAGCAGTAGACAAGAGCGAAGGAGAAACGGTGGAGAAACTGGAGAAATTACGTGACTTTCATATAGTCCCACGCACTGCGTTAACTGTTAGTTACTGTGCGTTACTGCTAGGGTGTTGAGTTTGAGCCATAAATTGTCCCCAAAATTAAGTACAGACACTTTGTAGGTATGGACTATGCCCTATATAAATTGCTTCACAGCTAATAAGGGTGTGACAACTAGTCTGAAAGCAAAATTATTTTGTTAAGATAATGTACGTAAATACTATGGCATGCATTTCTGACACCCATACCAACAGTGCTTTACCTGTCCCCTGCCTGTGGATATGCTGTGCTATTCTATACATGCATAACGTAGCTAAGTATAAGTACCAGGGCAGGAAAGAAGTAACATGAAGCTTTGAACAATACATTCATATTGATTGTTTAAATTACATATTTTACTTTAATAATGTCACAAAGGTAATACCAAATGTGTGTTTAGTATAGGGCTACTCCTATTACTCACCGACCCTCTTGATTTTATCAGCTTTCAGATTATCAGATTTTACCTTACAACCTGGTAAAAAAATTCCAGAATGAAATTCGTGTAGGCCCTGAAGAATTTGATTATATCATTGAGAAAAACAGCACATTCAGATAATGTTTTTCCACCTTTTCCCTTCGAAGTTCCATTGAAAGAAGAATGAAGAAAAACAGATTAAGAATAGAGAGTGTTCTTGAGACACGTGTTGGGAGAATTCACAGCGAGAAATAAAGCAAAAAAAAAGGTACAAAGAAGAAAATAAAAGAAATCACGAGATAAAGCCCGAGACAGAAAAAAAAGGAGAAAGGGAAGAAAGAAATCACCTGGTGAGAACGAAAGAAAAAAAAATGAGGAAAACAGAAAATAAAAGGGGTGGTGTCGAAAGGAAATGAAAAACAAAGCCTGTGTGAAAGAAATGAGAACAGTATGTTTTGACCGTCCCTGTGCCTGGTTGGGTAATCCTGTAGGCCTATAGGGGCGCTGTGTCTTTGTGACCCCTCCCCTACTATTATCTTTTATGCATAATGGATACCCCCCCCCCCCCCATGCCCAATGGATCCAGAGCATTGAAGCATGCGAAATTTGTTTGAATACTTATGACCAATGACAATCATTTATTCAAAATATTGGTCAGCAAGGGAGAAGTGGGGCTTGAGCTGTGCAAATTGGTTTGTTATTCTGAATGCTAAATAGGGCAGGACATTGTCAATTACCTAGGCCCCCTTGACCTCGCATCACATCCCCATCAACACCATTACTGGAAAAAGATAAATCCGCGAAACATCTCATGACATCAAATGGAATCTGTCTATGGTATGTGAAACTTCGGTTTCAAAAGGTACTACATCCACATAAATTTGAAAATGATTAATTCCTTGAAAATAAATGTGTGGACCTGTTTTTTTTTTTTGTATGAGAGTGGTTTTAATGTTGTATCATAAACAGTATAATAAGGGGGAAATATCATTCCAATCTGAGGTTGCTAAACATGATAATCAAAAAATCAAGATTTTTCTCAGAACTTAAAATTATTGACTTGGTACCTTTTGAAACCGAACTCTTCTTCATATATATATATATATATATATATATATATATATATATATATATAGGCCTTTATGATAATTTGTTCGGGTCCATTCTCCTCGTTTGTCCTGCCTCACACTTCCATAATATGTGCTTTGTTTGCATAGAATATGAATCAGGACATGTGTATAGGCCTACTTCTTTTGGCATAACGCAGGCTATATACATTTTTGACGAACAGACATTAAAATACAATGTGTGGGACTGCAAGGAGTACGTAACCTTGCGAATTGGCGCTGAAAGGCTCACAGTTCCATGTCAGAATATTTCAAATTATGACTAATTTTGTAATCTATCAATTTTCCTGAATTGCTAGTTTTAGACATCATTACTTTGGTTTCAGATTTTGAATCTAAATGTATAAAACTTTATTCTTAGAATTAGGGTTCAATATTTTGAATGGCTTTATAGTCACTCACGTTCGACATGTTCGAGTCACGTACTTTCAGCAACACAAGGACCATTGAACATCACGACGTCACAGATCGGCGAACGCATGTATGAGTAGTGGTTGTCACTGGATGCATGCAGGGGCTAGCGATATTCTGTATCGATCTGCGTTGCATGATTGCATCAAGCAATTTGACGTTATAGAGCGTCCATCCGGAAAAAGTCAGTAGTCAGTATTATCATAGTAGTAAGTAGGAGTTTTTGAGATGAATGCTGTTTGAATATGTGTTTATGAGTTGTATATCTGTCATACAAAGAAAATAAAAGTCCTTGTCCAGTGGTACTCTTTAGCCGACAATCAAGTCTGTTATCATTGGCCTGTCAATTATCTATGGATGCTTAATATAATAGTCACAATGTTTGCATTCTGTCAGACAGTAACACATAGTTGGCACTGTTTGTTTTGTTTGTTCTTTTTCTTTATCTTTGAGTTATGAATGTAGGACCTGGCACAAGTGAACGAGCAAATTAACGTGAAAGTGATTTAGACAGATTTGATCATATTTCTGATTATCAGTTGAACGTCGATGGAGCTTAATAAACTTAAAAGTTCAGTACCAAGAATATACAATGGAAATCCTTGACTGCTTAAGTTCTGTAAATGAGTCATAGACATAGACATAGACATAGAGAATCTTTAACTTTATTTTCTCATGAAAACGCGTAGCCGAAATTTCTATGATAAGTGTGGCTGCACCATGGTAATAAAGAAGCATATTGGAAGTTATTGGTGATATATCTCCCCCAGTGTAGCTTGTAAAGCCTTTTCATCTTTAGTATCCCGCCAACCCCACATGAGACGCCAGACTTATTGCGTTAGAGATTCTCGTTACTGGGAAAATTAGCGATTAATATTGGCGTTTTTGCCGCCGAAAGTATGAAGCAAGCACACGTCTGGAAAGAGGATCGAAAATATAGACGTAAACTGGTTTGCACATGGCGCTTGAAGTAGAGCCTACCCTAGAGCACGTACTTGCGCAAGTACAAATTATCTGCATTTTCTTTCTAACGCAATATAATGACTGCCCTTTAGTAACATCAGGTGGGCTGATGGCCATGTAGGTAGGCTGAGGTATTGAAAATCAAAACAAACGAAATAGAACTGTGTACATCGTACAGAGAATGTGAAAGCAACGACAAACAAAGAAAGGGTAGATTGCGGGCTTTATATCGATAAGATTGAATAGCTGATAAAGAGCAAAGAAGAGAAAAACGTTTTTTTCATTTCTTTTTTAGTGCAATAACATTTATTTACAGCAAATATAAATGTCTATAGGCCGAAGACAGATAAGATGCGATCAGTTTGAAAATCTCCAGAGATAGTGTGTCCTTAGCAAAAATGAATATGATATTCCATATTATTCGGCATCACACTTGAGGTATTCATCTTCTTTATTTCATACACGTGATAACTATTGCTGTCGTGGAAACCACATGTGCACGAAATCAGAGACTCTTAATGGAAACCTCCTTCGCTGTATTGAATAAAGCAGGGTGATAAGGACACATAACGTTACCATGAGGAAAGATGTCGAATCCGTTCTATAGTGAGGTATGCCCAAAATATCCTCGATAACCTTTAAGGGCTTTGCGCGTGTTGAATAAGACCGCACTGAGGGGTAGCATGAGATTTATCACAACCGCCGTAATTACCAATAAAAACGACTTAAACAAATTATGTGAAAAGCGGTGTATGGCTGTAAAGATTGCTGGCATTCATCGACACATTTTACAGATTCCACTATCTGCACAAAAGTTTGCCTTTGAGTTTGATATGGCCTAAGAACCGCTTTATATACTCCTGCATCTTTTTGGAATTAACAATCATAATAAATACAGAGACTGATTTGCATTAAAAGAAATTTAATAAAGAACAATGTCGAAGGGCAAAGGATACAGCTAAACAGAAATAAAACTATAGTTCGTGTACCTATGCTTTAAACGAAAATTGATGAATGATATAAATTGACGTTCAGTCATCTAGGGGAAAAGATGAGGAACTAGACTTCAGAGTATATTGGTCTTGCAGTGACGTTTACAAATGTGTACCCTATGTGCCTGGCTTTCGAGCTAACCTCTCTGTGGATATTTTCATGAATACACGAGATTTGGACTGCTATCTAAATTCCATCTTTAGTATATTTCTCGAATGTGACTCGATGACGTGCTCTTAAGGTGACTGATGGATCAGTGACTTTCGATTGACATTTCCTGCTAGAAATGGGTTCATAATCCAGCGGTACCGGCTTTCTCCTCACTGAGAAAGACACAGAATCCCCCATCCCTGTTTATTTTCGTCCTTGTTTATCTTTTACCCTCCATGTTCTTCTATATGCACTACCCCGAGCAAAACCTTACAGCATTATCTCAATAATCAACAACTTAAAAAAAAAAAAAAACAGATGGAGTTCCCCCGGAACATATTGTTCGGTGAGATGGCAATTTACTTTGTTTACTTCGTCTGTAAACTAATACGTAGACATTTAAGAGGTTCAGCCAAGCCAAAATGTAAGTCACCATTCCTAGGGAAGTATGAAACCTTCATCAAACAGGCGTCTCTTCGATGCATGTGATTTTACAAGATGACCAAATACAAGCAAGATGGTGTCTATTCAGCTGGTCTGCACCAGGGTGTGTGGAAACTTGTTAGGATTTCACCAAAGATTGACCGCAGACAAGCATGTTTGAGAGCGGCATGTCTCTTCAAAGCAATTTGATCAAGAATCTGCTTGGTGTGGTCGTCCGCACGTTACATGTGAACCATGTGAAAGTTCGATGCTCCCCAGGCCAAACTGCTGCAAAAACACAGAAGGTAATGAAACGAAAGGCGATAGCCATGGAAGCAGCAGCAGATCCAAAGGTCGTCAGGAAATAGAAAGCTAAAAGAAAAAAAAAAAGGGTGGGAGGGGTGGAAGGTGACTCTTACGCCTGGTTAGGAAGTTATCATAAATAAGGTGGGATGGGGTAGGAGGTGACTCTTACGCCTTGCTAAGAAGTTATCATGGACGGTGTCGTAATACGTTACCCTGAGCCTGAGATTTTACTCTTTGACAGCAAAAGTGCTTATCCATACAAAGTCTAGAAGCAGGTGAAAGATGGTGCTTAAGCTGTAATAATATATCATTGATAGAAATACTTCAGCTTTATTCTAATTGACAGCAAATATGATTTGTGCTCATAATAAGAATTATCTACTTAACAAGCGCTTCATCTGTGTTTGTCCACTTTTGTTAGCTTCTCAGATTGCTGTTAAATTGTTTCAACCAGGACAATATTAGGAATTTAGATTCATGTCCCTGTACACTTCAAATGTAAAGGATATGAAATTAGAGTGAAACAAATACTTTTAATGACATCAGGGGGGCATTTCATGAAGCATTTTTGTCCGACAACTTGTCGGACAAATTTGCTCCCAGCCAATCAGATGCAAGGATTTCAGTAGCTTTTAACATTTGGTCAGACGAAATATCTGACAAAACGCTTCATGAAATGCCCCCCAGGACTAGATTTCTTCGTCTCCACTGATGAAATAATGGCATTTAATTTAGACATAAGATTTTGAATTGTTGCTCGATATATTGCGCTAGTAATGAAAATGTTTGTTTCAAAAAAGGTGAATATAGGTACATGTATATAAAATCATATTTTGCAGATTGGTAAGACCAGGGCCCGTTTCATAAAACTTGTTATCAGTGACAAGTTGTCATAGATGTGACAAGCTACTGAAATCCTTGCTTCCGATTGGCTGAGAGCAAATTTGTCATAGAAATGTGGCAGTTGCCACTGATAACAAGTTTTATGAAACGGGCCCCCGATCAATCTATACCTGTCTTGAATGTACGCATGTCATGTCACGTGGCGCGTGGCGCAGCAACAGACAATGTCTTGAATATGAAGAGAGAAAATAAAACAGATTTCATCCCTTTAGCGAGACATTCATTGTTCCTTCATGTGACACACAAACTTGGAAAAAGTGCAATTTTTCATTGTTATCTTTAAACTTCATGTGCTCAGTCATGCATGACATTAGTCAACATAATTAGGCATCAATGGAAAGAGGAAAGGTTCTTCTGTCCTGAAAATTAATAATGCGCTCTCCATAGCTGATAATTATAAAACAGTAGATCTCCCCCAAAGCTGTGGATTACCCCTTTTTTTTATACACACTATATATATATATATATATATATATATATAATACATGTATAATCGTGTATCTCTTGAGGGCAGAGGGCTGTCAGAAGCTGCTCCGTTTTCCAGCATCTAGAATTACTTATAACAAAAAAGGTGGTAGAAATGATGTTTTGACAAGACTTGAAAAGAGGGATGCTAATATGTAAAAAGATGAGTCTCGGAAAGTTTTGCACCCGTCTGCCAAAGAGGGGTAAGCTGAAACAATAATTGAGGGATTATGCTAAAAACATGCACTTTCATCGGTTATAAGTTTTCGGGAGTAAAACATCGCAGGGTAGTCTGTCCCAGAAGGGCATTACAAAAGGCCCACTAATCATTTTCTTATGTTTATTTGAACACCGACTGGTATTTGACAAGTTACGTATATCATCTTGGTTTGTATTCAAGACATCTAGAAATGAAGAAGGTATCTCTGAAAGAATTTGTTGTCAGTCATGCGCTATTCCAGGTTGGTTTTTATCTGCTAGTCTTTTCTTATTTTAGTCTGCACATGTGTCATTGATTTCAGGCCTAAACTTATAAATAACCAGAAATTTAGTGATGTTATGACACGATAGATTAGCAATGTTTACCACGACACTATATTTTGAGTCGGTAATTTTGATACCGGTTACTAAACAAATTGATGCAGTTTTTTAACAATTCAATATGCCAAGTATTTACAGAGTTTCTGTTTGCTTTATTTTGTTGCATTTTTTTTTTCATCCAGGAAACTGCGATGTAGGCATTCGAGAAAGTACGTGGAGGAACGTTGTCAGTTTGTTCCTTTTTTCCCCGCTCGACTGCGCACTGCATACAATTAATGGGCAAGGGAATGTTGATATATGAACTTGTCGTGTATTAATTGAAAACAATGGTACGGCAAAATACGCGGCACATAACATAATATAGGTCTACGTAAAGCGGACGCCTTATGTCAATCGCTAACGTCTGAGTCAGTAAGGGACCTTTCCAACAGACTGGCGAAATGTCTGGTTCACCCGAACATATCCGCACCCCATGTGCCTACGTGCTTATTATCTCATATTCATGCAAGATCAAAAAAAAAAAAAAAAAGAAAGAAGAAAAGAAGAAAGATCATCGGGATATAATTTCATCGCCTGCGGAGAATAAAGGCCGTATGTACACTTTCAGTCATCTGAGCACAGTCTTCCCAGTAAGATAAGCTTCTGAGTCAACTGTACTTTCTTTCCGATCTATTTTTTCTCTTCCCATGCACTCCTGTTTTTTTTTTTTTTGGTCTATCCTCCATTCTCTAATATGTATATATAAATATATGTATATATATATATATATATATATATATATATATATATACATATGCATGAGTGTGTGTGTGTATGTGTGTGTGTGTGTGTGTATGTGTGTGATAGACACACATGTTTTTTATACTCGTTTTTATCTTGAGTTTATCGCTTGCAGGCTCATCTTGATCATCGCATGTACGTAAGGTTATCCGTTGTTTTGACACTTGTATTACATCCGTTGATATGTTGGTTTTTTCCTCGGACTCTCATTACACCACATGCAGAGAACTGCGATTGACAGCGAGACGGTGTTCTCCCACGATATTACTTTTTTTTTCTAATTCTCCGTCTTTTTTCTTCTTCTCCTTGTAATGAACACTTGCCCTATTAAGTTTACAAAAGGTCAACTGGAACAGAAATAGGATTAATGGATGCCTTGAATCTCGCAGCGGGAGCAGAGAAGCATGTTCATGTTTCTCATTTTATATCCTAATTAATGAATAGAGAATGAGTATTGTAAATAAGAGGCCCGATCGTGGCAGCTAGACACGGGGTTCATATAGTACTATGGATGGCAAGTGAAGCGGGTACAAACACGCTGCAAACCAAGTCTGTCAACGTTATGATAACACAGACATAAAGATAACACACAATTGCTTTGCAATTGCCAAGTATTTGTTGTACTATACCAGACAATTTATTTGCGTATACTAAATTTTGCGGAAGCGTTGTTTCTTATGTTGTACGTCATATTACTGAATTAAAAAATTGCGTCTTCTATTCTAAGTTGGAGTAACTTTTATTTCATCATGGTAAAGAAAAGAGCACAACCATCAGCTAAAAGCTGCCTTTTGGCAAGGCCATGTGAAATATAGCAATCATAGCTGCAGGGGAAAATACATATTGAAAACTTTACATGACAGAAAAAGGTCTGCAATATGTGAATTAAGATAAATCTACAGCGTAGCATGAAACATTTGAAGGAAACAAAAAAAAAATACTATTATGAGACAAAACAATGACAAGCATATCACGTGTCTGAAATAAAAGTTGTAAAATTACTAGAAGGAGTTGAAACTGTTTGCTAATATGATTTCTTGTAAAAAGGAGCTGTATAATTTTGGACCCGGAGTATAATCTTATACGTATTTATTTTTAAAGAAAATTCATTATTGACAAGGATAAAACGTAATATCATGATTAATTAGGAAACTTCCCTCATATCGCGATTAACAGGTAAATCAACACTAAAATTACTCCACGGAAAATGTTGAAAGGGTTTACTGATCTGATTTCTTGTGGAACTATATAGTATAGGACCCGGAGTGCAGTGTTATGCAGCTTAAAGTAAAATAATTATTGGCGTGGATGAATTGTAACATCATGGTTTTGTTAATAATTGAAGGATAGAAGCTTCCCTCATTTCGCGATTAACACATAAACTTTGTGGTAAATGTTTTTCAAGAGGTTATAGAAATGCAGGTGTTTTTTTTTTTAACATTTGACGAATGAAACATTGTCCACCGCTAGAAACATTCTTAGAGCTTGCATTTGAGTAACGTTTGATATTAAGCGTCTTAGATAAGCATGTTATATCTGACAAACATTAGAGTAAGCTTAAATTAAGGCTTGATAGAGAGTGTTTTTTTTTTGTTTTGTTTTGTTTTGTTTGTTGCTGTTCACTGGAAGACCTAGCTCTCCGTTACAAACAGTGTTGCCAGATGGTGATTTCGGTGACCAAAAAGTGGGTGAAATTTGATTTGTGGAAGCCCTTGGTGATACGATTTTAGTCTGGTAACCAAATCATATTAACATTTTGGTGATTTTTGGTAATTCTTTTGGTGATTTCAAGACCAATGAAAAATGATGGCAGTAAATAAAAACGAAAATGCATTTCCCCAAAGTTCTCCTCTTAGAATGCGTTGGAATTTCCTGTAGAAACATACCGTGTGCGTCTTTTGTCACGCTCGACACACACACACGCACACACACACACACACACACACACACACACACACATACACACATACTGAGTATCTGCATTATCCATAGGCCTACACATTGTAAACGTTTTGCATTTAGTGTGTGAAGGCACCTACGTGTGACTACGTCACTTTTTGCAATGAATTGCACCGAGACTAGCGCGATGCAATCCTGTTAATACAGTGTTTCATAGAGGTTTTCATTGTGTTTGTCTTGAAATTGAAGCCTACATTACATTTCCCAAATTTGGTGTTTTTTAATATTTGGTGATCTTTTACATGCCTTTTCATAGTGATTTTGTTCTGTTGGGACCTGGCAACGCTGGTTACAAATGAAGGGTTGCTACATTTAGTGTGTGTGTGTGTGTTTCACATAAATCAGTTGGGAGATTCTAAGTCAGATTAATATAAAACAGTAGGAGGTGAACTATTTTTTTTGTGTGCTGACTTTGGGAAATGTGCCAGTCTAGATCTGGGCATAATTACAATGTAATAAATACTTTGTCACTATAAGAATCACACAATGTTGTGAAAATCATTTTAATAGTCCTTATAGCGAGATCTTTGTTCAAAATTGCATTGAATCTTTAGGCTGCAAAAGACGAGCAGGTGTCATGACAGGCTGTGGCAGATCTGCGGGGGGGGGGGGGGGGGGTTAAAGCCTCGGTTACACCGGAGCTGAATCAATTGCGAAAACTCGGGAGGGATTCTGGAACATTCGTTTCGAAATGTTCAAAACCAGCCGAATACCCTCAAGATTACTCCCGAATGTGGCCCCGACAAATTTCATTCGGGCCACATTCGGGATGTATTCGGATGCAATTCGGTTGGATTCGGGGATGCATTCGGGGCATTCGGGGCATTCTGGGCTGAGTCGGACATATTCGTATCAGTAGGGGAGTAACGGCCCGAATCATCTAGCCAAATAGACCCGAATATCACGAATAGAGCCGAATCTGCCCAGAATGTCCGAATACCTCCCCAAATCCATCCGAAATCGTTACCCGAATACAGAGCAGAATACAGGCGAGTGAGCCGAATAGGCCAGAATACGACCGAATAGCAGCCGAATAGGTCATATAGCATGCTCTCTGCAAGACATCATACAAAACAAAGAAACTTTAAGTGGCTAGTTATCATTCACAGTGTCATGCTGTCTTCTTAAACTGAAACAGCAACGAGACCATTTTATCACATTTTCATCGCAATCATAATACATTGGGTTTTTGTATTATATGAAGTCGAAAGACATTAGCATATCTGAGGATCATTTAATTAAATACATAATATTGCACGCAAAATCATTGGTAAGATTTTTGGTAACAGTTGAAAATTAATCATTGCAGCTGAGAATTTCGAAAATTAATTTCCGCTACACAATGTTAGATTAGCACGGAGCTGATGAAAATTATTTCAAAAGATAAGCGAGAATGACATTGGTCTGTAAAGATTTTTCTTTACCTTGTGCCTTACATACCTTACATCTGAGACAAACTCATAATGGTTGTTACAAAATGTTTTTGGTATATAATTCAAGAGGTAAAGTCGCTCTTGCAATCATACATAATTTTCATATTTTAGACATCTGAATCAAGGTTGTCATGAAATCCCAAAACCTAAGAATAACTTTGCATCTATGTCATAACAAAAATATTATGGTTTCCTTCTATTTGTAGCAACGATAGCCAAATGAATATTCATATAAACAGTTAAATCATTTTCAGAATCCACATTCTTTTTATTTTCATTTTTATTGGAAAGAGTGGGGTTTCTTTTTAGTTTGTTTTGCAAAATGCTCTTAAACAACTGCAGAGGGATTGCCTTTTTAATATATCACCAACAAATTGACAGACATATTGCCGATTTGTTCAGCAGATCATAAACTTTACTTTTATTCTCTCCGTTTGTGTTTTGTTTTGTTTTGTTTTTTTTTGGTGGGGGGGGGGGGGAGGAGATGGGGGTCATCTAATCCATTCAGTATGGGAACCACACTATTTCTGTCCTGTACTGTCTAACTCTCCCTTTTCCGCATGGTGCCAAAAATTTCACTTTCATTTCTTTTGGTCTGACGTCTCATTTTCAAAGTAGCGCGTGTTCAAAACTGAATTTAATCTTGATATCCATTATTCATAATTATTCCTCTCTCGTATCAGTCTCTTTGTTCCAGGAACAATCATTTCAATCATTTTTTTTTCTATTTTAATCTAATGCATCTTTTTCATGTCACAGACAACCACATCTAGTTTCGAACTTTATGGGATGATTTATGGTATGATGCGAAGTCACATTATTCAACTACGTAGATTCTTCCCAAGAGTAAAGATCGGCTGCCGCAAGCTTGAAATCAATAAGTTAACAAGGGGAAAAAGTATCGTAAAAAAATGAATATACATCTTACGTTCTGCTGAAAACATTCGTTTGAATGGATGAGTTGCCTTCAAAAGCTTGGCGTGAGTCCGACGATTCGTCTGGGTGCCAAATCTAATAAAGAGGTGTTTAAAACCCCCGTCCTCATGCTGCTCTTTTGAATGAGATCAACACCATACATATCCTGTGAAGTCTGGAAGAACGTCTCGTGAGATTTCGTCCAGACCGATAATAAGTCCTACTCATCTATTTACCTTAGAGAGAATATTAGATAATATCAAATATCGGTTTGCGCAAATTCTCTTAACAAATGTAGTTGTGTTAGACCTCATTGTGACAGGGAGACAAACGAGTGCGACTGGCGCCAAACTTTTTTTTTTGTGTGTGAATAATGGAATACTCATCGTTAGTGTTTCCTTCCCTGTGTCTCCATCGAGAGATGCAAAATAGATTTTTAAAAATAAATGTATGTGCTGTGCTTAAATGGAAATCAAGGGTATCCTATTGCAATTGGTATTTCGTTAGTCATCAGAAATATCAACGTTATTTTGGA
This sequence comes from Diadema antillarum, assembly GCF_040938485.1. NCBI lineage: Eukaryota > Metazoa > Echinodermata > Echinoidea > Diadematoida > Diadematidae > Diadema > Diadema antillarum. The sequence goes on from NW_027272797.1 coordinate 159,794, forward strand.
ATTGTTTTATTTGTTTTTAACGAGAACTGCAGGAAACACTACAGTTTATGAATTATTCATTTATCTTACAATTATTGTATTACTGACATAAGAAAACTAAAGTTTAGTACAATCACGTTCATTTCAATGTATCGTGTTAAAAAAAAAGAACGTGATAGAAGTTGTACCTAAATCACATTTATACAGCGAGAATATTATGGCGTCATAAAATTTCGTACGCTACACTGAAAACTAATATTGGCAGCAACCATTGTAAGCGCTAAAGTTGGGGGTAACTATGATGTCGTCAAGTCTCGAGACTGTTTAGCAGTAATTTGTGCTCAAAAATATCACACCTTCTACATTGCTGTTCACCCTTCGAATGGCGACATTCATTATGACGTGCTTTAAGATTTATTTCATGTCGTAAGTTTACCTTGGACCATCTTCTTGGTGAAGCTCTGCTCATGAAGATGGTTTCCTGCGTTTGCAATCTTACTCTCTAAAAAAGATCGAGTGAAAATGTTCACTCTAAAAGGAGTGAATTCAAAAAAGAGTGAATTTAGAGTGATATTGGAGTGATTTTTGAGTGAAAATGTTCATTTTCACTCATTTTGAAGTGACCTCAAGGATCACTCGAAGATTTTGGAGTGATCCCTGAGGGCACTCTAAAAGGAGTGCAAATGAACATTTTCACTCAAAATTCACTCTTTTTTTAATTCACTCCTTTTAGAGTGAATATTTTCACTCGATATTTTTTAGAGAGTTTACACGTATATTTTCTCTCTTAAAAATAATTCGAAGAGATATTCTGTGGTACAATATACCTTAAATTTTGACACTGCTTAGATTTCTTCTCTGTAACAAAAAAGTTCCTTTAAACGATTGTACTCAATAATGTGTATTGAAACGTAGGAACTATTTGTAAAATTTATGACATTTTGTTAGATCCTGTGGTATATTGTATTGAAAATAGAATGCAGAAATAAATTGGCTTGAACTGAACTGAACTGAACAATATTCAATAAAATTCGATTGATTTGTAAGCACAACCCTCGCGGTGTAGTATACATAATTTCAGAGTATTTACCAAACCACAACATCAGCAACGACAGAAAACATGAAGCACTGGACAAAGCTTGTTTCATGTGAAAAAGGAGAATTGATGAGAAAAAAGTGCGTATCAGTGGATAAACTTGTAAACCGATTGCATTATTACCTCAGTCGCTTTGCATAGTTATGTGGTTGCTAATTTTAGTACTGCAATTGCTATTGTTGTGTGGAATATATGGAATATATCTATTGTATCTATATCCACCTTTTTTTTATTCATTTGATGTCCTATTCAGTGGTGACCTCTACTATTCTTCATCCTGGTGTTGAATTGCACTTTAACCTCTCGACAATGCGAAGAATATTGGCAAAGTATCAAGACGAGGCCTCTTAAAAAGAGAAGAGGAACGTGTGGAATCTCCCACATATAGCCTATTATAATTTGGCGCACTTTGACTGAGATATAACAGTGTTATCCTATTTCACCAAAACAGCCTAGGTGTAGCAAGTTATCCCCACATTGAGGTTACATGCTGTCTTCCGTCTAATTTGTAATGCATAGGAATGACAAGTCCATTACAGGAGGCAGGAAGGCTAGTCAGACCGGCGTGATGTTTTATGCATGCAAGCGTTCATAATTTAGGGATACGTATCATGTTACAGCCATGTCATGATCTTATGGAGTCTTTCTAGAGTCATTTGACATCAGTCCACATTCTTGGAAGCACTCAAATGTAAACATTGGTACAACTATTTCGGATAGTAATTGTACCTTTTGGCGAGCATCATCGTCATCGTCGTCATTATCATCACCACAAAACAAGTTATCGTAAAAATAATGAGGATTTTCCAGTCGGATATTGACAAAAAAACGATAGTGTAATTTAAAAAACATGAAGAAATAAACAGTTTGAAGTGCATTCTTGTGTGATTTGCTGTCGTTTTGTTTGTTTTTGTTTTTGATTGGTTTTTATTTTTGTCGGCCGGACTTCGGATAGCAGCAGATCCATGATTGCTTCGGTTACAAACACATACATACATACACACACAAAAAACAACAACAACCACCAAACAAACAAACAAACAAACAAGAACAACAACGACAACAACAAAAGTACTACTTCAGTTTTTACTGGTTTTAATTGGAATGGAGTGCTAGAATTGATTTGTTTTTTTCGTGACCGCCAAGGAAGCATTGAACATTTATATGCAAGCAACCGCGGAACCTCTCCGAAGGATTTGGCAATGGCGATAAAGTGCTTTGCCTAGGGGTACAGCTGCCACAGCCAGGAGACTTGAACCAGGACAATCGTGATCGATAGTCCGTGGTCTTATCCACTGAACCACAACATCTCCTCTGTCATGTTTCAACTCCTTTGCTCAGCTTTCTTCTTGATGGATGTTTCCTCCGTCCCAGACAACGACTAAACTGTAATTGAAGAAATCTATATTTTTTTTTCCCTGAGAATCATCATGTTGGGAAAAGATACAAACGTCCACGCATATCTATTCAGAAGTCTGAACTTTTTTTTTCTTTCTATCTTATGATTGCAAAATCATACACGTACTGCAGCAATGAGGCCCTCTCTAACTTCTGCACATTCTACCCGGTGGCTCTTTCCATGTAAGCGGGACACAGTTTTTTTTTTTAATGCTCCTCCGGACTCTATGGCCACTTTGACCATTTCAGTCGTCTTCCTGCAGTCTGTAGTCGCTTTGAATTGCTTACCGTACGCTGGTTGCCTGTGGATGTACTCTCATAAATAAAATAATTAGGGAAGAACCTACCGTGTGTCACTGTAAAGTGGCTGATGCGTCTTTACGGGCGTTCACACACCCTACTCATGTAAGACTCACTGTGCGTTGTGACTCCAAACATCCCTAATTCTCCTTCCTTTGCCCAGCACTGATAACTGATGTAAAAAGCGTGGATTCCCCTCTAAGACATGTCACAATAGCAATCAAAATCCTATCAAAACAGGATTACGCCGGCCAGCACAAGCTTTCAGTAGAAGGGTTTTCAGCGCCCTTTTAGGATGTGAGGCCGTTCTAAGGTAGCTCTTTGAGGCGGCAGAGGTAGAAACAAGTGTTTCGGGGACATGAGAGGCAATGCTACCAAAGTGTGTGAGTTATCAGAAGAATAATTATTTCATTTACTCTAGTGGAAAATCTAAATAAACACGAACAACAAACAAACTAACCTACTAACTAACAAAATATCCGTGTCATTGATATCAGCAGCTTCTTGTGAGAAAAAATTGACAAAAAAAAGAAAGAAAGCAGAAGAAACGAATTAGAAACCAAGGAGGTACTAGTACTTCCATGAAGGATAACCCAATGCGAGTAGAAAACTGAGATGTCCCCAAAGGGATAGCTATACCAGTCTTTTGACGAGAATAGAAAGAAGCAACAAAATTAACCCGGGATCTCAAAGTGAGGAAGCCGCCACGAAGTATAATGGCACCTTTTCGGCGGAGGCATGATATTCCATCTGAAAACACTTACCTAGCAGCTAACTACATTTGTCTTGTTATCTGAGACTCTGGAGAAGCGATCAAAATCGTAGCACTGGACATCATGAGAAGCGCCTAGTCTTTATGCAACAGACATAATAATATATGTGACCCTGCACCACAAAACAAACAAAAGTCGCCAGACACGGATTTTTTGTTAAGGACAGATTCTAAAAGAGCAGACTCTTAAAAATGGTGTATAACTCATTTCAAATGGACTCTCCTAACCTATCTAAATATTGGAAAGAAAGCGCTCACTCTGGAAAAGTGGGAATCGAGAAAAGAGACTCTGAAGTACAGGGTCTATCTGTCTATTCAAGCCGCTTAATCTTTGCCAAACCGTGCTAGCTGTGCGATGAATGTGACAAAAACAGGATGTAAACCACTGGGCAACAACAACAATTAAATTGAAATTGAGCACGCTCTATTAACACATTCTGCCCATGATTAATGCCAACTTTCAAAGCAGTAGAATTATCCTTTCAAAAGTTATCAGACTTGAAAGTGAAGAGTGTGCAAAGGGTTATCAAAAATGAAACTGGGCCTCTAAGACATATCTCATCTCACTACTCTACAAAAAAAAAAAGGTTTTAGAAAAACTTCTGAAAATGCACTTTTCCATTTATTGTATGATCCCAAACTTAAGAACAATGTAGAAGAAGGGTATCTCTTTAAGAAAATATGAAAAAAAAACCACTAAATGTTGACTTGGTTGACCCGTTTCACCTTTTTTGAGTCCTCACGTTAAATCAAGGGGTGCGAATTTATACATAAATGTATCATCCCAGGTATGTTGATAATAACGAACCTAACATCGTTCAAAGTATACAGTAAACCAAGCAAGAAAAATGATCACGGGTTTCATGTTCAATTAAAACCATGCGTGTTGGACTCTTGTTCTGTCATCATCGTTAGGGTCCGGACATCATATCTAACAACGATTATTTGGATGTATCGGTTTATTGAGTATCCCTAAATCTGTTGAAGATAGTAGATAGATATAGCTAGAATTCGGACTTGACATTCAAAGCATTTTTTAGTATGTTCCTAATATCTCATTAAAACCCCCTAGAATTATTCGTATTTTTGTGTTGCTCCGTTATAGAGAGATAAAACATAAAACCAAGCCTAAGGATAGTTTGTGTTGTTGAGTTGACACCTATACAGTATGAAATTAGGTATCCATTGTTTCGCTTATTTTCGATTTCAGCTTATCAAGACTAACAGCATTAGATACTCTTTCATTTCGCGATTTGCAGCTTATTAGGTCTAACGCTCCAGCACATGACTCTCTCGTCGGCAAGAATAAGCTGTCACATAGTTCCCATCTTTTTTTTCTTGGATTATGTCAACTATGACATTCAGTACTTGATGGATGACCCATGATGGACAGCTAAATGAGTAATTCATTAAAGCTCTTTAAGAAACAAACGTTTTTGACAAAGTCATCAAATTGACCTTGTTGACAAAACAATGGGGATCAGAGAAAATATTCTAAATGGGATTAGAATGAGGTAACAAATCTCTCATAAATGGCAAGTTTCAGAGTCAGACAAACGATCCTAGTTTTTTTAATCCTCCGAGTCTGCAGGAGAGTCTTCAGAAGAAAATAAGATCAAAACTGATAACAAGAAAGTAAAATAATGTAAACATACAGTCCTAAAACTTATTAACATTTTATTTCGTTTTCTTATGCTAGTTTGCTTGTCTATTTTTAGCAGGGTTCAAAATTGAGGTCCTGTTTGCTAGTGACTAGTGCATTTTTGCACTAATTCTTCAAGCATGACTGTGCAATTTTAAACGACAGAAGCCCTGAACATTACGTTATGATCAAGGGACTTGTGTTTAGGACTGAAATGTATTTGTCTGTGAGAAAGCAGATGTTTACTTATCTTGGGCCTGTTATGGTTATTTGATAATAGTGATGATGAGTATGATTTTTTTTTTGAAACAAAATCCAAAAACAAACGAAATGTATGACATTGCAATGGCAAAGAAGTTGAACAAAAGATAAAGTCAATACCATTAAGAAAACATAGTTAACTCCTCGATGTGTTATTGGGCTAGATACAGAACGAACAAAAGAAGGGGAAAGCAAAGGTCTGTAAAATCACAGACTAGCAGGGATGTTTTAGAGACTAAGAGTGTGATGGTGGAGAAGCATCAGATGATACTTGCCTAGCGATACCGTGCACATCAGCATCGACAAACTCGATTATGAAGTGGTCTGGAGTTTGTTTGACTTTTGCAGTCCAGTGAATTGAAAATAATGAGTGCTGTTTTCAAAGCGAGGCACAGTGTTGACATGCATTTGCTTACATATCTAGAAAAGACAGGCACTTTGGCAATCTTTAGAAGTCAAGTTGGAGTCAGTCACACAGTTTTTCTTAGATTAATTGCTGCAAGGACTCTATATGACATATGTTCAATATCAAGGTCGAAACTATGCGGGTACCATGTATATTTCATCGTTGTATTATTTGGGACAATATCAAATGCATTACATTCCAATTCATAGATCCATACTCCTCTTAGCCCCCTTGAATCTATCTACTTCAAACGAAAACTGGGGACCAACTACTTCACATCCCTCGCGCTATCAGAATGCCTACATTTAAGGCTATAGGCAGAAGTGACTAGCGCAAAGTTCATTGGATCTCTGAGGTACGTCTCTGCTGAAAACGACATAAAGACTTCCACCTTACAGACACTGAAAAAAAAAAACCCAGACATCATTCAAATTAACACACATAGGTTGGTTTATACATTTTTTTTTCAATTCTGCGCCAACTGGTGGATAACCTCAAATATAGTAACATTTGAAACTAGTTGAGTGTTGTAATAAGAACACCTCGAAAAGAAAGCTATGTCAAACGAGCTGAATACCATCCAACAAACCATTCATCAAATCAATGATAATAAAACAAAAACTTCAATGAGTTTCTGAAATCTTAAAAACAACCTATTATAATAATTGATGTGACCCGCTACAACAAAAGGATCCTAAAGTCGGGGGAGAGCAATTTTCTCAAAATTGCATGACATTATTCCCTTACTGTTCGCTTTAATTTCATATATAGCACAACCCATAAAAGTACTCAGCTGCGGAGATATCGATGATTTCATTATCGCATGTCAAGTGGTTGAGGAAATCAGAGTTTCGAGAAAAACGCCTTCAAAGTTTTCCTTCCGACGCTATCATGATCAACGGGAGGCGAGACAGTTTTCACCACTTGACAATAGAAGGCATGCTTCTAGCGACCTCTGCGATGTTCATTCAAGCTTAGCGCCAGCGGGCTACGCACGGCCAATCAGTAATGAGGATGCCACGCATTGACCAATGAGATCACTTCCTCGTTGCTAGGGGCGGAGTCTAGCTGCGGCGCTAAATCCAAATCTTCGAACACGTTTCTGTGACAGGTTGCATTTTAAAAGTCGGAAAATCATGGCCTAGAAAAACGGTGATTTCTTGCCTTTCCTATTATCATTTAGCTTCGAAATTTCGGCAGATGATAGAAAAAACATTAGACTACAGAATTTTGCCAAAAACAGAAATCCGATTGTTTTGACCAGTTTTGATGATGTAACTTCAAACTCGATTTTCTCTGCTCAGCCGTCAGCGACTTTAGGATCCTTTTGTTGTAGCGGGTCACAATGTCAAAGAATGAGGAGTCTTCATCCCCCGTCGCTGCGCATGCTGGTTTCATGCTTTCTACTGGCTACTTGTACTGTCAATTAATTCCTCTCAAACAGTACTGTCTTGCGTGTTTTTTTTTTGTTCGATCTTGATAGGGTAAGCACAACTCTACAACATGGAGCTATATGCGGACATCGTGGACTAGACGATTTAACAAGTATCGTAGTTTACCTTTCATGCTAGCCCTAGAACACAGGAGCAATGGACAGAGGCCTTTACGGTTGACCGGCTTCATACAGATAGGTGTTCAATATGGGGTTGATTAATAAGCTTGACAAGAGGGCATAAACTCGTTACTTCTGTAAGTTCCAGTTTGCCGATTGGAATTACCAAACAGGTGGTTAGGAAGGTTCGGCAACGTCATAAAGAAACGACATGTTAACCAATGTGAATTGCCCCCATGGAACTCAGCGGAGGACCTTGCCCATCTCCAACTCAAGAAAGACTATAAATTTCATAGGACAGTTATTTGGTGGGAGACACCGACATCCACATTGATCTCACTAACAAGCTAGGAGGTCTTGTCGAAGTTCTTAGGAATATTGTAGAAAGACGAATAAAACATTAACTCTTGTGACAGAATCACGTGCACATTGTGGGCAGACATTGATAATCATACAGGACCAAATATAACTAGTGTGGCTTACTTGATAATTATTGCACAAAACGGTGCAAAAATATGCAGGGGCGACAATTTGTGCCACCAACTCCGGCTCAAATTGTTGCCCTGAGCCGGGGGCGACAATTTGTGCCGTAACATCCGGAATTCCCACATCACTCGCGAACGGGACCCTTTTGATTGCGCAGTTCTAGGATTACTGTCTAATTCATTTAACTGCACTTCAGTCCAATATTATATATATATATATATATATATATATATATATATATATATATATAGGAAAAAGATATCATGCAACAGAGTGATATTCGAATACATTGATAATTTAATATTTGTTTTCATTTTTATTTTGCGACCGTGTATAAGCATGGGCGAGTTTGGTAGGTCACACATACAGTGTATAGATGCTTTGAGGAATTTAGTACTTTAACAGACATTGTGAAGGTATCACTGCACAACAACATGCTACGAATGGTAAGAAAGAGGCTGACTGTACTTGAATTGTGTGAAGATTGGGCCGTTGTCCAACGCGTAGGAGGTGTCATTTCGAATGGCCCAGTCGAAGAAATGGAGGTCTGCCGTCACCGAGTAGTGCACGTAGAATGTGTCTTCACTCTTCACCTCCTGAGGAGGATCTTGAGTCCAGTCCATGGTGAACCCTGGAAGGAAAGACATGTAGCGGAGACAGGATGAACCATTCAGGTATCAAGTGCATTGCAACTTGGGTCACCAGAGGCGTTTATGTACAGATATACATATGTATGAATATTTATTCTTTTTTTTTTTGGCAACAGATTCAGCCTTTTTTTTTTAAATTATTGAAAGTATCGACATTTCAGTCCAACCCATAGTACACTAAGTATCTTTCACCATGGGAAATTACATGATGGTAACTAAGAGATGTCGTAATTTTGGAACTTTTCCAAAGAAGCTACTGAGTAATATGATGACTTTCGTAAAAACAAAGATGAAGCACGTGTTCGATGGTATATGCATGTTGGCAGTCATTCTCGTAATTTCTGAATAAAGCCTGATCAGTCCTACCAACTCGAATGACTCGCACAGAAAAAAAAAACCAACAAAGCAAAATAAAACAAAAACCACAAATATAAAGGCAAGTTTGTGGTAAATCAATCTATTTTTTTCCCGGCATTATCTATCAAAGTGTACACTCCTTTTCCAGCCAAATGCGTTTCATTCAGTCCTCAGTGTAGCTGCGGAATCTGATGACAAGTCCCGACGCCCTGGCGAGTCTCCAGAGAGGGGCTACAGGGAGGGTCTCCAGGGACGGGCTACAGGGAAGGTGTACATAGAAGGGGCAACATGGATGGGCTCCAGGGAGGGGTTCCAGGGAGGGGTTCCAGGGAGGGGCTCCATGAAGGGGCTCTAGGGAGGGGCTACAGGAAAGGGCTACATGGAGAGGCACCAGGGAGGGGCTCCAGGAAGGGGCTCCATGAAGGGGCTCCAGGAAAGGGCTACAGGGAGGGGTTCCCAGAAGAGGCTCTAGGGAGGGGCTACAGGGAAGGGCTACATGGAGAGGCTCCAGGAAGGGGCTCCATGAAGGGGCTCTTGGGAGGGGCTACAGGGAAGGGCTACATGGAGGGCTCCAGGGAGGGGCTTCAGGGAGGGGCTATGTCCAGGGAGGCAAGGGGCTCCAGGGAGGGGCTACATGGAGGGGCTACAGGGAGGGGCTCCAGGGAGGGGCTGCAGGAAGGGGCTACAGGGAGGGGCTCTAGGGAGGGGCTACTTGGGGGGGGGGCTCCAGGGAGGGGCTCCAGGAAGGGGCTCCATGAAGGGGCTCTAGGGAGGAGCACCAGGGAAGGGTTCCAGGGAGGGGCTTCAGGGAGGGGCTCCAGGGAAGGGCTCCAGAGAGGGGCTCCAGGAAGGGGCTCCAGGGAGGGGCTACAGGAGGCTACAGGGAGGGGCTACATGGTGGGGCTCCAGAGAAGGGCTACAGGGGAGGGCTACAGGGAGGGGCTACAGGGAGGGGCTCCATGGAGGGGCTCTAGGAAGGGGCTCCAGTGAGGGGCTCCAGGGAGAGGCTACAGGGAGGGTCTCCAGGGAGGGGCTACATCGAGGGGCTACAGGAAAGGGGTACATGGAGGGGCTCCATGAAGGGGCTCCAGGGAGAGGCTCTACAAAGGAGCTACAGGAAGGGGTTTCTATATAAATCGAACGTCTCATCGATGATTGATGAATTAATAATATATTCTGGAAAGGAATGGTTGCAACCTTTTAAACATTTTTTAGTCCTGAAGTAGCAAATCTAAGCCTGCAGTAAAAACCTCAAGGAACCTGACTGATATTTATGTTATCATCATTATCTAGGTTACGATCATCATTAATTAACATGACTAAAATAATGTCTTAAGACTACTGCAAGGGCACTTAAAAAGATAACAAAATACTCAGATCCGGCAAAGAATTCGAAAGACTTGTTTTTTTCTATTTAAATAAAGGTCAGAGTCAGAGCGGAGATTCTCATCTTTGAAATCCTAAACAATTGGAACAAAAAGGAGCCCAATGGGTGATGGGAAATTAGGCAGTTTTGGCAGGTCCTTGCCAAATAGAATCATCAAAAGACATGTGAAAAATCAACAGACATCACCAAATTTGGAAAGTTTTGTGTAACTACCTGTAATTTCTAATTTTCGTAACCTTTTCGCTCACTTAAACTTTCATTGTGTGCACGTTTTGTTCACAGACAAAATAAACAAAATGAATCTAATTAAACAAACGCTCAGATAAGACAGGTAAGGTACAACTGTAGATAGACCGTGTAAAAGACCGATTGAAATCATTTGCAGCAGTGCTGCTTAAAAACATGTACAGTCAAACCTGCCCTAGCGGCCACCTGTCTATAGCGGCCACCTGTCTAACGCGGCCAGCGGCCACAAATTTTGTCTTCCGCGGTAAATTTTAACCTTTCTAGCGGCCACCGGGAGCGGCAACGGACCCACACGGAGCCGCTGCTGCAGCCGAGCCGATAATTCAGCGTGTTATTCAGCTTTCTAGCCGTGCCAGTCACTCATGGGTCACGTTCAGTGATCGCCACCGCTGCATTCATCACTCATTCAATCATAATTACATGTAATGGACTAGTGTGAAGGTGTCTTCACGATTGTACACATGCTACTGTGTAATAACCTGATCAATACCGGGATTGATCAGTGCATGAAACACACGTGTGCATTGTAAAATATACACATAATGTACATGTGAGTATCAATGTATACAACGATGATACATGTACATGCAGGCATTGCACACAAAGGTCGGGTAACTTGTCTATAGCGGACCCCACGCTATAACGGCCACTTTTTAGCCTCCCTTGGGTGGTCGCTATAAACAGGTTTGACTGTAGATACTGTGCACATTATGTGCATCTGAGTGTGTTAGACGGTTCCATGACATTTACATCTGCGACAATTGCTCCCGTGAAATATCTGCACGGTGACCCTAACATAAAGTGTACCCAGAAACATAGATCTAACTTTAATCCTAGTCCTCACATGAAACTAAATTGAAAACCCTGTCACAACCCTAACCCCTACCTTAAGGTCCTTGGAGAAAATGAGACGGGAGCAACTGGACTAAATGTAGTGTAATAGAACGGTGAAGACAAAACACATAGGCCTACACGTTACGCATCTGAAGTAGATTGATCTGTCACGTAGCATCACACAACCAACCAAAAATCGCACGCCCTAATTTTACATGAAGACTCGAAATAGGTGAAACGGTTCAACCTAGTCCGTCTTGAGTTTTTAATACATTCTGATACAGCTATACTTCTTCAACATGATTCTAAATTTGTAAAGTTTTGGATCGTAAGACGAATGGAAAATTGTGTTTTCAGCAGTTTTCCTTTCTTTTTTTAACACTTTTTTGTTGAATAGGTTGATTAGGAATGTCACAGATGTCCCTTTTCATTTCTGAAATATTCTATTTGCCCTTGACTATAAAAAAAAAAATGTGTGGCGACTTTACATTGGGTTTGTGATGCAGGGTCACATATAACAGTCTAGGGGGAAAAATGAATTTGGGGGTAATTATTGTAATTACATTTGCTGTTTCCGAAATCACTTATTGTACAAATTTCCAAAATATTGCCAAATTTGATTTAGTAAAAAGGCTCGAATTTCTCCCCAAGGCTTTTTAAACTTAAAAAACCTTAAAAACTTTTGGTGACCAAGTCCACCACTATAGACTTACTGAAATGCATTTTTTTTTTTTTGGGGGGGGGGGGGGGGACTCTGAAGTTAGAGATCTTTCCATCAACACTATGCAACGGAAAATGTTGTTTGTCTTAGTCCTCTCAGACGTAGCAAGTCTCAAGCCGTAGGCGTGAGACTTGCTAGGTCTCCATAACATGATACAGACTATTCACTCCTGCCAATTATATCCTAACTATAGCACTGAGATTAAGATTACGGCATTTGTGTAAAAGTGTTAAGCTTTCGTCCTTCTTGACCAACAAACAAAGGTGGGTACATGATTACAAAAGACCCTTTCTTCGTGTTCCAGGGTATAGGTCCTATAGATATCGACAAACACCGACCAAAGACAAGAAACGCAACGAATGAAAAATGTCCAATCCATTGTTAGGTCTTGTCTCCAGCAAACGTTAAACAGCTTTCTTTTATTATTTCGAAAGAAATATAAGCCTTGCCTTGCTGTCTTGGGTTACCTTTGGGACGATGAGGGCTTGCTTAGATGCATCCATTACACAAACAACATCCTGTAGGCATTTTGCATTAGGGGCATGTGTCCACGAAAAAGAAAAAAAAAAGAAGAAACAGAAAAAAAGCCAGATCAATTCTGCGTGGAAAAGATTTTTTCTCTCGAAGTTAAAATACGTCTTGCTGATGGTGTGCTTCGACTGATCATTACATATTACACAAAATCACAGTTGGAAATTATCCATTCATCAAATCGAACTGGGAAAACATCAATTTGTAAAAACAAAGCAAAGCAAAGCAAAACAAAACAAAACAAAAACTTCACTTTTTAGCGTAATACTTTTATTTTGTAAGTCTCAAACCGGAGGACAAACACATTTAATTGAAGGAGGGCAAACTTTCCTGTTGTGCACAAATATAGAAATGTGAAAAAAAAGTACCAGTTTAGTGCCTTTACACTGACTCTTGTGTTTTCCAATCATTGATGATTATTTCTATGTGCTGTGTCTCTTTCCTTAGGATGGCATGCATAACGCCTGATTTTATGAAATCATGTCTGCAATGTTTAGACTAAACGACAAGAGCTTGGGTAGATGGCAGTCTAATGGAGTGAAGTACTCGTCATTACATGGGATAATATTGATTGTCACCCGTGCAGCGCATCAAAATCGGTAAGGCCTAATTGATTTTGTCAAACAGCCTCTCGGATCGAGTTGCATAGCACTTTCTATGATTTTTTTTTTTTTTTTGGTCTTTGTTAGACGATAGTTCCGGAGCAACACACAATATATGTTTTGTTTCATCATGAATTCATATTCTTAATAATCCAAAGGTGATGATAAAATACACATGCGTTTACCGTTTTTTTTTAAAAGAAAGTATGGCTTTCATATTTCCAGCCTGATGTTAATTAGCTTTATTAGAGAAATGGTAAAATCACACTGTGATTACCACTTTTCGTAATTCATGTGATGCGGATGAACAGTGTACGAGTAAACTGCTCCCAGTTGAAAAAACAAAACAAAAACAAACAAAAACAAAACAAAACAAAACAAAACACAAATCGTTAATTCTAGACGTAAGAAACTTCATTTGAAGTTTTTCGTGTCGGTTCCCATAATATAATCGTCATCCTGCCAAGCAATGCAAGTCCGCATAGCGAAGTCAGTTATACAGTTTACCTCCACGCAGTCTGAATGCAAATTTATGAGCACCAAAATCAGGATACTACTAAGTAGAACACGGAAACCATTCATTTCTCGTCTCATCGGAAGCGTATACATCACTATAATATATTCCCCCTGCACCCGCATGTTGCTCGTGTTATCTCGTCATAATGTTTTTTTTTTTTTTTTTTTTTTTCTGTGAGAGAGTCGAGTAGAAGGTAAAGAGGGTGGGGTGTTTAGTTTCGGTATTAGGAAATCTCAACAAGGATCGATGATGGTCCCCAGGGCTGTGCGTCTTCTACGCAGCCCAGTCAAGTCGGTTCGTGTAGGCAATATATCTGTCCCGGTAATACCTTGGTCTTGCCGCACAATAAAACGGATGACTTTCCAAAATCAACCCGACTGTGCATCCCAAGCACGTAATAAAGGAGAGGCACTTGAAATCCCGAGTACACAGTTTAATGCCGGAGAACCCTTAACCCTGTGCCCTTTTCGGGCTTCGGATTTAGCAGAAGGTCAGGCTTGCAAGTGGCGGGCATAGAAATGGCGTGCCCAGCGCACTATACGCTATGTCTTTTGTCCATCTTCTCATGGCATGATGGAAGAAAAGTAAAGACACTATTTTTTACTTGTCGTTTACCTTCCACTCACTTGAACTCTTTATTCGAACAAAGCTTAGTCCAATTCATTGATTTTAATTCCAGTGATAATTGTGAAATCTGCTACTGGCCTGATTTTATTTATGTGTGTGTGTGTGTGTGTGTGTGTGTGTGCGTTTGTGTGTGTGTTTGATACAATCAAATAGTAAATACAGCAATAACAATTGTAATACAGAAACTGGAAAAAATACTTTGCTTATATGACACATCATATCATACCTTTGCATATAAGATGGATCTTGCCATAAACATACAACCAATCAAACAAACAACGAACAAACAAACGAACACACACACGTAACACTGAAGAATAGCCTACCCATTTCTAACTTCAGTTGTTGATGTCATGAGAATGTGCATTCTCTTGTGTGAAATCAACTCTTACTTGAAATATTTCATCCCCGAATTTTGTTAATCTTGGTGAAAGTTATTCCGCTATGAATCAAGGCCTTGGATAGACGCAACTCCCCCGCAAATGCAGACCTGAGGGTGACGCCGGAATTCCTGTAATGATGTCTTAGCACTACGCTACCGTTTTATTCATTGTGTTGACTGACATTTCAATCGTTATGCCCTCTCCTACGGAAAGAAAATCTTTGGATGAAAACGGAAATAACATAGGTATGGACAATGTATCAGATTGGATTTTGTTCATTCGAAAATAAAATCAAGCAAAAGAACGCAGAGAAATTAAAAATCAGTTAACAGAATTAAACATCCTCTGACATACAAAGGTGTTATATCATGCAACAGCCTTACTCCTAGTATCTGTTGACTTGGGATAGGCCTTTAGAGAAACAGTAGCTTTAATGATTATCATTGTCCTCACAAAGAATAATACACTCTTCACAAAACAGTGATATGAACAACACACTAATTGCATGTGATGATATCAATGACCCACACAAAAGTTTTCACTGAGTTATGGTCGTGTTGGAATAACCCAGGAAAAATTACATCCAGACAGACGTACATTCGTAATTGCAGTACATTTTTTTTTTTGCTAAAGGAGTGAATTACTACACACAGAACAACAAACAAAAGACATTGATATGATATTTTCTTGTAGTCGAGGCTTTAGGTGTACTGTTCATCTCAGACAATGCTGTGACTACTTCACCATGGTCAAGTTTTTAGCGGATCATCGATAAGTGGAGGGAGCTTCAAAACGCCAGCTTCTGAAGATCGCCGTAATTCGTAATCGCGAAAAGCTTTTAGAGGGAAATTCAGACAGGGGAGTTGAGAAAGGGTACTACTCGTAATGCATTAGACCCACGCAGTCGAGATATGACGGCTTAATCATTGTGCCTTTGTATTCACAGGGGAGGTCACGCTTTCTTAACAGTGCTAAGTTCAAAGTGCAACGATTTAAATGTGTGTACCCGTGAAAAGGAGTACATATTCCTCGAAGTAAGATCGCAGACATACAGAAGCTCTAACCTACGACAAAAGTTGTAGGTTTTATGTCAAACAAGTAACATTACTTTTTTTTCCATCCATAAATTTCACCAGCACGTTTATTTCGTCAGTTCAAAGATAAACATTTACCCCTATAGGTTATAATCAAAATACAATGTATTCTAGATTGCTCACGACGGTGATCTCCTGAGTCCAATTATCTGTCTCATTTACTACAAAATATCTACTATAATGAATTTCATATTTACATGTTTTGCACGGGTTTATTGCACAATACTATTGCTTATGCTTATTTGCTATTTCAGTAACCATGCATATGTCATTCTTTGTACATTTGTAATTTGTTTTGAATTTGGATTTGCTTTAATGCAGAAATAAACCACTCGAAACCACCCCCCCCCCCAAAAAAAAATGCAATTCTTAGTTATGTTGTTAAACGTGTATTTCTAGTCGCTGCACACCGCGGTAAGTACTGTATCAGTATCAAAAGTGCTGCAAATATGTTGTGACTGAATCTAGAGAAACGTTATACCCTGTTGCTTTTGTGAAGGAGAGGGAAAATATATTGTATGGGAGTACACACGAAAGAAAATGCAGTCATTGCAATACACAAAAGAAAGGAAACCTTACAAAACTCGCGTATCTAAAAGCAATGGGACATTCGAAAAATCCATTTTCTCCCTCCCTCCCCTCCCCTTCTCTCTTTCTCTCTTTCTCGCTCTTTTAACTTTTCACAGACTTAGTTTTTACCCCTTATGTGACCGAAATCCACATCGCCGTTATGGCTGGGGGCAATATGGCTGGTATTTGAAGGATACTTGTTGAGAGAAAAGGAGTAAAACAAGACGACAAGAGAAAAGCGGCCTAATGGAAGGCTTGTCAGATGCAATGAAATTGAAAGGAAGATAGTATGGAGAGGGGAGGGAAATAAAGAGAAACTTACCTTGGGGAAATCAAAGACATTAAAGATTCAATATCTGGTGATTTTTTTTATCAGTCGTTTGGGATATTTTTGGTCCTCCTAAAAAGAAAAAAAAAAGATTATGTAAAATCGGGGGGGGGGGGGGGAGGATGTTTTAATGAGAAGAAAAACAGAGATATAATTTTTCATTTTGTCATGTTCCACATAGGTGCACCTTGGTATGGAATAAACTTGGAAGCTGTGGTAAAGACAATTGAACTTGAGTCATAGTTTGTATTCTTTCCGGGGGATGAGTTAAAACACGTCGATTTTTAAAGAATATTCTACTCAGTTGCAGTTATTTATATTACAAAGCCACGGTTAAACGTGTCCATAAAGAGTCTATTGAGGAGGTAGTTGCAAAAGCAGAAACTGCAGGAATAAAGAATTAATGGCGGTGTGGGAAACAGCAGGAATGCTGGCTGGTACAAGTGTATAGCAAATTATGTAATGGATCGAGACCATTAAGGGAGCAATCGACAAGAATTGTTTGATGTTTGCGTATTCATTCTCCATTTCACATTTAAAATACACAGAACAAAACATAAATCATACATGACTCAAGGAAAGATTGAATAAATGGAATGTGCATTTCAGGTTAATTATTACAATGATTCTGTTCTACCATAGGATCCATGATAGGGCTTTAACTTTCTTGAAAAAAAAAATTCTTGCGGACAGAGAGCTGCTATGACCTCTTGTCTGATGCTAATCAACGGCTGAACCCTCATCGTCTATGTCTAAAATGAGCGTCTCTTGATTCCTTTCTTATGTAGAAACTCTCATTCCTAGCAGTGATTGGCAATGAGGCAAGCCTATAGGCAGTTCAATGCTGAGATGGATGCTGACTGGTAGCCATCGTGCAAGGCACGCAACACAGAAATCGAAATGATAGTAGCCCACTGCCAGGGATGCATTTCAAAATGTAGGTTACCCCAAGGGGGGCGCAGATGTGGACGAGCACTATCTCTATATTTTCTTGGTGTTTTTCCCCTTTTACCCGAAGAATCTAGGAGAAGGAGTCGTGCAATTACTCTATTTATAAACATGTTTTCCTCCATTGTTCTGCCAGGGGATTCCTTTGCAGCCATTTCCCAAACAAGATACCAAGAACCATGCAGGTAAATCTACCACATTTTTTCTGCATTGCTGAGAGTTCAGCCGTGATTCGCGCTGACGTCACGTCCAAGGTGTATATATATATATATATATATATATATATATATATATATATAAATATAAATATATATATATATATATATATATATATGTATATACATATGTGTGTATTATATGTACATATATATATATATATATATATATATATATATATATATATATATCTTTATTTTTTTTAAGATGGATATTTTACAAGAAAATGATTAGTCGCCTTTGAGATATTTGGTGAAGGGAGCCTAGGTTCACCGAATTTATGTCACAGTTCGATATCACCGAGGTAATGAAAACACAAATGCAATAAGCAAGGATGAATTCTGAATGTTTAATGGCCACGTCGCGTCGGCGACATGGGAATTCTTTGTGTCGTTTGTTTGTTTTGGCCCTGATCTTTCTGAGATATCACTTCATATAGGGGGGCTATTAGTGTTTGTTTTAATTATGTTTTGGCGTTCCTGACTGTTGTGCCTGTTTAAGTTTCAAAGTAATTTACTGTATATCAAGTTTGTGCTATTTGCCATTCCTTTGTTCGGTATTTTCACCTGAACCTACTAAAGTGCATCTACAGGACAGTATTGTAAACGCCTTTTTTTTTTGTCATGGTCTTCCATTCCTGTACAGTGATTTACCGATGCAGAGTCCAACGACTCGATCCTCTATGTAATGTCTCATGAGACTCAGGCCTGATGTCTACACATGATTGTGTATACTCACACCCTCCACATTTAATTTTCTACCAGTTATCTCATCTTTACAGGACATACAAAATTTAATCATACTTCAGTGTGCCCCTTGAATATAAGAATGCATATTTTGTTGACATTCATTATTGATATACGCTATAAGTAATTCTTTCTGTTCTTAAAGCCAACCGCACCACATTAAACAGATGAACTTATTGATCCTTCTATGAATCATCTTCACCTTTTCCCTTTGAGGCTGACAACGAGGAATTGGAAGGGATGCCTGCATCCAGTCAATTTACAGTTACCTGCTATTCTCACAGGTCTATATGGTTTGACGCTAGCCCAGCCATATCGTTTGAATTCTTTTTGACTTTCATCACTCATGTCGAAACATTGCTTTTTTTCACTTGTTTTTGTTGTGTTGTTAACAGTCACGTAGTATTCTCAGCTCAATTTAGTTGAAACTCATGATATGTCACACCTAACCAAATTATATTGTAAAAGCAGAGGAAAGAACAGCAGTAGGTAATTTGGCAAAAACACAACAAAACAAAGATTTTCCATTAAAAGGTCGTTGAAAATGGACACATTTTTATATCTTTGCCACCACGTGTCCGAATTTTACAATCTAAAGATTTTTTCAATTTAGAAAAAAAAAAAAAATCGTCTAAAGTACGATACTATGTTGTTGTAACTTGACCTACTGTGATTTCAGTGCCTAATTTCTTATTAGTTCAACTGTATCTAATCTTTGCCGTTGGTTTTCTGCAAAATGTATACATTAGGTAATTCTTCTTTACATTTTTTTTTGGATGTATGATATAATGAAATAGATGTGACATTGAAGATTGTAGTCATAAAAAAAATGAATACAATATCAACGAATTTGTGACAGTGGATTTGTCAGCTTTAATGTGTGATGGATATAAAGCTATATTATGCCCATTGTACACTCATAGATCTGTATGGATGAATCTGAGAATGTCTGTGTATGTTTAAAATTATCGCTTACAGGCAAAATCCGTACTGTTCGAACTAACTCCAACCATTTGTAACAATGTTTGCTTCAGTACTGATAACAGAAAACGGCACTGGGCATTACTGCGCATGGATCTGCCTGAATACGTAATATTCGATACTGTTCGTTTTAAATTGTACTTTCATATGTGGAGACACGTTAATTCCTAATCTTCTGGCAGTCTTAATTTGACCGTGCTTTCGTTTTAAAACAAATCCAACGAGTAGAGACTCGAAAATCTCTGATAGAATGGTCTTTAGTCTGTATCTTCATTGCTTTCCGGTATGTCTTTGGCCTAAACCTCGTTGTATCTGTACTCTTATCGACAATTTACATTGTTTACGACATGTATCATATGACATTCTATCAAACTTATAGCAGATTCCATTTGTATCTTAGCATAGACGAATTGGCATGGAATGTGACTGTCATTCCAGTATACTTTGGCAATAAATAGCTATTGAGAGATGTCACGTGAAATTTGTCGAGTCACAAGTTAGAATTACTCACAATTCCCAAGTAGG
This sequence comes from Diadema antillarum, assembly GCF_040938485.1. NCBI lineage: Eukaryota > Metazoa > Echinodermata > Echinoidea > Diadematoida > Diadematidae > Diadema > Diadema antillarum. The sequence goes on from NW_027272797.1 coordinate 179,949, forward strand.
AATCATACCAATATTCCCCGAAATAGACAGTCTCCGCAGCAATTTGTTCAACTTTTGATAGCCTTCCGCTCGTTCCTGCAAACTCTGATCACTGATCAATCAAAGTCATTCGTTGATCCAGGTACCTATTGTCTCACATCTCTACATCTGGTACACAGTTGTATCTCGTCAAAACTGCTTGGTTCAGAAATTGATTCCACTGTACTCTCACTTAAACATGGCGACCTCGATGAGTTGCGAGCAAAGACAATGCAAAACACGTCTGGCAAGGCAGATTCAGTCGTGGGCCACTTCAATAAGACCAACAGAAATATACTACGTATAGATAATGAAACTAATGAATACACCAATCAGTTACACAGCTAAACTTTTTCCTGTTTAGTCCAATATGTTGTTGTTGTTGTTTTTTTTTTGCACCTGCCACGGGAACCAAACGTAGTCATGGAACCAATTTATCATTCCATCGTCCGAGACACAAAATTGAATTGACTCTACATGCTAAAATGGGGGAAAATGAGCAATTTCCTTGATCCTACCTAATTAATCTCTGTAGGCCACTTTATTTATCTAAGGAGCTCCGATGATCCTCGGCAATTTGAGATCAAAATGATATGACTTCACAAGAAACTCAGGAACATATCACGGCTCAAAGCAAAGCTCACATCACCATCTGCCTGGTGAATGTAAAGAAGATATGAAGAAAATTGAAGCAAAGAAAATTGACTTCCCTTCGGATTGGCTTGCATAGGTTTGTGTTAGATTAAAATGGGTCTGAAAGAAAATGTCATTATTGTGGTTGTAGTTGGTATTGTTACAGCTAACGTTGATGTTTTCTGTATCGAAACAGACCTTTATGTAATGCAGACAGCCAGAAGGTAACTTGTAGTCATATGAGAAAACACCTACAAGAATCCTAACATCGAAAAAGTCTCTCTTCTCCCCTGCTCCAAGATTAATATCAAGGTATGTATTAATGTTCATTACCGAAAATTTGCCGACTTCTTTCTCTTTCTCTCCAGACCCGCATTTCTACGCTACTACCACACCTACAACTGACTTACCACGTCATCACTTCATCAGGTACTCGGTGATGCTGACCCTGCGGCTGACTGCAAATATCGATTTTGTTTTGTAATTTTCAACAGCGTATTTCTATTGAATTAAATTTCGCCTCATTGCGAATGCAAGATCTCCTACAATCACAGATCATGCATGCGAAGGACACCAATGCTTGCCCATCTACTGGCGGTCCTTAATTTCTCTCTGTCTCTCCCCGGGGACGCTGGTGTTAGTAACTAATAGCTGTCGTCAGGATGCGAGTGCGTTTATACGATGTGGGAGTAATATTCACACAATTACCGCTCGTTAGAGATTGCAGCTCGCTGTCCCTTGCTGACATTCGATTATTGGACGAACTTGTTGCGTGTGCCTATGAATGGGCAGCAGGTTTATTAGCTTCGGTAACCACTGTCTCAACGTATGGACAACCATCATTGGATTTGTATGTTTATGATTGTGTGATACTTTCCTTAAGGACCTTTACCTGTTAAGTATAATGTCACGATCATAACTTTGTCGTCTACCCATAATGGGTGTGTGTGTAAATGTGTACAACTGTCACTCTTCACATTGACGTATGTTACTTAGTTGTGAATAATGTAATCAAGTGAAAAACAAATTTCCGTGAATGGAAAATTGCTGCATATATACGAAACCTATTTAGAACATAATGGCAACGCGTTTACTCTAGAACGAGTTCGTGTACGCAATATACTCCATGCAGATTATTAGTAAATCCAGTTGCAACCAATCCATCAAATCACTATAAAATTGTATGCGAAGCGGAAGAGTGATTTATCTAGCTACAAATGTATTTAGAAAGAAACCAAACACACACTTAGAATAAGAGGAGATTTCTGGAATCATTAAAAGAATTGTAAACTGGGATCTGTGTACACATCAATTGCCTAAAGACTGAGTTTCCGATAATTCCGGATACTTCGTAATGAGGACAAGGAAGAAGAAATCGAGCGTGTTAAAACAATCTCAAACTCAAAATGTATAGAGGGACAAATATGAAGGGAACATACGTTTTGCTACAACAAAAAACAAGTAACTAAACATAGCATCTGTCAAAGTAAATAATATGGAGGAGGTGAAAACACGAAGATGTGAAGAAAAGACAGAAAGTAAAGTCCCCATGATGCATTTGATCCTGACTCATAAAATCTATAGACTTCAACACGGTTCAATTGCTGTCTTGCTTTTCATTTTTACCTCCTTGACTCTGCCCCCTGGGATATTTCGCTATATTTGCTATTTTGTCAACTATCGGACGATACCTTTCGGATCGCTGTTCATGGCACTGGTCAAGATAGGGCAAAATGTGGTTTGGACAACCTGTAATGACGGAGATACAGCTGCCTGGGGAAGGTAGTGGCTAGCTTCCTTTTATGTGAACAATGTCTAAGGTTTATACTGCAGGACACTTAAAGGAGGCATGGGTCACAATTCTAGCATAAATTATATTTATCCATAGTGCATGAGCATATCAGTGCATGAGCAATTTCAGCTTTGCAAGTCCTAAGCGATCAGATGATAACACACACAAAAAAGATACAGATGCTTTAAAAAATCCGATTTAACAACAAAGGAAACAAAAAAGTTAAGTGCAGACAAATCTTAAAGATAACCCAAGGAAGCGTTAATTTGTATTCAATAGCGACTACTGCCTTCTTTGGATTCTCTAAGTTTATCAACAGCAAAAACAACAACAACAACAACAACAACAACAACAACAACAACAACAACAACAACAAACAAACAAACAAACAAACAAACGGTTAATTGATTCGTTCCCGGCGTTTGAACATCCTATTTGAGGCGATCGCAAGTTTATCTAAAATGACAGCCAAAAATGTAAATTTGAAAAGGATATTTTCTTATATATTGTAAAATGTGAATGATTTGGAATCAAATTGATGGTTTTACCCTATTTCGCACCCTCAGCACCCTCGAAGTAGTGTAAAACCTTCAAAAACATCGGGTGGACGGTTAAAAAAAACAGGTTAGACCTTAAGTCTGACTTTGGAACCCGGACTACTACGGTCCATCTAAGTGGAGGGCTGACTAAGGTGAGGGGAAGAAATGTGCATTCTATTTCGTGTTCGTACCGCCTTCATTGCCTGACTATAGTTACACCTCCTGTTTCGTCGATTTATTGATAATTAACAACAATGGTAGGTCGAGTGAGTTTTGCAGAGGCGATGTGCTGCATTTCGAATCAAGCTAGGAAGCAATCATTGCTCCAGCTGTGAGGAGCATGTATTAAGCACAGACAGGATTCGTGTTAATCGTCACGAAGCGCTCCTACCAGTAATTGTGATAATCACCGGAAAATGAAGCGGTTCCACTCCCCTCTATGATGCTCTCATAATTGCCGCGTCGCGCCCAAATGAACGACTATTGCTGGTGCGACCTGCAAGCTACTCAACTTAACGTGTCACACAGCATCAAATAATCTATCTGAGCTTAAATACCGTGAGTTAGATAGGCAAACATGGCTTCGCAATATGAGATTAGCCCCTTGTCTTTTAAGGATGATACCCTTGATATTACCAACGCAGGATGATATATGACTATTAGGCATTGTGTCGGTTCATGCAAAATGACCCCCCCCCCCTCCCACACACACACAAGGAGAAAAGTGTGTATAAATTTGTTATAGATCTATCTCCGTTCTGGGGAGTGGGAATTTCAGATAAAGATATTACAAATCACTTGAAAAAGAAAATGCTACATAAAAAAGAGTGTCTGTATCAAACGAGTTATGTATTACGGATAATGATCTACTGATAATGAAGTGAGGTAATCCAGCACAAAAAAAAAAAAAAAAAATTGGAAATTAATGTTGTCACTTACCCTTGCTATTTCCATTGTTGTTTCCTTTCTTTGGTTTAGTGAACAAACATTTATGAACTCCCAGGAACGATCTATTCTAGCACAGCTGTTTAAGGAGAAAAGTGAGTATACAGTGTAGTTGATGTGGTCATTCTTGTAATTCTACTTTTTTACGCATTAAACAATAAATTCACTGAATTATGGTGTTGTGAGTGAAGCAAGGAATTTGAAACTAGATCGAAATAAATAACATAGAGGTATTGAAGAGATCAGATCAACTTAAAACTTAGCATAGATGTCATGTTCTATCCATGGTTATACATATAATTCCATTAGTGTTGCTATTGACCGTTTCGTATCTTAGTTCGATACTAACGCACGCATTAATTTGACACATAAATGAAACATTTCGAAAACCAGCTGCTAAATTAATGCAGTCGTCAGGGGTATATGAAAACCGACACCCACAGTAGTGAGACGTATATGCATCCAAACGTTAGATGTAAGAGCTTACTTTGTCAGAATTAAAAGAAGAATAGTCCCAAACGAAATATTAGCTACGATATCGATCCAACTGGTTGGAAAATTGACCAGTGCAATATTTTGTAGTTGTAGCTTTATCATGCACGGTCAAAATAAATCTGTACAGTGCATAGTCTCATATGTGTGTGTGTAAATATCATATACTGTATAATTATCATACAGTATTAAATCCCGTGTATATGTATTGTAGACATAAATTCTTTACAATGTAGTCATAGTAATATGCAGAAATACGTATTTTAGACCGAGATCTGACGAGTGTAGACGTCAAAGCAGTCAATCATGTAGCACATGTAGACAGCGTGGCGTGGGGTCTGTGCAGCAGGCGACAATGTGTGTGTAAACCACATGTCGGCGACTATTCCAGACGATTAGGCACAGACGTGAGGTCGTCTCGAAAGCGAAACAAATGGTCGTAAATGCTGCCTCGCTAATGAGTGTGTTTTATTCCTTCGCATAGTGCATGACGCCAGTGCTTCTTGTATGTCATTTTACCATATATCGACGCATATGCTTTCCCCTCAGTTCTCAAATATAGACAAGTGTTTTCGGGTAACAATCCTTTCCCGAAATTACAAGTTGATATAATTTTATACCGCCTACTGCAATTGGATGTATACAGAAATATTACTCCGTTGTACATTGTTTCTTGTTACTTTCATACCTAAAGAACAAAGGCAATTGCGGACTGACTGCCACAAGGGAACTGTCTCAATCTTCTGATTTGAATGCGTAACTGGACACAAGAGCCGGCAGTGATATAAAGGGTGGGTCAACGAAGGCGGTATGGTCGAGATGTACAGCAAGAGTCATTCTTGCACTAGTTGGTCGCATTGTGCCGTGTTCACGTGTGTACATGTTTGTGTGTGTGTGTGTGTGTGTGTGTGTGTGTGTGTGTGTGTTTGTAAACAAGTTAATATCTGTCGCTTTCGATGCTTTGAATACAAAATGGAACAAGGCCGATAAGTTTGAATAAAAGCAACCAAGGAAAGACAGTATTTGATATCTTGTGTGCTTGCTTTATGTGTGTCCGTCTGTTGGTGTGTGTGCGTGTTAGCTCGGGTATCGTAACACAAGGGTAGGCAATAAGAGGCTATTTGGGACCTTAAACCTTAAAAAAAAATCAATCAGAGAAGGTATGATTTACCCCAAAAGGTATAGAGATCAGAAAGTTTCACCTACCTGATTGACAACAAATGACATATAAGAATAAATGCATGTTTTTGGGACTGGGCTTTCCTTTCAGCATTTGATTACGAGTTTTCTTTCGTTTTATCTTCATAGATATTCTCTTCGCGTTAGGCAGTGTGTATGCATGTGGTTGCGTGTGTGGGTCGTAGCTGCAGTTGCAGATTCTGATACCATCGTAATTCCAATTTCTGTTGAATAATCTGAGGATAATTCAAAACATATGATAGAACGTCCTTTCCTCACCACCATGGTGCAATGGTATTAATTTTCAAATGCCCTACTGTGTTTAAAGGCCTCATCTCTTTTACGCCTGAACGCTGCAACAAAGCAGCACAGCTTATTTTCTTTAAAAAATGTGTTTTTTTTTTTGGATTTCTTACGAATTTCAAGTGAATTCTATAAAAGTGGGCAACATACATACTTATGTCAAAGTGTGAAGAACAGATGAAAGTCCATATCAATATGTATACTAATTTTCTATTTTTATATGAGGGAGTGTTTGCGAGTCGTTTTTTATTAAATAACTGTTAAGGCAACATGAACTTGTATATGCCGTTATTGTGCATTATGGGTAACTTCACACAAAAAGCATACATGTTTCTTTCACTAAAATGAATAAATATACGGATATATATGTATATATATATATATATATATATATATATATATATAGATATGAAGACCTTGCTTTCAAAAGGCGCTAAATCCATTGAAAAGTGATGGATTTAACGCCTTTTGGAAGAAAGCTCTTCATATATACATATACATACAACCATTATATATTAGTCTGGAACTCTGATAGCTCGGTCATAATCTAGTTATTGTACTATATCATTCTGTTGACCATCGAATCTACAGTGAAATAGTGAATCGTCGCTGTTTCAATACAAATGATTCGAAAAGAAAACATGGTATTTCAGGCCTTTAAAAAATCAGTAGCGGAATACGTATAGATTTAGTAAAATCTGTCTACAGCGACCAACGTCTATAGCGATCACCTGCCGTATGGGACCACTAAACACAATTCCCCCAAGAGAAAAGCCATGTTAACGACCCTGTCCTTATAGCGGCCACCCTGTCTACAACATCCACTTTTTCTGGTCTCCCTTGGGGTGGCCACTGCAGACAAGTTTGACTGTATGCTCATCAATAAGATGACACAAATCATGGTTACCAAACTAATAACGTTAGCTCTACTGAGAATATTCCGTCACGATAACATTGAAGGATGTTTGGAGGCTCAGCATATTACCACCCTATATAGCTTAAGAAATGAGCAACGAGCACTCGTTCCTTCTAGAAACGACCGAACTTTTAGCTGGAGTCGTATTTTCTTCTTCTTCTTTTCCAATTTTCTTATTCTTGAATTCATAGTTTAAATCGTTAATCATGCATGTGTTCTTTCTACAAGCAAAGATTAACCTTAAGCAGAGGGATGAGCGTTGTATTTCGTATGAACATAGCACACATGTCATGGTTATTCAGGCTTCTGGTTAGGACTAGGAGGGGAGATGGAAAAGGTGGAACGATGCACTGAGGGATTTGTGACACCAGCCAGGCAAGAACATCTTGAGGCCTGCCATGATTAATTCATGAGGATAAGGGAGAAATCCTGGGAATCCACTCACCACCGAGGTATGAGGGTCTTGCCAGCAGACATTTTAATCGGCCATCTAGATCAACGGATTAGTGAGATAAAAGCAAGGAAGAACCACTCTTTATTGTGATCAATACTAACAACTGAGCACATCTTCTTTGTGTGATAAAAATAGAGTTACAGCGAATGGTCTATTCTTGCCAAATACCAAATATACTGAACATGATATCCCATCAGTCTTATTTGTGATACTAGATGAACTTTCACCGAGCTCCATCGATTTGGCAGCGAAAGGAATGTGCCGCAAATGATGGATTAATGGCCATCTGGTTTGTGAGTCAGTGAAGACGACCGTCGTGGAGACAAAATGTTCTGCTGATGGGAAATAAAATCAAGTATTCATGTTTGGCAATTTCTGTGTAGTGTTTCAATCTTGGCAAAACCGTAGGGGAGCATGGCACATGCAGCAAGCACCATTCCTTCCAGGAGATATGTCTATATCATTGCTACATCATGTTGCCAAACCAAGAGCGAGAATACCTGAAATCCACCTTCCCATCGATGATAAAGCAGTTTCCAAATCGTATGGTCAGCGTTTTATTTCACTTTCTCGTCTGCTTTTTTTCTCTCAAGAGAACTTGTGTATGATTTATTTTTTTGTTTGTTTGTTTGTTTTTGTTCTCATTGGCAAATGCAACACTTCTACTCATTACAGTTACGACCGGAAAACGATTTCGATATCAGGAGGAAAAAAAATGAGACAGATAAATAGAATGAAAAGAAGATAAATCAAAGGACGGAGAGAGAAAAGTCAAATGAGAGGAACAAAAGTCAAATGAGAAGAAGAGAAATAAAATGAGAAGAAGAGGAGTCAAATGAGAAGAAGAATAGTCAAATGAGAAGAAGAGTAGTCAAATGATGGGAAGAGGAGTCAAATGATGGGAAGAGGAGTCAAATGATGGGAAGAGGAGTCAAATGAGAGGAAGAATAGTCAAATGAGAAGACGAAAGATCAAATCAGAGGAAGAAAAGTCAAATGAGAAGAAGAATACGCGAATGAGAGGAAGAGAATTCAATGAGAGGAAGAATAGTCATATGAGCCAAAGAAAAGTGAAGATACTTCCTGTAGGGCGATGTCCCACGACTCCATGCCAACAATATGCGGATTGGACTCTATTAATTCAAAAGTAAAAAAAAAAATCAATATCAGATTTTAAAAAAGATAAAACAAGCCAACGACACACACGGATAATAATCACTTATTGAACAAACGTAAACTCCAAGTAACAAAAAATGAAAAAAAAGAGGGAGAAAAGGAAAGTAACGGAGGGGAAAATAGTCATTAAAAAAATGAAAAGAAGAGGAAATTTGACGTAATTGGCTGATTGAGATCCAGAGAATGAGGTGAATTAACATCAGAAGCCGGAAATTAATAGCAAGGATTCTGTTTGACTTACAAAGAGCTGAGAGCAAACGAGATGGACAGAGAAAGAGAGAGAGAGAGAGAGAGAGAGAGAGAGAGAGATAGAAAGAGAGGAGGACAACTAGACAGGGAGAAATAAGAGGTTGAGAATGATGCCTTCCTTCTCGTCGTTTCAAAGTTTACTCTTCACGCGACAGGTATTAAAACAGGTTTTGCAATGGCATTCTCAGCACTGGCGCCATGCTAGAAGAGGTCTATCATTCCCCTAAACACTCCCTGTTCGCTGAGCGAGAAGCGCGCTGGAATATCACGGCTAAAAAGCAAAGCACCTTATTAGGAAAGATCAACATTGCTCCACAGGGTACGATGAGGAACCATGACAACAAACTACGCTACGCGCTCTGTCCTGCTGTGACACTTGGCTTATCTCTCCTTGCATCCTCACCTTTTACGAAGGAAATTCCACATTTTGCCAGCTCTTGACCAGAACTATTCTCGCCTGATATGTTGTTAATATAATTGTTTATGTACATTGTGTTTGTATGTGATAATTGTACGACAGAAAGGAGACGAATGGAGGAAACGAAAACGACTGATTGCTCATCAATATCATCCATCACTAATTTACTTTTTCCAAATAGTTTCATCTGGAAAGAAGGATGAAATAATAACTGACGGGAAAGTTTGTGCGATATCACCAGATTAGACTTTTTTGGGGTAGTGATGTATTTACTCCATCATTTGTAAAGAAAGAATTGAGAAAAGACAAATAGAATGTATTCATGTGTTCATAATGCGTGTTTTCTATAAAAAATAACACACACACAAACACACGCAGGCACACACACACACACATACACACAAATGATGATTAATCATCAAAAGCGAAGGAAGCCAACATTGGAATCTGAAAATGCGATGTTTGGTTTACTATCTCAGATTAGTCAGGAAGTAATAGACAAGGTCTGCAGTAAGTCAAATTATTACTTTAATCTGGTCCTAGTAAAAATAGGACGAAGTACACGCAAGACAGATTCATTAAGGTATTTTTTTTTTTTTTTTGTAATGGCAGCAGAAATGAAAAGGGGAAGAACCGTTTGAGCAGTTTTGTGTCATGAATGACCTTCTGGTTTGTATACTGTCTAAAAACAACAGCTAAAGAAGATTGTACGCATGGAAGAATCCAGGGAATAAAGCAAAGTTGGGTAGAATGATAATATGCCGATATTTGTAAGAACAAAGGGTAGATGGGTACCTTGTTGATACTTAAATGACTCATTGTGCTCATAGACAAGGTGTTGAATGAACTTCCACTACTGGGATCAGAGGTAGTAAAGACTCTCAAGGAGATTCAATGGGAAGACACCTGGGGTAGATAGCATAACAACTGAACTTTGGAAAGCACAGGGAGAAGAGAATAATAAGTATTCAGGTGCAAGTTTCTTTCCTTTGTCTCCCTCTACAAATTAAGTTTGTTAAGATTGCAACTGCTGATCTGTCAATCAACAAACATGTCGGAAAAAGGAACCAGTGGGACTCGAACCTGTCATCTACTGCTTTCCGGGCAGCGACACTACCACCAGGCTGTCCCTGGTTGCCGGCAGTGACACGATGAACATGGAATAAATACCCAAGCTCCGAAATTCCGACATTGTTATGTTTAGTAGTCCAAAGCGGACAAGGCATATGAGTATTCTCCGGATATTATGTACTTTGGTGTGGAAAACAGGAAAATGGACACAGACTGGTAGAGCAATAAATTGTAAATTAACACCTATTATTCAGTGCTTGAGTAATAGCTATGATTTAAAAAAAAAACCCAAAACATGGGTATTCACTATCAGGTGGGATTCGAACCCACCGTTAATCTCCTCCTGATTGCTATTAGACAAGCGTCATACTATATGGTAGTTGACAGGGATAGAGTGAACAAAGTGGATTTCATTCTAAATTTTAAATGGAGAAAATAATTATTGAACAGGTGCAGGAATGTATCTTCCTGAGATCACAGATACGTAGGGCTGAAATCTCGAGGAGAGTGTCTACGGCAAGGGGTGAAGTGCATGACCACATAACTAAAGGTGCGAATTTTACGGACCATAGTATTTTCCATTGCAACATAATTATGGATGTTAGACTTGGGCATTGAAACAGGCCAAATGTATGAAGCTGGATGCATTTTTTTAATGTGGTCTTACCGCAGAATGTTAAGAATATCATGAAAAGCACACATGACAAAAGATTGGGAACTAGAAATGATTGGATCGGAGCAAACCAAACGTATAAACATGATAAAGGAGATAGTCACCCGGAAGCACCGACTTTATGGAAACATCTTTAGATGAATTGTATGGAAATGATGGAAATGACTTTTATTTAAGGGAATGTCGAAGGCAAATGGAGGCGAGAAAGACCAAAAACAACTTGGACTGAAAACAGGAAAACCAGTTTGTATTTCGTTCTCATCAATGGCATTCAAATACCCGACTTTGAATCAGAGACTCACATAACAAGCCAGCGCCGTATGCAGTTTTGTGATATATGAAGAAGAAAGTGAGTTTATTTTTGACAAAGCTACCAGAGCTGTTTGTAACCACTTAGCAATCCTACAAAGAACTCATTGATTACCTACGTAAATCTCTGCCTAATTACTATATACCTTGCGAAGCCTCTAATCACACAATTAATATTCTTGATCTGTAACCTGACGATTCTAGGAACAAACATCAAAATGAATGGCCCTTATGTGTCTTGCATGTAACACAGATAGTAATTTCCAATGCCGGTTTAGATGTGGAACTCTTCAACTAAGGGATTTGAGAGGAAGACGCCAGTTGTTTTATAAGTCTGCACCGGGCTGGAGATGTTGGGACTTCTCTTGTCAAGGACATTGCTGACAGCACGAGCGGAACCACGCTACCATTCTAGCGTCCCTGAATCTTTTCTCTTTTTTTTTTCTTTCCCCAGATTTTCCTCCTGTTTTTCCTCCCTTTTCAACAAGTTCGAAGTGAGCATTTTCATGCTCGTCTGAAGTCGCTGGTCAGATGGAAGTGAAATATTTGATTACAAGAATGCGTCGAGCCAGTAATGAAATCAAGCCACACGCTCAAACAAGCCGTGCTATACCTCACTTCAAGTTGGCACTACTGTTTTGATCTTCCCCTTTGCTTCTTTCCCCCCTCATTTCCACATTTTCTTATCCATGCTGCCAGAGAAAAAAAAAAGCGTGACAGGACGAAATTATTCTAGACGAAAGGTTGACATATGCACCTTAATGGCGTCCAGTCTACTCAGAAGAAAAGTTCTACAATCCCACAAGAAGAAAAGGAATCGAGACACTGATAATGCGATTTAATACTTAGTACCAGGCTTGAAAAAATGTCACATCATACTTAATAATGACAATGAAAGTGAAAAATAGCGCTAACACGTATTAGTCATGTAAGAAGTCACACGTTACTGTACAAAATAGACAGGATGCTGAATTAGAATGTGGAAATTCATCACAAAGTACCAGCAATCAGTTAGAAAGGCATCGAAATTACAATCTACGAATTACAAATTTCGTTAGTGCAACGATCTTTATCAATATGTAGCTTCAAGAAAATGAGTCAGCGTATGTTTCTATTTATGACTTGCACCCCCTTTCACTCTATTTACGGGGTGGTTATAGATATGTTTAAAGAAACATACCAGTTTGTGGATTATAACGTTTATAAGATACATTCAGAATTACACGCATATTTATTTTTAGTAAAATAATGCTTTTATCAAGACTGTTTGTTTTGTACGAACGGGTTTCTAAGACACAGACGCGCATAATAGCAGAGAGCCACGTAAGGATAGACAGACAGACAAAGAGAAAAAAGTTTTCATAGCATCATGGACAAATGGATACACGGACTTGATATCACACAATGACTACGCATACGTACTGTCTCGAGTTTGAACAAAAGAAATTCATTTCAGATCATTTGAAGTGATAAAACACACACACGCACACACACACACACACACATACACACACACACACACACACACACACACACACACACACACACACACACACACTCCCGATAGCAAATGTTGTAGCGTGTAGCCGAGACAATCTTTATTACACTATTTAGCCATCAGCTGTTATGGTCGGTGCCTGGCAGGAGAATTCATACCACCAGATGCTCCGATGACCAAATATTAACCCGAAGTAAACATCATTAGGATGATATTTGAGGAAGAAGCAGGAATTTCGTTCGGATGTGAAGAGATGTCGGGAATATTCTTAAAGGCACTTGAACATGAGGCCAGCTGCCATGTGACGTAATCAATATGTCTTGTATTCGCAACGTTTTAAGATGAGTTTTGAAAAGATTCTACATTCTTTTTCTCTTTCCACATATTTTTTTTTCTAAATTCATGTTCCATATTCCACATTTCATACTCAGGTTTCATATTCCATTTTATTTCAAAATAAGATATGTTTAACACAACAGTCGATTTTAAACATGATTTCACAAATGTATAAGGACATTATAATATAGTCATGTGTAATATGAGGAACCTACTGAAAAGCAATGCTTGTAGGATGCAATATTGTCAATGCATACGCATAATGACTGCAATACCATATACTACACTGTGGTTACTTCTGTCTGTTTCCAAACCAGGAATGATAGGTGTAGTGCTCTTGGACTCCGGTACACATTAGTATGCAAGATGTGTCAGCAATGTCGGCACAATCGTGTATGCCCGTTAGTGACCTCTATACTAGATAACGACAACAACAACAACAAAAACAATAAAACCAACCCCTAAACAATTGCGTCCCACAACTAAATTAAACATAAACAAAGTTTCTTCTTTTTATTAAGGAAATTGATGTCTTCATTACATTTGCTAATTCCTAGCGACCCCCCCCCCCCCGACAAATCAATGTCTACTCCATGGAACATAGAGATGTCACCATTAAGAATTTAAAACATTATTCGGGACTTTCAGCCCAACAAGCTTGCTTTCATGTAGGTCCTGTCACACTTCTCTTTGTACAACCCGATTTCGATTTCGACCAGTTATCATTATAATTACTGTGTGTATTTTTTTTTTAAATTTCTTTTGTATGTTTATCATTGACAAGGTAGAAGAATTTGTGCTATCATTCCTGAAGTGTGAAGTAAATTGAAACTGAAACTGAAAATATCAGATCATACGTACTTACATAATACTTAGTACATAATTACATGCATGCACACATAAAGATATGCGTACATCTCTCCCTCCCTCCAATTATAGTCTTTTTTCTCTTTATAAAACATGTTTTTGTGTATATCTTATAGAGAGAAAGAGAGAGAGAGAGAGAACGAAAGAGAGAGAGAGAGAAAGAGAGAGAGAGGGAAGAAAGCGTAGAAGGCGGCATCTATATACATTTCTGTTGAAAGAAAATCAGTGAAAGCACGACGATAGGTTTTGCTTGATGTTGAGAAGGATACTGTGTGTTGGCAAATTAAATTACTCGTGCAAACACACGGGCAATGAAATGTTTTATTAACTCGTCTTTATCAATGTAATTTCCTGCGAGCAAAAGAGTAAAAATCAAGGTGAAACCATTGCAGTGTGAGATTGTGGTTTCGTTATATTTGCATACTAGTAGTATGTTAGCCATAGAACAACTGAATGATTCATAACTTGTTATGTCTAAGTGTGGTAAGGCTTAAGTGCACAAACACTGTGAGTAAAGTTGCTGCCCAAGTGGGTGACAACCTGCAAATCATTATGCACAATTTATCGCGTTGTACTTGACGCATACGGATAGAGATGGGCACTGCACCTGTTTTGAATTTATCGTACACAGAAACACAAGATGCGGATCTTTATTTGTAAAAGTCTAATGGCTTATCCCAAACACCCACATTTTACACACGATTAACCATTTGTTTATTTCTACACTAAAATTGTGTTTTGATTTGTTTCTAATCAAATACAAAGATATCCCGCCTCACACGTACTCCCCAGATGAAACCACGTTAATGCAGTGACAGAACCATACGTATTATATATATATATATATATATATATATATATATATATATATATATATATGTATATATATATGCACATTTTTTCATCCACTTTCTTACTTTCTTCTCTGGTAAATGCACTAAGTGTGTCATCATGCTTGTCACTGTACGCATGGTTATCAAAGAATGCTCTTTCTCACAGTTCAAGCCAGTGTCATAACACTTTGTTACCATAATATGTCTAACAAACGAGGGACAGTTCTCCCTGGATATGCTGAAACGAATCAAGCGTCTGCTCCAAACAAGCTGAGATGGATCCAAGTGCATTATGTGGCCATCGAGACTGACGTCACAAGTAGAAAATGGGGAGCTGGTGGTTTGATCTCCAGAAAACATATAGGCAGATGCCACGAGCTATACGCAAGGAAACCTAGTGCTGCTCAGAGCTACAAATATTTATACTAACACATACATGCTCTCTCATACCTGATCTCTCATGTCAGCAAGCATGCATTGTGTGCGTGTGCGTGTGTGTGTGTGTGTGTGTGTGTGTGTGTGTGTGTGTGTGAGGTAAAGGATTAGTGTAAGCTATAAGAACAGTTATCAGTATTCTGTACAGTCAACAGTATCAGTTTCGACATCGGCACTTTGCTTGGAACTCTATAGCATATCCCGTTTGTCTGGATGGCTTTTGTTTTCATCTAGACAAAAAAACAAAAAACAAAAACAAAAAACACTATACGTCTTCACGGCATGATATATTACACCTGGACAGCTACAAGGGACAGTTGCTAGAATGTCGTGAAAATACTTGTGACTAGAACAAAGATCAGCAGCTCTTCTGGGTGTAGATGAAGAATATGTTAGACAATTCAAGATGGAAACTTATAACAAAGTTGAATGAATAATACCGCTTCCGCAATATTTATTCAGATACTATCTCTAAGGGTAAAACAAAGCGGTGATGACATAAGCCATTTTAGTAAAGCACTCACTGAAAATCATGTATTCTTACTCTCCCGTTTACATTTCATCGTGGGAGTACTTAATCAGTTAATTGATGGATGTGAAAAAAAAAACGGAAAAAAATAACAAACGAAAACGAAGATCATTTATTTTTGAACTCACGACTTCATTCTATCTACGTATCTTAATTTTTCAACAACTCAGCTACTGGCAGTAGGAAAGGATCAAGGAGGAAAAACAATTCTCAAGCAACATGATGCTCTTGTCGTGGGCTTTAGCCGTCTCCAGCCCGTCTGATGACATCGAGAGCTTGGAGTCATCGCCCAGTGGGACAGCATTTACTGCTTGATCCGCCTTCAGACGCCATCTTCATTGACGAGGAGTTCCTTTGCTTTACCATTGTTTACACAAAGCTGACTTATACTGAACAAGTGACAGCACAGTAAACTATCAGTTCTATCTGGAAATATGTTGTCAAACAGGGAGCATTATGACCAGTTATCTTGGCTATCGATTGAGATGATAATTAATATTATATTTCCTGATGATAATGTTTGTCTATGAAAGAATGGTACCTTTATTTCAACCGCTATCTACTTGGCATATTGTGGAAGAATCCTGTTGAAATAAAAAAGTTGATCCATGTTACGTCGCGTTAAGCATTCTGTTAGATAGAGTTTGGTCCGAGGAATCATCACTGACGAGACGAATTCATTTTGTACTTATAATAATGTAAAACAAGAATTTGGCGTCGCATGAACATTGCATTTTACAAAAAGGTTTGTTGATTTAATCATAAATATCGAGATATATGGAGTTAACACAAAACAATAAAAATGATATCGCCAAAGAATTGTTTTTACGTTGAAGCGAGGACATTTTCAAGGCATCTTGACTTCCCTCATACAGCTTAGGACAAATGCAAAAGCAAAACCAAGCTACAAGCAGGACAACGAAACGACAATCTTGGAAGGCTAGAGAAATTGTGACAGGAAATAAGCTAGTCTGGATTCGAATTTTAGTGAAGGAAGAAGTACAAAGAGTGGAAAAAGAATTGTACGGAGGAAAGACAGAGAGAGAGAGGGAGTGTGTGTGTGTGTATGTGTGTGTGTGTGTGTGTGTCATGAATACAGAGGGAAGACAAGAGAAGGTGAGATAAAGACTCAAAGGAAGAGAGAGATGGGGTAGGAAGGAGAGGGAGATGGTCAGAAAAAAAAAGGAGGGGTGAGAGGGTGGGGTAATGTTGAGACAAACCACAAGAAAAATCTGAAAGTATTGCTATGATGATATCACTGCAATTTTTTTTTTTTTTCCAAATGGAGTGTGGATGTCTTATCAACTCTTGTGCATTACCTGTCGTCTGCCAACTGGCCCAGTTTTAGCCTATCATTATTCTACAAACCACGAGAGATGAAAGTGGCAGCAGGAAGCTGTTTGTGGCAAGAATGTTGGTCATGTGTAATATATTATGGCCCGAGGCTTTACCAAGACCAGACATCACATCTGCTTTCATTGCATTTCTGGCAAACGCTTAGGACGCGATCGTTTGATTAAACTAGCGATGATGGCTTACCAGACGCGTATTTCGCGTGGATCTGATTAAGGGATATCTGTCGAAAGCAAGTGACATTGGTTAATGATATATGGCTGTCTTCTGCTTGTTCCATTATTTCTGCTTTTATTCATCCAACAAAATCTGTATGTACACAATATAATGTAATCATGCAATTGCATATTGTATTGAGTCCAATGATTCCAGTGACACACATTTATAGGCATATATACATAGGTCAGTGTGGTGGAGGAATGACTGCTTGCAGGCGGTGAGATTATGTTCACTTAGCTAGCCTTTAATTTTGCAGCACCCACCACTTACGCGGCCGAGCACGTAATTTCACCTTATCATACTCACATATATGAAGAGCTTGATTCCAAAAGGCGCTAAATCCAACTTTTATCAATGGATTTGGCGCCTTTCGGTTGAAAGGTCTTTATAATCAATCAATCAATCAATCATTGTTCATTTCCAATCAACGAAAATCAAAACATAGTACAAGGTATACATGTCATGAAATAATATTATTCAAACATTTGCAAAAGATTCATGTAGTATCTGAGATAAATTATATAACAACATATATATATATATATATATATATATATATATATATATATGTGTGTGTGTGTGTGTGTGTGTGTGTGTGTGTGTGTGTGTGTGTACATAATGATATGGTATATGATATGACCATGCGTGACATAACCAACAAGAAGTAGTCAGACATGGAATTTTAGTTAAGGGCAGATTCTAAAAGAGCAGCTCTAAGCTTTAAAATGATGTATAACTCAATTCAAATGGACTCTCCTAACCTATCTAAATCTTGGAAAGAAAGCACTCTCTGGAAGAGTGTGAACTGAGAAAGGAGGCTCTGAAGTACAGGATCTATTCAAGCGCTTAAATCTTTTACCTCGCCGTGATAGCTGGGCGATGAATGAGACAAAAACAAGATGTAAACCATAGTTGCAACAATAATGAAGGAATTATCAGATTAAGCTGATATCAAATCTCCTCTATTAAGGCATTCTGTCCATGGTACCATGCCAACTTTCAAAACAGTGGGATCATCCTTTCAAAATTTATTAGAGTTGAAAGTGAAGAGTGTGCAAAGATTTTCGAAAAAATGAAAAATGACCTCAAAGACATACAGACATACCTGATGACACTACAAAGAAAGGTTGCAGAAAAAAAAAAACTGGTAAAAGTCCACTTTCCAATTCATTTATGATCCCAAACTTACTAATAATGTAGAAGAAGAATATCTCTTTCAGAAAATATGGAAAATCAAAAATTGACTCGCTTGAACCGTTTCACCGTTTTTGAGTCCCCACATAAAATCAACCGGTGCGACTATTTGTTGGTTTTTGATGGACGGTCACATGTATTTCATCATTTTCCCGAAGTTCATTAATACGCAAGATTGCAATTCATTATCAAAACGATGTGAAAGCTGAACATGAGACACACATTTCTTTCTCTTTTATATTTTCTTTCCGCACATGAAGCAAATCTGCTTACAGGGGCAAGGGAAATTGTCAATAAAATTGAAAAGAAACAAAAACAGGAACATACCCCGGTGTATGTCCTTGGTCATAGAAATTGACTCTTCGTAGCATTCTTTGTCTAACATTTCGACGTATAAAGCTAGTAAAGATATCAAACATCTCAAAATCAAACGAAATTGTATGTGGTATTACTTCAATTCAGAAAATGTAACATATTTTCGAAGAATTCTGTGCTACACTCTGCAAATAAGGATGATGACTATGAGAGTCATGTAAAAGTAATATGAGGATTAAGATGGTTAAAGTATAGCGCTATTTTTTTCTTACGGAAAAGTCTATGTTGATTCACAAACAAATAATTATTCAAATTCATGAAATTCTTCCGTCGAGATGTTTTTATTGCAACTGATTGACAAAATTAATTATGCTTTTACGTATTACATCAACAGGAGCGAATGATTCATCATGTACTAGAAAATTGGAAATCTAAGATGCTCATCGTGATTAAACTTCATTTTTAGTACTAGAAACACACCTTTGGCACCCCCCCCCCCCAAAAAAAAAGAGTGGGAGGTGCATCTACACATTTACGTAATAATTGATAGAAACATCAAACGTAGTATATTGATATTGATAGTGTTGAAAGTGTCAGCTTTCGTATCCAAAGTGTTATAACTGAGTAACACTGAAGTCATGTTTTATTATTGTTTGAGCAATTTAGGTATAAAATGCACTGAGTAAGCTGGAAGGAAAACATTAGAGCAATTTAAGTTCTGACCACAAATACGGATACAGACATCATTCGCTGGAAATTCATTGGATGTAATCATGCATACCCTGAAAATAAAACTGATGGAAATAGTCGTTTATATTGCGCATGTACACGGATATACTGTACTGCGCTTTTGAATAAAAAAAAAAAAAGTGAGGCTTAAGGTTCACTACTTGACAAATCCTTCCGACATTATTGAAAAAATATCAATAAATACACATTTACTTTACATTTGACATATTTTCAGTGATGTATTAAGGTTTTGGTATCTGCATGCTTACCACGTCAGTACAAAAAAAAAAAAAATGGTTTACTTCCTGTAACAGCAGTCTTGCTGTAGCAGAAAGTCGATTGACACTTAGACCAGGCTGAGTTCCGGTGGTCCTGGTTGGTTTCATGTTAAAAATTCTATAGGTGCGAGTGCATATTTTATGAAGTTTGGCAGAGTGAACACGTGTACAAGGGCATGACACCTAGATAGTGTTGTGCGTCACGGAGCCCCGTGCTATCCAAGAAATAAGAATGGGGAAACAAAAAAAAAGAAAAAGAAAAAAAGGACAACACAAAAACAACAGAACACGAAACGAAATCTAGGTAAATGTAAATTTTTACCCCTTGAAATGAGGTAAGCCTAAAAATGGGATTTTTTTTCTACATTTCTTGAATCCGAAGTTTCATATGAATATGGAATAATACAGAAAATCTTGTCTTACGAAGTGTGACGAAAAGGTATGTGTCGTGTTCCTATTTGACCTTTGCCTTTGTTTGAATGAATTTTTAGTATTTAGCAATATCTTATAAGAAGGTTAACCGCATTGAGATAGCATTGGTTTTCTGAGTTTCAATTGTTCAACTGGAAATTTTCTTGATGATATAAAGAAATTTAAAAAAGAAATGTATTTTACTGTTTGCTTGGATTCAGCACTGACACCAATGACAAGTATCGTAATATGCACTAATACTGCACAACTACCAGTGTGTGTGTGTGTGTACGTGTGTGTATGGGTGTGTGTACGCACGCGTGGTGTGTTTGCGTGTTATTTCGCTAACGTTTTAGCTTGCCGTGTTCAAAATACAGTAAACGAACCCAAATACTTGTCAGTATTATCAAGTCGCTATCTTTCTAATTGTCACTACACAGGCATCATTTAAAAATGCAGCGAAGTACTTCAACCAATTAGTATTATCTTTATGGAAGAAATATTACCAATATGAGAGAATTGTTTCTTGAAGTCTACTTGTAATCTTCAGTGTGTGTGTTTTTTGTTTCATTGTCAAATTCTTATGCTATTAGGTGAGATCACAGTTCAAGATATGCCCTTTAGAATCAGATAACGCTTATTCAATGATTCTCTAATCTGATTACGTTTAGAGAGAGCGTGATCATGTTAATGTCATCTTAGTAGGCGATATAGTGTGAGACAATAGACATATTAGTATAAGATTTTTTATCAGTAGACACGTGAGTAAATTTTGTCTTCGGTTTGGACATAAAGAGACTAGCAAATGTCCTCCCTCCTGTCCCTCACTAACATTTCCCTCCTTGTAGCATGTTCAATAATTCAGTCATCTATTGCATCTATTCCTTCGACAACAACACATATTGGGGCTGCTGGCTTCGAATCACCTAGAATCTGCCAAGATGTATTCATAGCGCATTTATAATGTATAATTTATTTCGTCGTACGTTTCATGGAATTTGTTCGTATTTGAAGGGCCAACATCTCACATGACATAACCCTGCATAACAAAACCAACAAAAAAGTCGTCAGACATGAATGGTGTATAACTCAAGTCAAATGGACTCTCATAACCTAAATATTGGGAAGAATGCACACACTCTGAAAAAGTGTGAACTGAGATAAGATGCTCTGAAGTACAAGGTCTATTCAATTGTTCAAGCGCTTAAGCTCTTCCAAGCTGTGCTAGCTGTGTGATGAATGGGACATGCAAACCACCGGAGCAAGAAAAATTAAGTGATTATCAGATTAAATCAGTTATACCTAATCAACACATTCTGTCAGTGATTAATGCCAACTTTCAAAGCAGTGGCATTATCCGTTCAGCTATTAGAGTTGAAAGTGAAGAGTGTTCAAAGGATTTTCAAAAAATGAAAAGGGACCTCTAAGACATGCCTAACCGCACTATTGGATGTTCTCTCTCTCTCTCTCCAAAAAAAAAAAGCCCACAAACAAACAAACAAACAAACAAGTTGTAGAGAAACTGCTGAAAACACATTTTCCCATTCATTTTATGATCCCAAACTTAGGAATAAAGTAGAAGAAGAATAACTCTTTCAGAAAATATGAAAAACTCAAAATTGACTTGGTTGACCTGTTTCATCTTTCTTAAGTCCTCACGTAAATTCTAGGGGCACGACTTTTTCCTTGTTTTGTGATGCACGGTCAAAACATGTTACAGAGTCATGACATTTATTTCAATTTTAATTTATTTTCATATTTCTCACGAAGATGCATCATACAATACTAACATTACAAAGCATACATTTGGTGAAACTTTACCGGAAATGTACCACTGTCTGTCTCAATATACACACAAAAGTCTGTTCGTAGTGTTGGGCTATGCTCATAGTAATACGATAAATATGATGGGGCCTACTAATGGTAAAGCAAGCTTGTTCAGTCGTACGTCCCAGGATAAATCAAATAAGGGGAAAGTAATTGGAGACAGATATCTACTTAGACCATACTATGATTGAGAGAAATCGATTAAAAGAAAGAAAACAAATCCACTCCAATAAATGCTATGTAATGAAACACACACACACACAAAATTAGTATTACGATAATGTAGGCCTATTCGAAACAAAATACGCCAACCAGCCCATAACATTTGATCATTAGTTTGCAAGGGATCAGTTCAATGCAAATTTGCTTGGTGCTTGATTTTTGTTCTTCAAATTTCTCCTCAGTTTATGTCTCTGAACAGAGATATGTAATATCTTTCATTTTGTTAAGTTCTATAATGCTAATTCAACTCTTCAAGGTAACAGTATTTTCAATTTGTGTATGTGCGTGCGTGTTTGTTAAAAAAAAACTGAATATGTGACCGTGCACCTCAAAACGAACATAAAGTCGCACACACGAGGACTGAAAATAAGTGAAATGGGTCAACCTAGCCGAACTTGACTTTTTCATATTTTCTGAAAGAGCGGGTCTTCTTTTACATTATGCTAAAATTTGGTATCATAAAACGGGCAGGAAAGTGTGTCTTTTAGCAATTTATCTCGAACATTTTTGGTAGAATAGTGTGATTAGGTGTGTCTTTAGAATCCCTTTTTCATTTCTGAAAAACCTTGTCCACACTCTTCACTTTCAACTCTAATAACTTTTGAAGAGATAATGCTACTGCTTTGAAAGTTGGCATTGCTTATGAACAGAATGTGTTTATGAGGCATGCTTAATTTCAGTTTGATCTGATAATCCCTTTATTGTTGTTACTCTGGTGGTTTACTTCCTGTTTTTTGTCCCATTCATCGCACAGCCAGCACGGTTTTGTAAAGATTAAGCGCTTGAATAGACACTGTACTTCACAGCCTCTTTTCTCAGTTCACACTTTTCCTGAGTTTGTGCTTTCTTTCCAATGTTTAGATAGGTTAGGAGAGTCCATTTGATTTGAGTTATACATCATTTTAAAGCTTAAAGTCTGCTCTTTCAGAATATGGTCTTAACTAAAAATTCATGTCTGGCGACTTTTTGTTTGTTTTGAGGTGCAAGGTCACATATATTCATGAACGCGATCACCTTATCATTTAATCTTGATATTCATTCATGCTATAACATAGGGATAAGACGCCAAATGAGATGCAGACTGCTATATGTAAGGCGTCTGGTAAGACAAAGGAGAAATTCAAAATAAATACAATGTATGGATGCATGTCTTATTGTAATTGACCATATTTCCAGGTTAAACATGAAGAAAGATCGGAAGGACAAGAATCGTTAATTATATTTACATGTATACTCCGCAGGGAGAATATATGATATTAAAAAGGAATGATGTTTGCTTGCAATATTCCCTTTCGAAAACCTATTAGGAGAAAAAAAAAAACTATGGGCAAAGAATTCATTGTTTCTTTGCTCCGACGGGGGTAGGGGGTACAGTGAAGGAGTACATGTTCAACTCCTCTCTCCTTTTTTCACCAAGCATAATCCTGCAGACAAAATCAGCTTAAACCTATTTTTGGTTTAATATTATGCAAAACGGATAATTTTATATGCAAGAAGTGATATAACGGGTCGAAAATACTTACGTCTTACGTGGGTGTACTGTGATGGCGTGTTTGTGCGTTTAACAACGTCCAGGAAAGAGATATGCGTCTGGTCTTACGTAAATATGTTTTATTTTTATTTTTCCTTCCCTTTAATCCTGACAGAGAGAAACAGATGGTTATGTTCCGAATCGAATGTTTGATGTTACAATACTAAAGTGACATGCTAAACTTCGTTTGAACATAAATACATCATCGATCAGGTGCGAAATAAGAAAACCCTATACATTTACATTAAATTGATCCGTTTCAAGTAGTATATACAAGCAGTGTAAGTGCTGTCATATACACACATGTATACATAAATATGTATATATATATATATATATATATACATAAGGTGAAGCGGGCTCGGCCTCGTACGTTGTGGGTGCTGCATTAACTTTATGTATAGGTGTGACAGACTGCGAGCAGTCATTCCTCCGTCACTTAATATATATATATATATATATATATATATATATATATATATATATATATATAATACTATTTCCAGCCATAAGGGGAAATGCATAATAAATTATAGTTTGGGGGAATTTTGGTAAAAAGCATGAAAATATTCCGAAAAAATGCGAATATTGCCCTTTTGGAAAAAAATTATGCATTAATATGGGCTCAATGCAGAAATGAAATGAAATGCTTTTATCTTATCTAAAATATTGGAAAAATTGATATCTACAAGAACAATTAATTTTCTGAATTTGCATAATGTTTTTACAAATTCTCAATTTGGGTTTCGTCAGAAACATAGCACCATTCATGCTCTTTTAAAGTTTATTGACCACGCTGCGTATACTATTGATAATCATTCTCATCTTATTGGTATCTTCCTGGGCTTCTCCAAGGCCTTCGATACAATTAATAATGAAATATCACTTTATAAACTGTCTCATTATGGAATACGCGGGAAGGCCTTGGAGTGGTTCAGGAGTTACCTACAAAACCGAAAACAATGTGTATCTCTGAACGGGTACAGCTCGAGTTTAGAATTCATTAAATGTGGCGTCCCACAGGGTAGTTTATAAGGACCTTTACTTTTTATCATTTATATTAATGACTCTTGCAGATCATCTGACATACTCTCATTTATACTTTTTTGCTGACGAATCAAACATTTTCTTTCCTCACCAAAATCCAGATACTCTTGTACGCATCGTTAATTCCGAATTGAAAAAAAGTAACTCAGTGGATAAGAGCTAATAAATTATCACTTAATCTCCAAAAAACTAAGTATATGCTTTTTAGAAATTCTTTAGAAGATTTAGGCAGAGGTATTGCTTTTGATGACACTTTGTTAGAACGAGTTTTTCATATAAAATTTCTTGGTATCACAGTGGACGATAAACTTTCGTGGAGGCCGCATATTACAAACATTAGTACAATAATTTCACGCAATATTGATTATTATTAATAGACTCAAGTTTCATATTCCATTGTCCTCTTTGTTGACGTTGTATTTTTCTCTAATTTTACCTTATCTTAATTACGGACTCCTAGCGTGGGGTAGTGCCATCAAAATTTACTAGATAAACTACTGTTATTACATAAAACGGTTATTCGTATTATTTGTGGCGTCCCGCCACGTTCCCATACAGAGCCATTATTTACCAAATATAAGATTTTGAAAATTAAATATTTGTATTTTTTCAACTTGGTCAGTTTATGTTAATTACAATGTAAATGCACTTCCCATTACTTTCAATTCAATTCATTCAATTCAGTCTTTTCATGATTATCCCACTAGACAATCTAATGAGTTTCATTTACCCCTCCTGAGAACTTAATTGCCTCAGAATACATTTAAATACACCGGTCCTAGATTTTGGAACTCACTGAGCTGTGAAATAAGAAATTCCCCATCTTTGTATTCTTTTAAGCGCAAGTTGAAATCTTTTCTATTAAATCCTCTCTGGTATGTTTTTTCCCCCTTAGCTATAGGTTTCGTCAACCTCAGGGTGTATCATCCACCCACCAATCGTTCAATCACTGAATTCATTATTACGTAAAGAAGTAGCCATCACAATCCTTGCACAGCTACATGCAGCGCCAACTCTATGAAGCACATTCTCTACCATCCCCTGTTCCATTTCCCTTGTTCAGCGTGTAGGCATTCTCTCATTCTCTCTTTTTCTTTCTTTCCTTCCATACTTTTCATCTATTCTGGCAAGTTGTGTCATGTTGTTGTGTTTCTTCTGTTTTGTCCCGTCCTGTCGTATATCATATTTGTCACAAGTGTTTGTAAATAAGCAATTCATAAGTTTTATGAGTGGTTCACAATCTACAAGCCTTGCTTTTTAGTGGACCTCTCTATTCTTTCTTCCTTTTTTTTTTCAACTGAAGCATGACTTTGTATTATCTTTTTTTGGCAGTATGCGCTCTTATGTTTATCGATATCATTTCTTTATTGCAAAGGTAAGTGTTTTTTGTTTATGGTGTAATACCTGATTTATCTTGTGTTACGTTTTTGTTCAAAGAAAAAAGGAAGAATGATAATAAATGAATTGAATTGAATTGAACTCACGAGAGCACAAAATGCATCTCATACCACTAAATTTTGTATGTTAATGAGAAAACACAATTCCTTTTAATAAAAAAGCAGATATACCTAAATTCCCCCAATGACTTGTTTTCTATGTACATCCAATATATACACCCATTTTTTTTTTTGCATCCCTGCCAATCTCCCCTAAATTGTATTGATGCCACAGTCCTCAATCTATACACAATATGACATCTGTGCCCTAATGTGGAGTAGTCCTGAGGCCCAAGATCAATGGTAATCAAGGCTTTGTAAAACATTGTCAAAACCTTAAGGGGAATAAAAAATGTCCCCTTTTGAATGAATTCACCCTATGGACGCTTTTATACTTGTATGTATGTATATATATAAATATATATATATATATATATATATATATATATATGTATATATATATTGTATATATATACATATATAGAGCCAGGTTTAGTTGTCTTACTTCTTTTGTGTACTTGCTTGTTCTTCCGCTTTTAGATAATTGCTGCACCTGTGTGTGTGTGTGTGTGTGTGTGTGTGTGTGTGTGTGTGTGGTGTGTGTATGTGTGGAAGTTAACCAACTAAAAATCACGACGGATGGAGAAAACCAAAGCGTATTGGGCTTTCTGCACATCGTTAGTTCATGCTCTAAGATTCTAAAAGAAAAAAAAAGAAACAAGAAAAAAACAACACTTCTAGCATAAATATTATACTATCCAATATACAAATTATTAGTTTGAACAATTAATCATTGGAAACATAAGCAGACATCAGTTTTATAAGTAGCCTTTTGGTTATAGTATATAAACATAGTTTTGCCCCAAATACAAAAAAAAAAAAATCGTCGGCTTTGCCATAGATAATGCTTTTGATACTGACAAAAAGATAACACCAACGCATTGTTGTTAGCGAAATTGGTACTGTGCTATGGAACACCTTCTAATATGCCATGGGACATACATTGGATGATTCATTTTTATGTTGCTGCAATGCTGGGAGGGACCTAAAACTGGTTTTGACTTTGTAGGAAACGTCTCCCTGATTAGGAATATCAGTGTCCCGACACTACGGTGATATGCATAAATCTATAGCATGCAGTTCAAGCTTACTTCTCTTGTCCACATACCACCATCAGATTTATTATCATAATTGTTTGATATCCAAACTATTGCGAAGTACTGCGAGGTTTTCCTTGCATCTGCAATGGTTGGGGGCGGGGAACAATATAAATACCGTGGATTTGAAGAAAAACATAATATTAGCCTTTAACCTCATAATATACATTTTGGGGTCTAAAGGAAACCTCCGGGTGATTTTCAGATTTTCACATTTGAACAACTATAAATTAGTTATACTGAGGACAGAGCTTCAGAATTTGTGATTATTGGAAAGAAGAATAAGAACATTTTCAAAATGTATAACAAATTGCAATGAACAAGGATGATGACATGGCAGAGTCACCATAGGAATGCATGAGTTGGGGCTCAAGGAAGCAGAACAAAAGAAGAAGGCATGCATATATTATACACAGGTGAACTCGCAAGCAAGCGGTATTGTAATAAAATTACACTGTTACATTTCTGAAATATGTGAACCTCCTATGTCATCATCCTTGTTCAGTGTAATTTGTTTAAGGTTTTTCAAAGTATTGTTTCTCTGCTCAAAAACCACAATAGATTCCTCAAACCTATACATGGAGTTGTTGATTTATGTACTACATGATGTGAAATTATAAAAATCGTCTGGAATGTCCCTTTAAGCAAAGCAGACCATGGTGGAAAAAAAGGTTCCAAATTACAAATGGACTGATAGAGTATAGGCTTATCTACAAAACATTTTATAGGTTGATACTAAAAAAAAAAGCAAGAGGGCTGCTTGAAGTGAGATGAATTATTTTCAAATACCTCCTTTGAATGAAACATGAAGTACACACATTTTGCAGTAAATCATGTTTAACACAATTGATCTGTGTTTTATCGATTTGAAATTATCGCTTGACGTCTCTTTCATACAGTGTCAGGGCCCGAATAATAGAACAAGATTCTAGGACCCTACCCCCTTGTACTCTTCCTCAAGGACCCCGGTGAATTGATGAGACCCTGGATGGAAAAATATCTGTCGAGAACATAAACACGTATGCCAAATTTTCCGCACATCAGATCTTTCCACTGCGACAATTGCTACTGAAAATGAGAAAAATACAAAGGGTTGAAATTTTATGAACTATCCGTTGCATTGTTCATAATACAAACAAAAGCACAATTTAAATGATTCTAATAATCAACACATGACAAGGTATTTATACCTATATATAAAATACAAGTTTCTCAATTTCATCATTTCATCAATACACAGTGCACTGCCACAGCATTGCATCATTTGGTAAGTCGGAACATATTTTTGAATCATACATATTCCTAATTCGTCAGCTTCAGTTGAAGCAAAATTCAATATTGATGAATATGTATGGCGCATGAAACATTCAATGATATATTGTAGGGGCCTACATGAAAGCAATTTGCAGTTGCAGATGCGATGTCACGTTCTTTGCAGTCATATTTTATCCATCCCCACAAAATCAACGAATCTTTCCATGAACCAATGCTGTTTATTTCTTCAATTGCTTTTCGCCGACACATCTGCATGCAAAACGCAAAATTTGGACTGACGTTTCATGAAAGCTGCCATCTTGGATTTCGAGTAATATTACGGCGATCGTGAATGGCCTACTTCACTGTAGCGTCTAAATACGATATCTCTGATTGGTTGGCTGATTTTTAAGTGCAGATTGTAGCCAAAATTAATCCCCTTTTCGCTCTTCTGCGAGCAGCTTTTTTTTTTTGACTTGGGGATATACATTTTCTGAACAAGAATTGTACAATTACTGTCTAGGACTTGTCCCCCCTCCCCCAACGCGTTGCTTCAAATAGACCCCTAGATGGACATGAATCATGGCCTATAATGAAATGGAAGAAATAGAGCTAGCTATCCCGCATGATGACATGTTAAACTTCAAAGGGTGCCACAGGTTTTGCGATAGTAGAGATACAGTAGTGATGGCATTTGTATATGCAGGTTTGACGGATTGAATATTATACTCGAGGTGTACCTTGGCACAATTTTTGCTTGTTGATTATCATGTTTTCAGAATTGGTGCACGCATGGGAAAATGGACAAGGTAAAGCGAAGCGTGTATATAGGCACGTATTTAATGCCAAGGACACCACCCGTCACACATGGCTGATATTGTCTGTAGCGTCGGCGACAGCTTGATTTGTACGAAAGCTGCCTGTTACGGCGGCAACACTGCAATAACAAGCTCTACTCATCGACTCACACAATTTGCTAATAGCAGACTAATCATCTCCTAATAGCACATCGGAACTTTAATGACATTCCCAAGTAAATTATGGCAGTAATGTGATACGCGTATATCAGAAGTTCAAGCTTGTCACTTACAAATGAACTTCTGGCCATAGCAATTGCCGGAAATAGCATTGCTGTCGTGCCCGGATTCACCCTATTTCACACGATATCTTTCCTAAAATGGGATTAAGGAAAGAATAATAAACATGTTTATCTTCGAATCGTAGAAACAACTCCAATTGTTTGTCATGAATAGATGAAACGATGTGTATTATATTAAGGTCGGCCTATTCTCTTCTGAGAATAAATGCATATTTTAGTTTCCAAAAGAAATTTGAGGGATAAGATGAATTTAATAAATCATGTAAAGCAATAACAACAACAACAACAAAAGCAACAAAAGCAACAATTTTGCATATTTATTTACTTTTGATGGGCCTAATTCTGTGTTGTTTTGTAATGTTCTCATGATGAGTTCATGTGTCATGATGAAACAGTGTTTAATGTGTTTTATGTTCGGTTCAGGATTATGCTCTCTGTACTGCATATTCAGCTTGATCAGTAGGCACCAGCGTGAGCAGTGGCTTGAGCCATCGCATTAATATCGACGTGTAAGGTACAACTGTTGTTGGGCCAGATGGAATCTTGTTCTGTGGACCAAGCAATGATTACGCGCTTTCCTTTCACGGTATCTGATGTGTCTAACACTGTGAATCTGAAATCAGCGGTTTGGACCCTGGATTGTGGATATCGGCCTATCATAATTTCCTGAAGGAAGTTGTAATCAACACTGAAACATTACATCAGTCAGCTATTCTTACACTGAAGGTTGCTGATCGCCCATCCGACAAGATGTCTAATCTAACGGGTAGAATTTTCCTTTCTATCCCATGTCTAATTCCTGACCTATTTATGCCATATTGGCCGAAGAGCTAGCATGGTAAGTGTGGGTGGTGGCTTTTTAAAAGGTTATCATCTTGCTGGCTCTTTCACAGTCAGTGAAACCAACGGATTTACGTCAAATATATCTAGGTCAGCAGATATATGGACTGCGTTGACATGCATATGGTGCGTTTTACTCTCAGCTTTCTGCAATAATGCAGTTTTACTACTGCGGTCTGTTCCATCCTTTATTGTCTAAAGATTGGCAACTCAATCAAAGCACAGAGGTTGGAAACCAATAAGCACACCTTGTATGATAATAATACATTATGTAGTAAAATGTTGTGGAGTGTGCGATACATCGCTATTGAATATATTTAGGTATCGATTGATCGATGTAATGTCAAAAGAAGGTTTGCTGTCTAGGAATAATCGGCACGCTCAACACAGGAGAGCTAGACTTCGCTAAAACCGTGATTATAATTTTCCTTTTTTTTTAAATCTATAACGGTAATTTTTCTTTCTTGTTTTGCTTTGTTTTGTTTTTGATTTTTTTTTTTTGGTGAGATTCTTGTCTGTCATCCCCGAAGAAACATAGCACAAAATCATGAACACAAACTTAGCTTCCTAATGAGGGTATCATGAAAGAAACCTTTTGCGTCTGTGTCCGTGTCCTCACATAGTCTACTTTTTTTTTTTAGGGGGGGGGGGAGGGCAAAGAACGCCAATGACCACTGATTATTCCGCAAAGCTTATAGTTTGAAACAAACGCATACTATAAATAGAACGACGGTGAACCATTTTTTTTTTTTTGTGAGAGGTGATGTAAATGTACATACTGCCAAGGTGTGTACGATTGTGATTGTGTGTTTGTTTAAACATTGCTTTTGGCGAGTGATTATTAACGCCATGCAAATGTATACTGAAATTGTGTTCAATATTAAATCTTACTGCATTTATCTGGTATAGATTTACGCAGATCATTGATTTACAGATACATGACAGAAGTAAATGATGCAAGGAGACAAAGATAATTAATTTTCTTTTGCGCAGAAGTTGTTTATCCCTTGAAAACGCCATATAAAAGTAGAGAAAGAAAGACAGGAAAGAGGTTTTCGAGAGCTTTTTGGAAATGAGCGTTTGCTACGATGAGTGGAACATTGTGTCCTCATAGAGAAAGAAGGGAGAGAGGAAGAGAGGGAGAGAGAGAGATTCGCTTGGCGTAAAAGGAGACATCCTAGAATGTTTTGTTGGAGGGTTTGAGTGATGAAGCGTGCGTGAAGTAGCTTTGGAGAGTCGGAGCAGAGTGGGGCCCAGCTGGGAGGGTAGAGGAATTGGTAAAAGGTGAATTGCCTACATCATAATCCCGTTTTGGATTAATATTTTTATTTGTTGTGTTTTGCATTGATTAAGAATGTGAGTTAAGCATACAGGATGACACGTGATAATGAATTCAACCTTCTTTTTTTTCTCTCTATTTGAAATAACTAACTCTTGCAGATATTGGGAAAAAGTAGCAAAGCCACAGTGGCAGACTTACAAACCAATTAGGCGAAATGAGAAGTGAGTATCGAACAAGGAGGCTTCCAACCATCACGGGTTATAATGGAATGTACTCGAGCAGTCCCCTTTTAAGGCTTATTTTTCCAGTTTCATGTGAAATCATTCCTATACTACCTGCAGAAGGGAACTTTTCAAAGAGATGCGACAGCTGCTTGCAGCACTGCGACTCTAGACAGTCATATTTTTATTGCAATTCTTGTTTTAGGTTAATTTTGCAACATGATCTATACGCTCTATTAAAATGATACGATGTAGTACTAGATAAACAGTGAGTACAAGATGTGGGAATACAGTGATTGAAAAAGCTTTAATTAGGTTGGTTCAACACTATAGGCAAATCGGAATCCCGTGAGGGGATAAATCCTATACTCTTTTTTTTTTCATATTTGATGTGGTCGATTGTAATTGAATTGAAATTCAAATTGTTTCGAATCGGAATATAGAAATTTGCCAGGAGAGCACTGTACTTGTATAGGAGAGTGGCATTATGCACAGACGGATGGAAGAAAATGGCATGGACAGTGAAAGAAGGAACCAAAAACTCCCAGGAATGGCAATCTCATCATACATGAAAATAATCCTGAAAGTGCGTCAACCGCTGTGGTCCACTTCAATCACTTGGTAAATCAATTATAGAGTGTTCGTTAAAAAAAGAGAGAAAGAAAAACAAAGGAAACTTCCAGAGAAGACGAAGAGAAATATAACTAATAAGCAACACTGGAAAGTGTATGTACTTGCTAGTCCTTACTATTTGTAGAGTAAAGAGCTGAAACAGATCCGGTTAGAAATCAGACTTTTTAGTAGGTAATTCTCATTCTGTATATCATCAAAAGAAAGACAATCTTACCAATCCGAGAATAAAAACTAACAATTTGCTGTCGTCGTAACAATACTTTAAGTAGTTCAATGAAGAAAAAATTGAGCTGGACATTTTTCGTTGTGTGATTAAGTTGACAGTACAGAGATGATTGAACTGGTATATCTTGTTAAATCAATCTTTGAGTAAAAATAGGAACGTATAAAAGTGTAATGATTAAGTTAATATCACTTTCAAAATGTGTACTCATGTACTGAAATTCTAAACAACAGCAGCAATAACGTAACTTCTAAAAACAACCCCCTTCTAAAACAAAAACTAAACAAAACAAAATAAAGCAGGCGTTTGCCTTCCTTTCTAAACCATGCTGCTCAATAATTATGGATATCTCCCCTCGAAGGTTGACTGCACGGAATAATACTCCGTCAATAGTTATGTGATATATTCCTACCTTCTCTCACTGTGTCTACCCGTTCCTCCCTCTGTGAATCAATGGTCGCACAATGGACCGTACAATTCAACAATCAGTTCATTGCCATTAGGTCGCATGTAAAAACATGTTTTTTGGGCTGTTTGATTACATATACTTCGTGAAACCAGATCTTGCTAAGAGATGTAGAGGAAAGCTAGATATGGTCCAACAAGGTAAGTGGTTTGATGAGGTTAGAAACAAACTATCAATAACGAACTGTACACACAGTGCAAATTACCTGCATGACGCAAAAGATCATTACCATGAATCTACTAGTATTACAGCGTCCATAATCACGGCAGCTTACAGAGTGCATCATCATTCAGTATAGTCCGATCTAAGGCAGTGACAGAGGGGAAGTGGTCTGCTGATATTTATTTTTATCTATCTATCTATCTATACATATATTCATTTATTTATTTTCACAGTGAACCTCTGACGCAAATCACACCTATCTCGCTTCAAAACGATAAATAAGACAGGCTAAGTTCAATCACCATAAGTCATAGAGGGAGTAAGAGTGCATTTGTGTGGCCACAACGTCTGCCTTCCTGCCTCTCTAGCGGTACCCTGGCCATACAGCTCCCACTCGTTGTCCCTCTAGAGGGGAAATGGTTTAGATTGTTGGCATTTACGGCGAAACTTTCTGAGTAATAAACAGGCGATAAGCACGAACACAAGGCAAGAGGACTTTGGGTGGGTCGATCCTAGTCAGACACAGATAAGATGACTGCAATATGCGCTGGGATACGCCAGGCTTAAGTGATACTGATAGAGAGTCTGAGGGGAGTGAGTGAGGTGATGAGTCCCAACGATAGGTGTAGACATCATGTTAAGAATAATAACAAAAAAAAAAAAACACGAACACACACACACAATGGTTTAGGATTCATCATACCCTCCCCATTATAGCAGGCGTGCATTCTTCCCTTTACATTAACGTTGGGATGTTGTGTAGATACGACAATGCGGTCACGAAGACACGAAGAAAACTAATGAGCCGTAATGAACATTTATATGAAAAAGCCCACGCGAAGTAGCGAATCAAAAACTGCCGTGTAGTGGTGTGACAGATTGAAATTACAGTGACCTATGGATCAGCAGGAAAATCAAAACACAAAAGACCCGGTAACGGTCTGGATGAAGACGAAGCCAGTGTTCAGGAATTCCGGCAAATGTCTGGAGCGCAGTGGAAGAAGACTAGTCCATAACCTAAGAGTGAGGATAAGTTTATTGAACCTCGCTATTTTCTCATCACTCTTGCCTGTAAGAATTGGGTCAGAGTAGGCATAGTGAAGAGTAGCGGTAAGAACATGTCTCTTATAATGGTGTGCTATCGATTGTCTAATTAGCTGAAGGAGGGTAGTGGAATCCCGCATTAGGCCAAAGAATCGTGCGATAATCAGGAACGATAAATAGCAAATTAGATGGTATCATGCAGGTATGCAAGGTTGGGCACGATAACGAGCTCACTGAATGATTGCATCCCCGTACCTTTTTGGACAATGTCTTTGACTTACTTAAATTAGATCAGATAGAACGTGCCGTCGACATTCTTGCCAGACCTGAGTGGATTTGTTGAACTGTCATCGGCTCGGGATTTATGGAGATGAAGAAAACTGTTACACATCATTACTGTTACCTGCCAACCGTAATCCATGCATCTTGATAATCGAGTGAGAATGCAGTCGGGAACAACTTGTCTCAAGGTTTTGAGCTGAAAAATCAGTGGATCGTTACACTATCCCAGACTGACATTATGACTTCCATGATGAAATAACGTATAATGCGTACTCCTACAGAACTCTTCTTGTCACAACGTTGTGACATTGATTGCGTGTCTATGGCTCTTCTAGTTGATTTATATGAAACAAAGATATTGCAGAATTACCCTCTCAATATTCTTCACTTCATTAACGAGCATCACAAAAAAGGAGAGGATCCCCCAAAGCTATACGATGATAATTATTTTAAACACTTATCAGGGCAGCATGTTGCTTGTTTCTCGCTTTATACATGCCATTTTAGGTTTTTATCACATCATTATGTGACCGTGCATCACAAAACGAACAAAAAGTCGCACCCCTTGATTTTACATAAGGACTCAATAAAGGTGAAACTTGTCAACTAAGTCAATATTGATTTTTTCATATTTTCTGAAAGAACTACCCTTCTTCTACATTATTCTTAAGTTTAGGATCGCAATATGAATGGGAAAGTGCATTTTCAGCAGTTTTTCTACAACCGTTTTTCGTAGAGTAGTGGGATCAGGTATGTCTTAGAGGCCCCTTTTCATTTCATGATAACCCTTTGCACACTCTTCACTTTTAAATAACTTTTGAAGGGATATAGCTACTGCTGAAAGTTGGCATTAATCATGGACAGAATTTGTTTATAAAGCATGCTCAATTTCAACTTAATCTGATAATCCCTTCATTGTTGTTGTCCCAGTGGTTAACAACCTGTGTTTTGTCCCAGTCATCGCAGAGCTAGCACAGTTTGGTAAAAATTAAGCGATTGAATAGACGGATAGACACTGTACTTCAGAGCCTCTTTTCTCGGTTCACACTATTCCAGAGTGTGTGCTTTCTTTCCAATATTTAGATAGGTTAGGAGAGTCCATTTCAATTGAGCTATACATCATTTTAAAGCTTATCTTTCAGAATCTGCCCTTAACTAAAAATCCATGTCTGATGTCTGACGACTTTTTGTTTGTTTTGTGATGCAGGGTCATATATATATATATATGTATATATATATATATATATATATATATATATATATATATATATATAATAATAATAATAATAACAGCGATAGGTTTCTGCTCGGAGTCCAAGACAGTATTGATTCACAACAGTAGTTCAATATGAAAAGTCCGTGAGAGACGTAGTTTTGACGAATTTTCGCCCATAGGGCTTTGTCAAGTCAATGGCAGATTTTATTTGGGAGCAGATATAAATCAAAATAAAAGATGCGTCGTCAGTGGCAGCGCGTCCATAACAAAATGCGCACATATACAAGTAGCGCACAAAGTAGGACGTCACAAAGCAAGAAAATGGAAGATCGCAGATGAGGGAGAGAGAGAAAATAGAAACGAAGATAAAAATGACATACACAGAGGCAGAGAAGATAAAGAGAGAAGGATTATATAGAGATTATATATAGAGAAGGAATATATATATATATATATATATGTATATATATATATATATATATATATATATATATATATATATATATATATTAATTACAATATATAGTAGGATGGAAGGCGTTGCTTTATCAGTGACTTAGCTGGACAGTCTGTTTCGGCCGAAGCCTCGTCAACAACTAAATCAGTTTCTGGTTAAAGTACAGTGTAAGACGAGTGCTGACGAGGCTTCGGCCGAAACAGACTGTCCAGCTAAGTCACTAATAAAGCAACGCCTTCCATCCTTGTATAGTATATGTACTACATGGGCTCCTATGTAGTTGAGCACTGTCAGCCATATTGCAGTTCACACTCTACTTACGTTTATATGTATATATATATATATATATATATATATATATTGATAAGGTAGTCCACGTGTTGGCAAGATAAAAAGATAAGTAACAAAGCTGCAACAAAGTTCATGCTGTATTCACCAACGGTTTATTTCTTCACACAAATTTTCGGGCGTCTCGCCGCCCTTTCTCAAGTGTTGATACTGAGAGAACAATAACAAACATAAACAAACATAACAAACATAGTAACACGGTTGCAATATATTGTTATGGCTTAATTTTGTTATTGTTCTCTCAGTATCAACACTTGAGAAAGGGCGGCGAGACGCCCGAAAATTTGTGTGAAGAAATAAACCGTTGGTGAATACAGCATGAACTTTGTTGCAGCTTTGTTACTTATATATATATATATATATATATATATATATATATATATATAATCTACATTGATAAGGGACTGAAAAAGAAAAAAAAAAGGAACGATCTTCCTGAGTAGATATAGATTTACAATACTAATAAATACGGGAACGATAACCCAAGCATTGGCAAAAACAAGTGTGTTGATGTTTGTTTCATTTTGGTGTTAATCGACATTTATTTTCTATTTGTTAAAACAACATACAATGGACATACTTATTGAATTCAAAAGTGTTCACCAAAGATGCTTTTAGTCTCGCAATAAACTGCTGTTAGAGTTGCAATTTCAAGGATATATATATTTTTTTTAAAGCAAACCGAGGAATACATTTGCCATGATAACTCGAACGATGTTATACAATGATGAAGAGCTGTCAAAGAACTTTTGTATTGGCAGTATGATATTATATCTCATAACGACACCTACATTGAAGTCAAATAGGAAGAGCAAATAATATGCATATATATAACGATGAACACTACATAGTAGTGACATCTACATAGATTTCAGAAGTAAAACATGGATGATACAAACGAAAACTAATTCAAAACAGACGCATTATAAGACAAGCATATTAACGTGTTTTTCTTTTTCTCCTGCATTCTTACCAACATATCTACGTATAAAAAAATGTTTTGCATTACATTCAATCCAGCTTGTATTTTATCACTTATTTTACATTATGAAATCTAGATTGCTTGCGTCCACGAAGGCACATGCTGTAGTTCCCCCTTTTTTTCTCCCTTTTTTTCTCTCTTTTTTTCTCTTTTTTTTTGCTTTCCTTTTCTCTCTTTTTCTCTTCCCAATCATCTTGATGTCAGTTGACATCGGTTCGTTTATTGTGTTTTATATTGATGTTTTGTGTATTTTCTGAGGGTCCCATATCGTACAAGCTTTGCTTTTTAGTGGGACCCTCCACTTCCATCCTCATCCTTAGTTGACTTGTATTATACGCGTTATGTATTTAACAAAGATGTAATCGCATCTACTTCTCATTTTCATAATTTTCTTATGTACCTTTTCAAATTTTGTCTGTATCACAAATATTCCGTGCATATGCAATGTACATAATTTCTTTGTTCATTTTGATGGAGGTGAAAATAAAGTTGAATCTTGAATCTTGAAACGTAATATACTGTCTGTGGAGGCCTGGGCAGACAAACCGTGAAGCACTGCCGACTTGTAGGAACAGGTAATGAGAAAGTAGACTAGATGGGCATTGACAAGCGTCCGGCCAGACATGCATAACTCGTACGGCATTTTACATGTTTAATGGAGGAGAACGCATTAATATGATCGCTTAATTTGTCCACTGCATACGAGTAACGTCTAATTGAAAGTTGGGCTACGCGATCTGCATTGCTGAGGCAGATATGGAACGTGCGTGTCTAATTTCGATGCGATATATCTAGACGATGCGAATAGCTGTTTATGTAAACCTTAGGCTCATTTGTACCATCAAATAGATGTTTCTTTAGGGTCTCAAGCTAGGTACAATATAATACAAAATTTCTTTGATTATACCAAATGTTCTCTCTGTATATTTCCCTTCTTCTTCATGATTTTCCTCTTTTTTATTAGTACACATGGTATTTCCCTTCCCCTCCTTCTTTTCCTTGTCTGCGTGTTCTAACGATCTAAACAGTAGGACTGTTCCTGATAACAAACCTGATGCACACATTATAATCTATGATTATTGTATCCTGTCGTCGAATTGGGAATTTCATTTATTTTCATAAGAAATTAAATAGTTCAGAAACCTCTACTTGAACCTGATAGTACCTGTAAGGGAGATGAAAGTAAACTATGCACAAAATATGGACCTACGTTATGATCTATGGCTACTGCAAGAGCGTAAAAGTACATGCAATGAGGCGGCCAATCTATGTCTTCGACGCAAAATGGAGCTGACAAGAGCAATGTAAACAAGATCACCGATATATGAAATTGTGCGGAGTGATGAATGTTGCTTCTTTGTTTCCCTATCTCTTGCTAGCTTGTCTTATTGAAACTGCCAGATCTTGTTCAATGTCGGCTGAATTATTGCTCTTTGCAGTTACAGATGCCACAGGAGTATGACATAATGGTATACTAAAGCACCAACCTTGAAGGGATGAATATCTGGTTAGAAAAAAAAAAAAAACTTCTTCAAGGTTTTGCAGGTTATCATAATCGTAAAAGGGTCTCTGGTTAAAAGATATAGCTACGTGTATAGCATGGACTTCTTCTATAGCCATGATGACTTGACAACTTTTGAGTTTAATTTTCATTGGTGTTATTACAAAGTTATGTGAGAGGTATTTGTCAATCAACGTTTTTCTTTTCTTTTGATTTGTTTGGCATTTAGTTCCATTTGTTGTCGTTGTTATTGTTGGGATGCCATGTGAAATTGTTTGGAACATAATGTTACACAGCGGAGGCACATTAACCATAGAGACACTTCTAGTTGGTTTATTTATTTCTTATGTTATAATGTTCATTGTAACTGTCATGGAAACAAGTAAGTGATGTGAGATGTGTTTGTATTATTGTACAAATGTCAATGAAAGCAAAGTTTATATGTCCTATCATAGATCAATAAAGATGAATATGAGTCTGAATCTGAATGTGACATTTTAATTTGCCCGAATTTACACTCTTGTGTGTACATTCTGTAAATGCTGTAAAATGCAATTTGCATATCCTATGAACAATTGGTGTAGACTGTAATGATACCTTATAACATATTTCCCGAAAAATACTTCACAACCAAATAGCAGATTGATTCAGCTTTGAGAAAGATCAATTATATTTTGAAGTACATCATAACAGACTTGCTAGACCGGAAAACTGATTGTCTTCAAATTCCAAAGCATTCTACTGCAGAAAGTTAAGAAATTAGATTGTCAAGTATTGTATTCTCCCCATCCATCACAGACAAACCCCCATAAAAGCAACCAACCAAACAAACAATCAGTCACTAAATATTTTGATAATTTCTGTGGTCCTCTTTGCGGGATCCCATGGCTAGTTTTGCAACGCTCTAAGTACGAGGCTTGTCCTGCTGTCAGACTGATTTCCCATATGCCAGTAATAACAGGAGCAGCCTAAAAGTCTTTTTTTTTTAAAGAAAAAAAAAGGCCTACACATTAATATTTTCCAGTTCAGTAACACGAGCACTTTTATTTCTTTCTCTCTTTATCTTTTTCATTGCAGATATTCACCAGACTGAGTTGTACCTGCGCAGACAATACATGTTTGTATTTGCAAATTTTAATTTCGGCATATCCACACTGTCCTTGTGCATTTTCTAAAGAAACTAATGTTATTTTCAATTGTAATTTGAAGTACCACTGCGCTTCAGATATTTCGTTGGTGATTATAAATAGATGCACCAGGAAGATGTCAATTAATCTCCATTTATCATTCAGCCAATCAATTGTAGTATGTCGCGAATGCAAAGTGAATATTTGTATTGACGCATAGAACAATAGTCATATCTGGGGGCACTCAGCGTTCCCCGGCGAGGTAATTGTACTTCATTTGCAGAAGCAATCAAATGAAAACCAATCTCGTTTGAGAATCGTTGACGATAAATAAAACACCATAGCTGCAGTTAGACACATAAAAACCGCCTAAACCTGATCCTGTATCACACAACACCATACACTGCTGCAATCATTGTGGAGGAAAATATATAAGACAATAGAAAAAGTCCGTGTGTTGGTGAAATACATGTCTGATGCATCAATGCACCGATGAGCTTGGTATTGTGAGGATTTACACTCAAAGTGAATAAAAGCAGGAAGGAAAACAACAAAAACAAACAAATGAGTTTAACATCCAGATGTTATTTGCTCTATTGGGACTTTTCGGGTAGAGCTCACGTTCTAAGAAGTTAAGATAAACAAATGAATTCCTAAAAGGGGAATTCAAGAGAAAATATGATATCTAAGCCATATTCAGTGCTGGGAAAATGTAGCAAAAACGTGTTATTCTGTATTCATTCAGACACCAAACGTTTTGAAAAGGTATTATTGCGAAGTGTTGGGGTTGAAGACGATGACTAATTCATATTGCGCACAACGGGTGAACTGTTGCACAATAAACAACTGAATGATTAGGTGAGACAGTAATGATAGTGTACAGTCAATCAACCACTATAGATTGTCAAAGTGCAGCTCAGTCTCAGTCTATCTATCAAGATGAGATAATATGAGGAAAGAGAGAGAGAGAGAGAGAGAAAGAGAGAGAGAGAGAACAAAATAAACATATTTCAAGTCATCACTGTGAGTCTGCTGATGAAAGTCACCTTTAAAACTCAGGATTCACAAGTCAATTATCAGCATAATTATCAGCATAATCAGAATAGAGCTCATATGAAAAAAAAAAAACCAACCCAACAACAACAACGAACAACACAAAAAAGAAAACAAACGTCCTAATAGGAACCGCCACCGGTCGCCTAGCGTTGCAAGGGAGATGTTTTACTGCTAGACCAAAGCCCCTTCCCATAGATTTAACAAGGGGAGCTCAAAAACGGCCTGAACAAGTTCACATGTGAAGAATGCCTGCTATGTCGATGCTATTTAGTGAATTGTCGAGTCACCGTTAGTCTAAGAACAAGCTTTTTCATATGCATGCGTAACTCATGGGCATGACAATTTTCCCCACTCGCCTTCTCGCTTCGCATTCTGATCACACGCACAGACGAACGCGATACGGGTCTTTGGCCTTTTTCTCAGTTTGATCATTCGTATGTGGACCATGAAGTGGTCTTGAGTAAGTTGTCGGAAGGCACTTCAGGCGAAAACGCCAGACACGATGTGAATATAGTTCGTTTAGTCCCCTGTTGATAGGCAGGGAAATGGGCGGCAGTAAGACGAGGGATAGAGTAAAAAGGACACTCGCATGACAATCTGCTGAGACCCTGCTGGTTAAAAGACTTGTCTCCCAAACACGACAAATCCAACATCATTACACATTTCAGCTGTTACGATCTACATGATGAACGGGTATAGGATCATGGCAAGCCTTATGCAAAATCTGGTAAGCGTCTCTCCGTATCTTCATAAGACCCGAACCTGTCATCTACCGCTGTTCAAAGTTCATAATTATAGTGTCACTTCTGTCAACTAATGATATCCTGGTGGTAGTGTCTCTGCCCGGAAAGCGGTGGATGACAGGTTCGAATCCCACTGGTTTCGCATTCCACCACATGTTTTCGAAGAATGGTGCGATCTTGACTTATAAATACAGAGGGTGAAAACTGATAGCAATTTCTTACACCACATCTTCCCCCTGCATCAAAATACTCTATCTATCAAGGTCACATTTGTTTACCATCTTTCAAAAGCTAATTATAGGAAATACCAATACACCACGGCATGAACATATTATGTGTGACCCTGCATCACAAAACCAACAACAAAAAAAGTCGCACGCACTGATTTTGTGTGAGGACTCAAAATAGGTGAAATGGGTCAACTTAGTCAGTCTTGGATTTTCATATTTTCTCAAAGAGCGATTATTCTTCTACATTATAATAAAGTTTTGGATCATAAAGCGGGAAATTATTGCTGTTGTTTTCTTTAGCAGTTTTTTTTTCTAGAACACTCTGTGTAAAAAAAGTGTGATCAGGTGTGTCTTTAGAGTCCCCTTTTCATTTCTTAAAAACACTTAACGCATTCTTCACTTTCAACTCTATAATAGATTTTGAAAGGATGATGCCTCTAATTTGAAATTTGGTATCAGTCATGGATAGAATATATCAAATGAGCATGATAAATTTCAGCTTAATTTGATAATCTTGTCATTGTTGTTGCTATGACGTTTTACATCCTTTTTTTTTTGTCCCTTTCATTGCACAGAGCACGGTGAGGTATATCAATCGCCTGAATAGACCCTATAACAACACTTCATATTTTTGATATGTGTAGCCTCTTTTCTCAGAATACACTTTCCAGAGAGTGTACTTTCTTAGATAGGTTACGAGGGTCCATTTGACTTGAATTATGCGTCATTTTACAGCTTAAAGCCTTTCAAAATATGTCAGCTATAGAGGCTGATTACATGATTATCAGTATTTTGTTTTTATATCTGAAACTGAATAGGGCACCAAATGACCTAAGTACACACAATAACTTTCGTTTAACAACGTAGAATGATAATGTCAGTTCCAAACATTTTGAAGCTGTTGTACAAGGGGAGAGGTTTTGGAACAGTCTTTTTTGTTATATGTCTCTCTCATCAACTGTTCAGGGATGCCGATTTCAGGGATGGAGGGAAAGAGGAAAAAAACAACAACAACATACACTCGATCAATCGCATAGACCATGACGTCAGTGGAGAAGACTAGCAGGAAGAATCTTACACAGTGTACATGGTCAAATGCATCGGTTCGACAAGGTTTTGAAAGCTATGGCTAATTCTTGAGAACGGCAGGATATGTATATA
Source organism: Diadema antillarum (assembly GCF_040938485.1). Lineage (NCBI taxonomy): Eukaryota > Metazoa > Echinodermata > Echinoidea > Diadematoida > Diadematidae > Diadema > Diadema antillarum. The sequence goes on from NW_027272797.1 coordinate 223,659, forward strand.
AGCGTTATATCGGTTGAAGTCACAAGTCGAACAATTCGCCTAAAGCGAGAATTTGAAGCGAGTCTTGCCTTTGAATAATGGGACAGAAGGAGATTCTTTCCAATGGTGTGGAAATGATAGCCTGGTCGTTATAAGCCTGGAGTTGCCACACTTCGGTACCCCTGACCCTCAATGCCTGCCAAGACACGTTTTTTTGTTTTCCTTCTGTTTGACTTTTTTTAACGTCGTTTTCTTGCTCTTCTTGAAGGGGTGGCTATCTAAGTTAGATGACGTGTTATTCCAAATGAGATTATTTGGCCTCAGTAGTCGCTATTGCTGTGCATAACTCTTTATTTTGCGTTTCATGAAGTGGACATTGTGAAATGACATATGTGCATGTTTGTCTGAAAGGAAATGGAGGTAAATGTCTTTTCTCACATGATATTTTTAATCAACAGGCATGATATAAGTATAGGTGTCAGTCTCTTAGATAGTATCAATGACTTCGGACATTTTGTCAGCTTTATACAAGGTATAATGATAACAGTAATAATAATAACAAGAATAACAAAAAATGATGATAATAATAATAATAATAATAATAATAATAATAATAACGGTATTAATGATAATAATGACAATAATAATGATAATATAAGGTTTCCCGCCAAATTTCAGCAGATTTACCTTTCAATTGATGAGAGGGAGTCCAAATTCAAGCGATTTGTTAACTCTCTGCTCTCACAGTTCATTCTGATTCTTCGATTATTCAAATTCGTTTCATGTCATTCCATTTAGATTCCATTTAATCTATTTTAGAGAGAAATTCATTCAATTTAAGGACGAACAGTTTGCTTATAATTTCAAAAAGACGTTAAATTTTCATCCCAAGTACCAATTTCAATATCATTTATAGGCACACAAATTCGACATTTGAACGCTCGGATTCTATTAGCATGACAAAGTCCTGTAATTCTATGCAATTCTTACGAATATTTTCATGCCAAATTCATCGACTGTTAGTGTTTTAAATCATATCATTTCATTTTCAAAATCTCGCTTTCAGAGGAATTTTTTTTAATGCTGGTTTCACTTTATTCCCCATCAAAATGGTTATAACAATCACGGGATGGTTAAACTCCGACTTTGCCAACATAATTAAAGATCACATGAGAACCTCAATATGTCAAGTGTGATTATAATCGTATCACAGATTTTGTTTTCAGCCACGTTTGAGGTTTGAAATACATATGAAATATATTCTCCATTTTATATAATTAGTAATGACTTTGATGTACAGTCTCTCAGTCTCTTCAGCTTTCGATATATTGACGCGTCAGGCACCTGGGCATGTACGCTTGAGAGTGGTTGTACGACTGAGTAAACTTGTCGGGTGTAATGGCATCGACTGCTCCATGATAATGGTGGCGTTTCCCAAAAAGCCCTTATCACTAAATGTCTTGGATTTCAAACTTATTTCAGAGAGGATTTTCTTTGACTTTGAACGTAGGTTACGAGCGGGATGATATGGCTTTATGAAATAGGCAGGGACATTTCCATGAAAACATTTGAATGCAAAATGTCAGAATCTTAAACTTGACGCGAGCTCGTATCAGCAACAAAAGAAGACTACGGAGGATAAGAATTATGTGATCAGATGTCCTTCTGCGTGTTACAAGCCTTGCGGTTTAATTTTCCGTTGGAGTTGGAGGTACCGGAACTCCAATGAGCAAATACTACTACTACTACTACTACTACTACTTCTACTGATAATAATAATAATAATAATAATAATAATAATAATAATAATAATAATAATAATAATAATAATAATAATAATAATAAAAATATATCATTATACCGTGCAGCATATCCATCCATTGTTGCTTGAGGCGCTTACAATTAATATTGATAAGAAATACACAATGTGAGAGCATATCACATACATGTACAGCTGCAACATATTCATCTTCAAAGAAAGGTATTAGTCAAAAAAGGAGGTGGGTCTCTTCCCACCTCCCTGAGTCAAATGTGCATTTTAGTTTTCTCTCGAAATTATTGACAGTCTCACAATCTTTCAATGAATCCGGAAGTCTGTTCCATATTAAGAAGGGGAGCTACTGATATAAATGCTCTATCTCTCCATAATCTTTTAGTTTTCGGGACGGGAAGATAAAATGCTTTAGAAGAGCGCAGACCAGATCGAGATTGTTTGTGAAGGTAGCGTAGAGATGAGATGTATCGTGATGACGAGAACTTCAAAGTCCGGTATGTGATGAAGAGGACCTAGTACGTAGTAGGCGAGCCGCTGTTCGACAAGGAACCAGTGGAGTGTTATTGGATCTCCGTGAATATGTCACCAGAAGGGCAGAAGCATTTTGAGCACGCCAGAGTTTTTGTACTTGGCACTTGGGGGGGGGGGGGGGGGTGTCTTAGAGTAAAAAGTTGCAACAGTCTGTGCGGGATGTGACAAATGCGTGGCCCAGCTACATAGCAGCCTTAGAAGTCAGATACTTGTGCATAGCACGAAGATTGCGGAGGATTTGAAATGGCAGTTTAATAATGTTTGACACCTGCAAGTCCACTGTCATGTTGCAGTCAAAGATAACTCCACGATCACGACCCACGAATAGAGGATTGATACTGTCCCGATACGATGACTGGGAGTTTTGAACTTCGCAAGCTGTTGTTTTGATCCTAACATTCTTTCATCCAGTTATCCGATTCCGCTTGCAATCCGGTGGGCAGAAGTATAATTGTGTGCCGTCTGCATTAAAATGTGGTAAGTTGAGGGCAAAGGACCGATCTCCGAAGAAGACAGAAGTCAAGATAAACTGTCTTTGAAGTAGAATCACGAACACACACCCTCGGATCTGTTTGAGAGGTAGGATTGTAAACACTGAAGAGCCAATCCACCTATGCCAATATGCTTGAATCTTTTGCAGACTACGACGTGATCGACGGTGTCAAACCCAGATCCAACAAGATAAGCCCAGTCACCTTGCCATTGCACTGTCCGTAACGGTGAGAATGTCATTTTTCTCTGTACAGGCAGATTGAAAGTCATCTTGAAGGTTATCATCATTCAGCTTATACAAACTTATTGGTAGAGTGCGTTTAAGAACCTTTGAGAGAATCTTGAAATTTGCCACGGGATCATGGTAGCTAGCCATGTCTTGTTTGTTGAGCTATAGCTTTTTCAAGAGAGGTTTCACGAGGGCCTGTTACATTGGTGTTGCAAAGTTGACACTGCGTGGAGACTTATTCACTATGTCCGTAATGTATGTTACAAATTCATCAACATAATACCCTCAGAAGACTAGTGGGAATTGGATCAAGCTCACATGATGATGAAGGTGAGCTCATGTTAGCGGATCTCGGTAAATTTGTCGAATAAAATCTGCCAGCATCTGGTAAAAAGAAGCATTGGGAAGAATGGCCTCATTCATTTGATGCACCAGCGTGTCAACAATAGTGAAGAGACGTCGTTGATTCACTGAGCACTCTGCAGCACACTCTGAAAAGTATTTAGTTTTTGAATTTCGAATTCCAAGAAACACAACGCTGTTTGGTACACAGTTCACGGTGGGCAGCACACCTGGTACTTCTACACGTGCGTTCAAGGGTTTCTTAGCACCATTATAATTATCCAACTGAATTGAAATAAACACATGCACAAGTGTCTTTGTAGTTGTTCCATCCAGAAACTTTCTCAATGTTCCAATCCTGTGTACACCCAGGGCTGCCGATTTATATAGTGTTTTCCTACAGGAACGGTTTTACTTTTCTTTTAAACTTTACAAACGCCGAGTGTTCCCTATTACATTGTTCATACTCAAACATTTCTGTGTAAAAAGGAGCATATACATGAAGGGGGTGGATTGCTAATGAAATCACTTGCGATTTTTAAGTAAAGCGATTTCTACTCAGTGTTTTACGAGTTTTCTCTATTGCGATTTTCAAATCCTTGTATTCTAGTAACAAGGTAGCTGATATACACAGTATAACCTCCAACGTTTTTGCTTAAAGGGATCGTATAGTTTTGGTTGAGACCTAATTTCAGGTTTCTAACATTTTTTGGTGAGATAATGAGAAACCCCTTATGATATATGAAAGAGCATGTAATTCTATGAGGAATTCAACATTTATTTGATGAAAATTGGTTTTGAAATGACTGAGATATCCAAAAAGAGCGATTCTAATAAAGTGTGGGACCCACACTTTATTACAATCGCTTTGTTTTACTTTGTTTTTGGATGTTTCAGTCATTCCAAACCCAATTTTCATCAAATAAACTTTGAATTCCTCTTAAAACGGTATGCTCTGTACTATATCATAAGTGTTTTCTTGGTATCTCGCAAAAAGTTAAAAGCCCAATTCTCATCTCCACCAATACTGTACCATCCCTTTAATGAGGTGTATTAAGAGTAGGTTCTCATCTGCAGTGAGTATCTAAACAGCTCAAAAGATGCGTTTTAAGATATTTGCTACACGTGTCAAACTTGTGGTACCATAAATATCAAAACTTCATGCCTGAACCAAATGTACAGACAATGCAAACGATGACACTTTTTGACGCTTCAGAACCCATTCTCATGATGTTGACAGTAGATGACTCTTTTCTCAACACGTATCGGGAATGTATTGGAGCAAAAAGTGACTTGAGAAACTCGACTTTCACATCTTTATACGCCAGAAGTAAGAGGTGTTAGTCAAGCCGGAGCTATTTGAAATGCTAAGCGAAAAGGAACAAGTCGATCATTGAAAAAAGCTTTGTCTGAACAAGAATCAAGATTAATAGAACATGTCATGATGCTGTAAGCATCCATACCCATGTTGACTGCCTTGCTACAGATTTCTTCGTGGTCGAGTGAAATCAGCTGTTAATTTTCCAGCATGACATATACATATTGGCCTTGGCCTTCTTATTTCATTAATCAAGTAAACTAAACAATAAAAAATGTATAAAGGAAGAGGCTTTCTGTAATGGAAAGTCTTCAAATGATTTACTTCATAGAAAATATGCAAACCAATTTACAGACATGCGTCTGCAGAAATCAACACTAAAGGATAATAAACCATCCGGTGTTCCCATCGTCAAGACACGGTTACCACCATGTTTGTCAGCTGATAATGCCTCGATAGTCTCTCAAGTATGCCATTACGGCTTGAAGTTGGTATATTCATCGAGATGTCGATGGGAATAGGTGAAATCAATACGCACGAGATGGAATGGGTAAGGAATATTAGCTCCTGGATTAGGACAGGCCTGTCCGTGTGATGACCATCGTAAAGATCGCAGAAACATTCGTGATATGTAAGAACTGCAAGATTTACAAGGAACAGGAGACGACAGTGCGAACATTAAGAAGAACAGTTCGCCTTGCAGGATTCGATGGGTATGTATATTTGAGACAGTCCTTGGCTTAATTAGAAAAGAAACAAACAAATAAACAAACAAAAATCGTTGCGTTAAATGGCAACGATGTCGATATCAAATCCATACGTAGTATGATCAGGAAATGAGTAACCTAAAACCCGTGATATGGGTTACATTTTTTAGAGCTTTCTTGTGTTAGAAGACTTCGCAAAACACTTTTGTTGTTATCGAATACTTCCATTCTGTATATATCAGGGTATCAAGTAGAATGATATTACACTGCATGACAATCCAACTGCACATATCTGAATACACTCATGCAGGTTTATGATATATGGGATAAGAATATGTTCCTATTAAAGACCATTTTTACAGGATATCACAGATCTGTTCCAGCCACGTTTTTCTTTAACACTGAAATGTTGGTCCCTGGTAACTCGACTTCTGGATGAAGTCCTAGGGCAGGAATAACATGAGGACGAATATGTCGATATTGCTTTGAATGTAGCTTCACTACAATTTATTATTCACTAGAACATCAGAGGTTAGGTAAAAAATAAGAAGTGGATCCATAGAAGGCATAGACAGAAAAGGGGAAAGATTGAAAAATAGATAAAACAGCGGAGAGAGAAACACAAGAGAGAGCGAGAGGGAGAGAGAGAGAGAGAGAGAGAGGGGGGGGGGGTAGAGATGAGAACGAATAAATGTGGAATATTCAAACGCTATGATAAATTGCCTTTATCTCGACGGATGCGCGTGATACAGAAGCGTACATGTCATAAAGTGGCGATACCCTTTGGTGTAATGAAGTGTGTCAGGAAAAATGGCATTTAATTAGATGGGAAAATAGTGTATTGTAAACCCTCACGCAATGAAGGAAAAAAACACACATCAGTTGACTGCTGTAGACTGGGGCTGCATATCGTTGATGAAACTGGTGCTCTGTACCGTTATGCTCCTCCAGCCTGTGAATGGTTTGAGGATTATTTGAGTGGTCGCTTTCAGTACACTAAAGTCAATGCAGTTAAATCCCAGCCTTTGAATGTGAGGTGTGGCGTACCACAGGGGTCTAATCTCGGTCCTCTTTTAAATGGTCTGCATTTAATGACCTACTTTATTGTTTGCAACATTCAAACCGCGTTGTACGCGGATGACACATGTGCATTTATTATTCTGGAGAAAGAATCCGTCAAATTAAAACCAAACTTAATACCCATTTGAAATATTATATGAGATTAAAACCTAAAATGGCATTAAAACGCTTTATCCTGGCGAGGAAAGCGCATGTTTTAGAACAAGACAAAAAAAAACAAACAAACAAACAAACAAACAAACATACCCATTTGAAATATTATATATATATATATATATATATATATATATAGCTGAATGTAATGATTTAGTTTTAAACTCAAATAAATGTGTGATAATTGGTTCACATAGACGAATTAAAAAGCAACATATCAATAGTCATTTATAACGCCATCATTAAACAGGTTTCTTGTCGCAAAGATCTGGGCGTTTATGTTGATCAATCCTTGACTTGAATGGGCATAACGATCGTTTGTTTAAAAATACGGTAAAAAATAACTTGTATTCGTTGAAAGGAATTCGGTCTTTGATTTCTGATGACAATGCTTTTTTTGTTGTTTTATAAATCAAACTTTCAAAGTAAGGTAGATTATTGCGATATTGTGGATATGGAGGAACATAAAGAAATGTCTTATTCAAAGACTTCAAATTCTTCAAAATAGATCACTGCTTGCTGTACTATAAACGTATATACGCTCGGTTCCCTACTGACCCTTTATACACAGCACTATCTACTGACAAACTAGATAAGATACAAAATAAACATATTTTACGTATTATGTGTACAATTGCACACAAGGTTTGTTTTTTTTTTTTCCAAAATGCAAGTTAGATATGTTTCAATTTAAGATATTCAATTTTCAGATATAATGTAAGAAATTCATCATTAAACTTTGTGATAACTCGGATTAAGACATGTTTTAAACATAAAGGTTTAACATATTCTGGATCAAGAGATTGGATTAAGTCACCATTTGAGTTGAAGCTAAAATCCAACGTTTAAAAGCTTTAGAAATGCACTTGAATAAAGCTGTTAATGGATAACTTTCTTCAGTTTTCGTGTATGCATGCACTTCTCTCTCCTTAGCTCCTCTCTCTGTCCTTTTGTCTCTGTCTGTCTCCCTTGCTCTCTCCCTATGAACATATCTCGTCCTCGCTCTCTCTTCTGAACTCTCCTTTGTTTTTGTCTCTTTCATTATAAACTACGGCGATGTACTTGTAGAGTAATAATTGATGTCCTTGATTGCTGACATGTTTGTTTCCGTATAGATATGTACAGTAGTTTCATCACCATGTATGTCTGCTTTCTTAGCTTTTTAATGTATGAGTTTGTTTTCATTTCTGATTGACCTATTTATCCGTAAAGACCGGCGGAAGAACAGTCCCCAAATAAAGGAAGGTAAAGTCTTAACGGTGAAAAACCTGTAAAAAAGTAATTTTATACTCTTCGCAGAATTACATGCTTTACATTTAACATACATTTCCCTATATTCGATTTTGAGAACTCACATGACAAAAGCCATTAAAGCAATAACTGTTTCTTATCCTCTGAAATAGAGTTAATCCGAGCATAGTCAATCAGCTTAGTCAGGACCTGCGTACTATCAGTGGTTGGTATTCTGAGAGCAAAGAATAGCTAATAAACCTCAGACTAAGTTTAGACTATGCTATATTGTATCAAAAAATGTAGGTCCTACAACGAAGTGCCAGGCTCATAACACTCAGACTAGTCGTTTCTACTGCATGCGCATGCTCACATGGCGCTAATCTAAGCCCCATTTCATTAAAAAAAATGATAATTTGATAGCAACTCTTGCTGGAATGAAAATTGTCAGGGTTACGACAAATATCCAGCTTCCTGACTGGATATTGCTATGGAAATGTTGCCATTCCAGCGAGTGTTGCTATCTTAACATCGTTTATAGTCTCAGTCTAACCTAGGGTGCATTCGAACGCTCTAGTAAAGCTAACCGAACCGTATCAAACCTGCACCAGAGGAGCGCTCGAATGCTCCTAAAATGTACCATACCGAACCGAACTGAGCCAGAAGTGGACTACTTACCGATGTGCTCAAAAAGGGTACCAAAAGCTTACCAAAACTTTTGTTTGTTTGTTTGTTGGTTTATTTGATTTCTATCTGAAAACTTGGCTGGATAGCCCATATGCAGAGGCAATATCTGGTCTTAAAGGAGACCTCCGAATGATTGTCAGATTTTTACACTTGAACAACTATAAATTAGTTATACTGAGTACAGAATTTCAGGATTTACAAAGATTAGGATGAAGAATAAGAATGTTTCAAAAATTTATAACAAATTGCAATTAATTTATAACAAATTGCAATGAACAAGGATGATGACATGGCAGCCTCACCATAAGAACGCATGAGTTGGGGTTCAAGGAAGGAGAACAAAAGAAGAAGGCATGCATAGATTATACACACTCCCAGGTTAACTTGCAAGTACTAGCATTTCTGAAATATGTGAGGCTCCTATGTCATCATCATTGTTCAGTGAATTTTGTATAAGGTTTTTCAAAGTATTGTTTCTCTGCTCAAGTACCACAATAAATTCCACAAATCTACACATGGAGCTGTCGATTTATGTACTACATGATGTGAAATTACGAAAATTGTCTGGAATGCCCCTTTAAATGGGGTCCAGTTCGCTGTGAAGAGTGCGCGTTACGTGCACATACGTCATAGTGCAAGGGGTTCATTCTCTTTGCTCGGAACATCTGTGAGAAGTTTAAGCGCGCCAGGTGAACAACATAATGTTGCTATGAAATACGTGACCCCCTCTAAAAATACCTCATGAGGTACGCTTTCTCCACAGAGCATTCGAACGCTCTAAATATGACACAGCACAGTTCGGTACGCAGTAAATTGTTCGGTTCGCTTTGGTTCACTTTTGAGCGCTCGCACGAACCCTTAGTCTGCGTTATCAGAATACCAGCCGATGGCTGGTATTATCGCTGATTATAGACCCGCCAAGAAGAAGGCAAGCACATGTACAGTCATCATTGACTTCATCGTGTAGGACCCTTCTTTGTCAGAAGAGGAGTTAATTGATTGGTGAGCCATTATTAGTACAACACCACCTAGGTATGAGACGTAGGCCCTAATCCATTTTTGTGTGTATTTGTTTTCTTTTTGTTTTCTTTTTTTACTTTCTCGCAACGAAGGTATGAGAATGCACGTATACGTTGGAACGACATTCTTGTGCAGAAAGTGAACAACCCTTGAGGTAGTTTTCGCAGAGTTCTACAATAAGATAACAAATTTTGGCTGATTTCACGGGAAAATGAAGAATCGACTTTCCTCACAAGCTGATATGACAGACTCATATACGTATGGTGAGAAAAATTGGTGATTACCACATCCTATTGCCATAAGAGAATAATGTAAACGTGCAAATCTTTGAAACTAGGACTGTGCTTTTTTTTTCGATCACCATCGTATTGCACGCTGTTTCAAGACAATAGATGAGCCATTACTAGTCATGCCCCGGCTACGACGGTACGAACTGTTGAGATAGTTAAAACTTAAATCTACCCCCTGCGGGAAAGTTTAAAAAGGAATATATGATTTAGTTCACACTTTAGTTCGGGGTCTAATTGCTATCGGAATATCAAAAGTTATAGGCCTCGCAGTTTTGGAAGTTCATTCGCCGCTCATCTGGCCTGCATGTAGTCTCAGACTAACTTGGTCTGCGCTATCAAAATACCAGCCCATTATCTACTCATCAGTGAAATGGAGTGTGAACGTTTAGCAAATAAATAAATGAATAAATGAAGGGGTCGGTGCATTATAGTGCTAACCCACACAATATTCATTTTGAGGTAGTCGCTTTTGAAAGTTTGAAAAAATCCATAAATCAGGTTAATGACTCGAGAAGGCCAATTTTTTCATAATTATATGAACTTTTACATACTCAAGATTGAATAGTGTCTTGGGGAAATTTACTACACTGATATTTTGGTGGATTCAAGAGGAATTTTTCAAGTCACATTTTGAATTTGTGGCTTAGCACTTTACTGCAGCCAAATCCGTCGTGTACACAAATACTCTTTATTTTTTGAAAACTCACAAAATATCAATATTTCTTCGCTAAAAACGGAAAATTAATGTAATATTTGAGTTTCCCTCCTTTGTGACGTGAAATTAAAATAAAATATACTTGTTTTTAACTGTTTGTATTGTATAGTCTGTGTGAATGATGAAGACAAACTTTGCATATATTTCCAAAAAAATAGTGTTGCATGAGAATTATGACTGTACATGCCTCAATAAATCCTCCTTCTCCCTGTTCGTTGGTAAATGCAGGTTGTGTGAAATTATGCAGGAAAGTTATTATCACAAAATGAACGACTAACTCTTAATGGCCAAAAATCCATGAAAAGAATTTTAAAAATTGGGCAAAAATCTCTTTGGAAGTCTGAACACTTATAGATTTCGTATATTCGGACAGACCATACATGCTGAAATACAATGTGCCAAATAAGACCAAAATAGTCTACGTATTATACCAAGTTGTTGTGTGTATACACATACATTTTACCCCATATGCACGTTTTCAGACTACATTTGGATCATGTAGATCATTTAGGAACAAGAAAAAAATGTTCTCATGTCAAAGCTGTTACGGTCACAAAAACATATACGAAAAAGCGAAAAATCTATATGCTTTCAATAGTTTTATCAATCACAAATCTCCAAATTAATTTGAAGGAAACTTTCTTTTTTGTAAATTAATCTTGAAAACAACCGTGAAAAAAAAGAATAACTCTGAAATTTGTAACAGAATTCAGCAAATACATTTTCTTTCAAACATGGAGACTTCTTCATAAAATGCATGATAAATACCGAGTTTGAAGGGTAAATTCAGTAGTGGAAAAAAGGGAGATATTGACTCACAATTCAATTACGTTCAAAAAAAAAAACACTATACTGTCAGCATTGATGCTTTAAATTCCGATTTGATTGCTTTCAACGTTTATTGATATGAATTGAGAAACCATGTAGAGGTATCAACAACGTGGAACTATGAATTTTATACGACAGCGTTAGATTTTAAAAAATAATGTTTGCAGTTATATCATAAATGTAACATCCTTTCAAAGGATGTTAAACATGTAAGTATCGTGTTTTTGTTATGTAAGAAACTACAGGGAAGCACAGCTGTATTGACAGCGACAGGAATGTTTTTGAAAATTTGAGGTAAATTAATCGATATTAAAAATGCATTTTGTTTTCATCCATTTTCTACTGTCTATAGATAATCCCCCTAAATATGGCTGTGGAAGCATAGCAAAATTGCATTTTATTCAAAAGTAGTTACAAATTAATCAATGACAATTTCAAATGTTGTTTCACTAGTGATCTAACTCTGTAAGAATTACTAACGGATAAGGCACATGTCCAAACATCCAGCTATCCGTACATTTTTTTTTAACCCATATGAACGTTTTCAGATCACATTTGCATCGGGAAAAAAAATCATAAATTTAGAGACAATGCACTTATTACAATAAGCCATTTCGATGGAAAAAAAAAACACATAACAAATGAAGATTTATATTTTGAATATATTTCATCAGATATTTAACTACTTTAAGGAAGCTTTCCTTTTCAAGCTAAATGTCAGCATGAATAAAGTGCTAACCCACTAATCGAAACTTTAAGGTGCTGGGAAAGACCATGAATGTTTATCAATTTTCTTATAGGTCATAATGCACAATGCTAAGATACTCCTAAAACCAGTGATTGTGGTATTTTCCTGATAAGTTCAACAAAAATAAAAAAAAACTGGCGAAAAATGTCATGATCAGTAGAATTAGCATGAAAATAGTGCTAACCCCAACAGTACAAAAATTAACAAGAAATACTCATTGAATGCTTAAAATTTCATTAATGTTTATCTCATCTCCATTTTCATAACTGGCAGAAGAGTACAAGTTATGTTATGAATCAGAATAACTCATTTTTGTAGATGAGAAAGTTTACTCACTGTTCAGATTTAGATATTTTTATGACACCCTTCTGTCTGCTACCATGGAGGTCGCCATCTTGAAAAGTGTGGCTTAGCATTATATTCCTGCCTATAAGATGTGATTAATTTTCGGGGCAAAAAGATGCCTGCATTAAAAACCCATTTATTGCTTAAATTTCAAGATGACATTTTTAGGGATTATAGAGCAGTGATTCAGGATGGTGTAAATGTATGTAACTCACTTTTCACCAAAGTGTGGGTTAACACTATAATGCACCGACCCCTTCAAATGAATGAATAAATAAACATAAGTACAGAAAATGAAAATAAAAAATGAAGTAAAACAAACTGAGCTTCAAAAATTGTAATTCCATAAGAAAATCACTCATTATAGTCAAGGCGCTAATTCCTGTAAGAGGCTTAATTAAGGAGTTCGTGCAACCCACCCCGCAGAAAAGGTTTGACCAGACAAGGTGGTAGATGGGACCTCTATGAACATCCCCAGGTAGTATGTGGGTCCAAATTGTGGTGTCAGTAGAATTTTACTGGCCACTTTTCATCATGATTTGTTGGAACAAACGTAAAAGAGTCTGCGCACGCCAAGACTATTACACGCACCACTGGCACTGCTACAGGCGCCAGTGCCAGTGCTCGGTGTAGTAGTCTTAGCGCGCATATACTTTTTCTTCGATAAACAAGGTTTTTGCCTGCAAACTAACTTTTCACGCCAAGCTGGGTTCGGTGTAGTGTAGTTTCTAGCCGTTATTATTTCGTCTTTATTTCAAGACTTCAAGCAAGTCGAGTGAGAGCGCATACCCGGTGATTGTGACGACCGAATCGCAATCACTGGGTGTGTGCTCTCACTCCACTTAGCGCAATATATAGAGCGGGCTTCTGCATAATACACAAGCTGCAACTCAGAGAAATAAAGACGAAATAACGGCTAGAAATTAAGACTAGGGTCGGTAAACGCTTGTCGCTATTTGGGGCACTAAAAACGACAAACTCACACAGTTTTTGCATTTATTTCATGAAGAATTCATCAAAACTGCATAAAACTATATATGTATATGTTGCTAGAGATGTCATCCATACAGTGGGATTCATTGTAAGTTATGATATTGTGCATGGTTACCATGGTAACCGGATGCCTAAAGGTGACTGGTACTAGTAACCCCCAAAATGCCTCCTGCTGCTGCAAACATTGGTTTTTTTTAATCTTATAGATGCAATAAAAAAAACACACAATTTTTTATTGATTTTCGTTCAAAAAGTTTTCCCTGTTGCCATGGCAACCAGTATGATCCAATCAGAATTTAGTTGTCAATAACTCGAAAACTAAAGCCCGTAATTTCAAAAAGCTCAATAAGCATGTCCTTCCTTCTGCATAAAGTGTACGACATCAGGTATATGTGAAGAATATTTTGAAGCATTCTCAAGTTACAGCAAAATTTGTAAGCAAAGGCATAATAAACGGCCATTGAAAGAAAGATATCGTTTTCGAATAGTAAAATGCATGAAAAAGTTGCATCCGTCGTACTTTCAACACAAATTTGACTTCAAAGCACAGGCAAATGTATATAGTTTTTAATAATGTATGGACACAAATTTCCCTTAAAAATAAGATGAATACAGAAAGCAAAGCCAATATTCTATAGTAGCTCTTTCGAGTATTTACAGAGCGATGGTTATTCAAAACAATCCTGGAAAAGAGCAGAGGAAAGCAATTGACTGTTTATGTTCTTAAAGGAAGTTTATTCAAGAATACCGATAAATTCCTTTCGAAAGAATATACACGTGCGCTGGATTATCCATCAAAGAATTAAGCGTACTTTTGTGTTCGTTAACTATTGCAAAAAAAAAAAATATATATATATATATATATATATATATAGAATAAAATGAAATATCATGATATGTCAATTCTATTCAAAACGTGCAGTAATGAATTAATGCTGAGGAGAGAATGAGGGAAAAATCTTGGGCGTCTTTTCCATTTTTATCCAGACTAATTTTACAGTGTAGAGCTCATCTACAATGAGTGATGTGCACGAAAGGCAAAAGAAACAAACCTGTCTAAATTTCAGATATTTTTGGGAGTTATACCAATCACCTGTAGGCATCCGGTTACCATGGTAACCATGCACAATATTATACCTATTATACCTCAGTGCCCTAATAGCGACAAGCGTTACCGACCCTAGTCTTAATTTCTAGCTGTTTTTATTTCGCCTTTATTTCTCTGAGTTACAGCTTGTGTATTGTGCAGAAGCCCGCTATATTGCGCTAAGCCGAGTGAGGGTGCATGCTCAATGATTGCCACAAAAAACGGTTCGGGCGTCACAATCGCTGGGTATGCACTCTCACTTGGCTTGCTTCAACTCGGAGAAATAAAGACGAAATAAAAACGTCTGGAAACTACACTACACCGACCCCAGCTTCGCGTGAAAAGTTAGTTTGCAGGCAAAAACCGATGTTTGTCGCGGAAAAAGTCTTTGTACGCTAAGACTATAACACGCACCACTGGTATTGGCGCCTGTAGCAGTGCTAGTGGTACGTGTAGTAGTCTTAGTGTGCGCAGACGCTTCCTCGAAGAATATGGTCATGTCGCAACTAAAATTGCCTGTAAAATGTCGTTGATACCACAATTTGATATCACATACTACCTAGGGGTGTTCCAGAGGGTCCAACCGACCACCCCATGCAGTCAAACCTTTTCTGCGGGGTGGGTTGAACGAAGTCATTTTTTCTGGGTCGCTGCGCCTGGACTATTACAACAGGATTTCCTAACTTCTTGTAACGAAGAATGGTACAGACGATACCATTACGTCTCGTATGCTGACTTACAACTGTAGATAGCTTACAGGAAAGAGAGACATGAAACATTTTCGTACAATCAACTATTGGCATGTAATGACAGGCAATCTCTGGTAATCGTGATGCGTTGGACAGACGAATAATATGTTCCACAGAGTTACACTTCTTCAAAGGTTCAACAAGATGAAACACTGAGACAGTAATGTCAGTCTCACCTGCCAAACGTGTCACCTTTGCAGGCATTAAGCCATGGATTTCTCACCTTTCCCTTGCAAGGTAAATTAGTTAAGCCATAACGAATTTACATTTATCTACTGGTTTACCTGTATGTGTGTGTGCGTGTGTGTGTGTGTGTGTACGTACATACTAGTGTTTGGCATTTTGAACATTAGAGAAATATGTGACAGCTCTAATAATTCTGATATTATGATAATGTATTTCACGGACATCGAAATGAGAAACAGAAGTGAGAATGTACCAATTTATATGTTATGTGAGGTTGAGTCAGTTAGGAATTTATCTAAATTTAGAGGCATATAATCTTTCGTAATAGCCTACGTAGGTAACAAAATCAATACTTGCCTATTGATCCTCCCCTACATCACTAACCTCGTCTTCCAGCTTACCTATTCTGTCTGCTTGTCTCTTCCCGATGACCCCGGGAATTTGACATTGAAGATAACAGAGTTTGTTTGCTTTACTTGGTGCAGAGCCCACCAAACAGGACAACTCGTGCCTCATCTGCATGATCTTGTGCTTTGTTTTTGTGTTTGTTTTTGTTCCTGGTGAACAACAGAAAGAATGGGATGTGTACATCAAGAATCCAAATTACATTTGGTTTCGCCTCAACAATCCTTGCGTTCGTGTCACAATGACTTGAAATTGCAATGCTCAAAGAAGATTCCTGTCGACAAGCTGAATCCGTTATCGCGATATTTATGAACGGCCTCCTTCATTAGAAACTGGCTGAGGCCTCATGGTTTTCAATCCGATAAGAAACCCTTTCCCTTTTTTTCCCTTCCTACCCTGGAAGTCAGGAAAATAGAAATGGCGTCGAGTTACTCCATCAAATTACACAGTGCCTCCCTGGCAGTTAAGCTTGCCGCCAAACTGTACTTGCGATTGCTTAAGGTTACCTTAACCTACATTTAGTATCAAATAATTTTCCAAACACGTCACACTAGAAAAGACACATTGATGGAAACTGAATTTACGTAATTCATCAACGATATCATGATAACCATTGCCCTTTTTTCAGGCATCCACATAAATCCTTGAATCTTATCAGTAGCTCCCCTTATATCGCGTCGCTTGTTCTTCTTGTATCTCTCACTGCAACGTCTATATACCCCATCAAACTCACTCCTATTATTAGAACAAAAATGCCCCCCTTACAAATATTCTTCACGGTGCAAGCCTATATTGACAAACATTTTACATATGGCGCCTGCCGCTTTTTTATTTTCTCTCGAAAACAAGAAAAGGTACATATACCTTTTCTCTCGAAAACAAGAAAAGGTACATATACCTCTAGAAATAATGAATTTCAGAGTACCCTGATTTTCTTTTTTTGTGTGTTGCATCAACCCCCATCAGTACTGTGTATCCATGCTCAGATTAAAGCCTATCTTGCATAAGCTCATGTGCAGTCAACGGTTTAGAGCAAAGTTGATTGTTACTGTCAATATTAAGTCACGTTGTGTGTAGACTAAATTAAAAAAAAAAGCAATATCACAAAAATGTAGTGCTGACGAAACAAATGGATGAATGCAACTCCCTCAGCTGACATTATGAAATTATAAATATGAAGTAAACGCTTCTTCACTCGCTCCGAAGCCATAATGCAAACGGGTACATGCAGATTCGTGCCCACAGTAACACAGTAGGAAGAAGTGTATTCAGTGTTATGATTTGGGAAAATTACAGGGGGGGGGGGTGGTTGGAATATAATGGGAAAGCTAAATATGGCAGTACAAATAAGAGCAAGGCAGCGATTTGATATCACAGTACCATGGAATGCTCAAGATTATAGTTGTCATTTCTTTTTAAATCGATTATATCACAATTAACACAACAAATTCACCTGACACCTCCCATGATAATTTTTCATGTCAATTAACATTGCATATGGTTACGCTTTGGATTGTGTCCTGGCATGCATGACGTCGTCCAGATGCCACTTTTTCTTTTGTTAGATGATGTCAATTTATTTGTCATACTATTTTGTATCTATTTAAGAAGACATAAACTTCAGGTCAAGAGTCACTGAGATAGTTCATAATACTAAAGTATCCTGGGTGTTGCCTCACTTCAAATCTTAAAATGCCCAAATATAATGACCTTTTAATCAATATGAACATGTTTCAGATATCTCTGGCCATTTCCAACATATTCCGCACGTGTGCGTCAGTGCGCATCTTTTGCCTGCGCAGTGCCCACACTTCATGGAAATGGCAGGTGGTTTGCCTTTTGTTTTTTTTTTTTTGGTGTTTTTTGTTGTTGCTGTTCTTCTTCTTCTTTTTTGTGTGCTAAATTTGGATTTCTGATAAAAACAGTCGTGGCAATATGAATATTATTAAAAACAATAACGAGATAAACAGAGTGTGAGGTGAATCTATATGCAATCGTGAATTTACATGACGATATTTGTGGAGCTTTCTGTGTATTGTTTGCTCCGTTCGCTATTAAGAGACAAGCTTTTGCAGTCATGATGATACAATTTACAATTGAGAACTGGATTTTGCGAATGGATTCAGGCATTCTTTAGCTCCACACGGGAAGTTGTGCTCTAGGGGTAAAATATCTGCTTTACAGCGCTATGGTAGCTTGGTTCAATTCCGGCCACGTCTTTTGTAATTAATGAATTAATTAGTTTGGCTGTTTCTTTATTAATTCATTGAGGCATATTCACTTATTTATCTTGCTTACTTAAAAACAAAATTACCGTAAAAACAGTAATTTAACCGATTAGTATAGGTTACTACTTATCCCAATTATATTGATCAATCAATATTCAATGTATCAATTCATGAACAAAATGAAAGATGCTACTTTATAGACAACAACAACACTCATGTACAATAAATGACCCTGCATCACAAAAGCAACAAAAAGTCGCCAGACATGAATTTTTAATTAAGGGCAGATTCCTAACGAGCAGACTCTAAGCTTTTAAATGATGTATAACTCAATTCAGATGGACTTTCTTAACTCATCCAAATATTTGAAAGAAAGCACTCACTCTTTGGAAAATGTGAACTGAGAAAATAGGTTCTGGAGTACAAGGTCTATTCAAGCCATTAATCTTCACCAAGCCGTGCTGGCTGTGCGATAAATGGAACAAAGAGCACGATGTAAACCACTGGAGCAGCAGCAGCAATGGAGAGATTGTCAGATTAATCTGAAATTTAACATGCTCTTTTAATACATTTTGTCCATGATTAATGCTAATTTTCAAATCACAGCATTATCTTTTCAAAAGTTATTAGAGTTGAAAGTGAGTGTGCAAAGGATTTTCAAGAAATGAAAAGGGGCCTCTATGACATACCTGATCTCACCATCCTCTTAAAAAAAGGGCTGAAATCAAGTATAGGAAAAATGTGCGACTACCCGTTTCCCTTTTTTTTTTGCTGGCGACTATTTGGGTTTTGTGATGAACGGTCACATATGTTTATCGGTATTGATTTTCCATCTTAATATAATGCCACAAACGAATACACATGCAAACAGCCATATTCATTCTTTTTGTTTTGTATCTCAGAAAGTATTGGTCTGAATGAGTTATAATGTTGTAAGAACACAAAACTTGACTACCAGATCAAATCAGACGGTAAAAGTTGATCTTAAAAAGCTAACTCTGAAGAAGAGGATGTGATGTTTGATTGTGTTAAAGAGAAAATTATCCTGCTTAGGATACAGTTGTATTTTACTACTGTATTGTATTTATCTATTTAAGCATGGAATGAAGAAGAAAAAAAATAATTTCACTTAATAAGCTGTTTTCAACAAGTCCGTACAAGTTACATATTATACAAAAGATTAACAAAGAAAGTAAAGAAGAGTTGGAAGATATTGTACATTTCTTTAATGAATGTGAAACTAGTAAGTGAATCTGGAAAGAAACTGAAAATAGATAAATGAAGGTTCTAGAGCACAGATAAAGTTTAGTCTGGAAAATATCATTTTTGGTTTTAAAGAAAAGAGAAATGATGCTCTAAATTGTGTTGTGATTTTGATTAAGCAACAACTGTTTGTATATAAGTCCCTAGGTTTAATTCTATGAAGAAAAAAAAAGTAGAATATTACGCAGATGAGAGATATATTTATTCTGTATCGGGTACTCTCAACAAGTTCAGTTTAAAGTGGCAGTCACTCCAACATTTGTTTGTGTAAATGTTTACGAGAGAAATGTTAAGAAAATTATGTTAAGAGATTATGGTTGAATGTTTTGAGTTTGTATTATGTTGACATGGAGACAATAAAATAGTCCATGGAGGGCTAAAAAAACAAACAAAGTAATTGCCAAAATGATAGACATTATGAGGATTGAGAGATATGAGTATACAAACAACAAAATAAATCTAAATTGTAATTACAAAAGAGAGAAAGAGAGAAAGAAGATACAGCAACGGCACATAATACGTGACGATGCATTGACAATAACATCAAAATGACTTCTTAGCAACGAAAACACACGCACTCACATATGCACATACAAACAAATATGGGCGCCGGGGAAAAAAAAATCTATGGTATTGTAAGATATTCATATTATGGGTATGTAATCTGAAACGTTACAGACATATTTATTCGTCGGGAATAGGTATTGATGTTATTTTCTGTTCTCAGGTTGTCTGGAAGAGCGTTGAATAATTTGATGGCTATATATGAAGAGCTTGCTTCCAAAAGGCGCTCAATCCATCATTTTCAATGGATTTAGCGCCTTTTTGGTTGAAAGCTCTTCATATATATGTGACCGTGGACCTCAAAACGAACGTAAAGTCGCAAACACTGATTTTGCGTGAGGATTGAAAATAAGTGAAATGGGTCAACCTAGCCGAACTTGACTTTTTAATATTTTCTGAAAGAGCGGGTATTCTTTTACATTATGCTAAAATTTGGTATCATAAAACGGGCAGAAAGTGTGTTTTTTAGCAGTTTATCTCGAACATTTTTGGTAGAATAGTGTGAATAGGTGTGTCTTTAGAATCCCTTTTTCATTTCTGAAAAACCTTGTCCACACTCTTCAATTTCAACTCTAATAACTCTTGCGAGGATAGTGCTACTGCTTTGAAAGTTGGCTTTAATTATGGACAGAATGTGTTAATGAGGCATGCTTAATTTCAGTTTAATCTGATAATCCCTTCATTGTTGTTACTCTGGTGGTTTACTTCCTGTTTTTTTTTTTGTCCCATTCATCGCACAGCCAGCACGGTTTGTTAAAGATTAAGCGCTTGAATAGACACTGTACTTCAGAGCCTCTTTTCTCAGTACACACTTTTCCTGAGTTTGTGCTTTCTTTCCAATATTTAGATAGGTTAGGAGAGTCCATTTGATTTGACTTATACATCATTTTAACGCTTAAAGTCTGCTCTTTCAGCATATTATGGTCTTAACTAAAAATGTATATCTGGCGACTTTTTGTTTGTTTTGAGGTGCGGGGTCAGACATATAATATATATAATATATATATATATATATATATATATAATATATACATAAAGAACATTGTAAAGTAAATTTTCCAAGCGCATAATCTTTAACAATCTGTGCTAGCTGTGCGATGAATGGAACAAAAAACCATGATGTAAACCACTGCAGCAACAACAATGAATGGATTATCAGATTAAGCTGAAATTGAGCATGCTCTATGAACACATTCTCTCCATGATTGGTGTCAACTTTCAGAGCAGTAGCATTATCTTTTCAAAGGTTATTAGAGTTGATAGTGAAGAATGTGCAAGTGTTCACACTAAAAAAAAAGAGGTTGTAGATAAACTGCTACAAACACACTTTCCAATCCATTTTATAATCCCAAACTTAGAATAATGGAGAAGAAAAAAAAATCTCTTTCATGAAATATGCAAAAAAACCCCAACAACTTTAGATTGACCTGGTTGACTCATTTCACCCCTTTTGATTCTTCACGTAAAAGTACGGGGTGCGATTTTTTATTAGTTTTGTGATGTACGGTCACAAATAGATCTTACCTATGGCAAACATTTGAAAACTAGACTTGAACTCATCACTGAGACAACATAGGAGAAATGTAACATCCAATATTGATGATTGTCTTCTTTGAAAACGAATCACAAAAAGAAAAGGTACGGTCTGAAAGGCATCCTGTTATTAGAAAAAGAAGAATATACATATATATTCTTACATTTGTCAATGCTGACTTTCATATTATTATGCTTAATTACAATAACATAAAAATGTATTTGTAGGCGTTTTTTCTTTTGTCTGGTCAAGTTGTCTATCTATTGATACCAAATTTGGTCACTTTTGGCAAAGTGTTCCTGAGATAGAAAACGTAAGGAAAGTGTATGTGAGTGTGTGAGTGTGCTTGTGTTGTGCATCTTTGTGTGTGTGTGTGTGTGTGTGTGTGTGCGCGCATGTGCTCGGGTATACTACGGTATCATAGGCTTGGGGTATTCCTGGGTTTGTGTGTGATACTGTTTTTGTTTGTTTGGTTGTTGTTGTTGTTTTTTTTTTTTTTGGTAGTGAGCATCGGACATAGGTGTTTAATTGCAATACTTCTCAACGGGAAAGCAAAGGGGGATTGAGAGAAGAAGGGACCTGGCCGACCAGGCAAAGGCATTAAATTAAGCTGGCTGGGAATGTCAGTTGTCTGTCCTTTCAAGCATCCCCTTTTCTTTTCAGCTTTTCTTTACTCTTAGAATGTATAGTGCATTGTGTAAGCATCCCAGCTTGATTATACCGATCATGCATAATGTAAATCCTACCAGTACCAAGCATGGTAAATAAGTATTGAGCAAGATGACTTTGATATATCATAATCAACCTATTACATTGCATGTTTCAAAGGTTACTTTCAGATTTAAACGACTAAAATACCAAATAAAGGTAAATTTATGAGGCTATCATTCTCAATATCACCCCTGCATTATTCGTCTCCGATTGTGAGAATGGGTTTATGGGTTTCTTTTCTTTTACGCTCACTGTACATTTAGTAAGACTATGTTGACAAGAACAATTCAAGCAAACAAGGACACTAGGTTTGATAATGATGCCCACACATACCCACACATGCAATATCACTTTGTTTCGTATCTCCGGAAGTGTTTGTCCAAACGTTTGTTTTTTTTTTAACATACAAAAAAAAAAAAACATGTCACGCAAATGAGAATCAAAATTTATATACGACAGACTCTCTTTCTATTAAATTGTGATATATTATTATTTTAATGTACTGACTCGATTTGTGGTTCCTCAGTTTTTAAGATGAAATTATCAGTGGGCCAATATCGGATCCTGGGTATCACCTAACCTGTCTCAGTGACGAGTTCAAGCCTAGTCTACTTTGTTTTCAATTCTGTATTTCTCACAAGGTTCAAGTACTATCAAATCACACGGTTGATATATTTACCTGTCTAGACTTTCGATGTAAAGGCACGTGTGGTCGAGCAAGTGTCTATATCACGAAATCAAATATGGGTTAAGTTTCGTTCTCAGATTAACCATAACTCAATTTGCTTGTCTGATCATCAACTACACATGCGCTCTACCCTACACAGCTCGCGGGTATCTACATGTGTCTCTGATTAAGAAGAAGTGTATGAATATTTGTATAACATTACATTATGTAAAAGTGAAAATAGCTAACAAAATATTTCTTCTTCTCTCACGAGAAAACAGACATTGCTATAATACTATTACAGCAATGTCTGTTTTCTCGTGAGAGGAGACACATTTTGATCGACTTTTTTTTTCGTTTTCTTGCAACTTTGTTTCCCAAAGTGTGAAGTTTAATTATTGCATTCACGCTCTTTTTTTTTTAAATTTACGTGTAGATTACAAAGATCACAATAACACAATTAGGCCATGTCATATCTCCTAATTCACTTCCTAATCCATCTTTCTGACCTCGTTATAGGTCAGGCAATAGTTATGTTCTCATTGGCAATGTCGTGACCCCTCTCTATGTTCTAACCTGGACACAGGTCATGAGTAAAAACTCTCATTTGTTAGTAGGAAAGACTGAGGTGATGAAATGGGGATAAAGCGTGGTACACCGTGTGGCGTACCTATCGCCCATCGCTATACGTCTCTAAGCTTCCCTGTGAAGGTGTGAACGGTGTCTGATAGCCAAAGTACAGTCACCCACGACCTGCTCGCTCGTAGCCAAAGTGAAGTCATCTGTCATTGCTAACTATTTCAGCATACATAGAGAAGTGTAATTGTGTTCGCATTTAGGTCTCGTCTAGTAAAGGAGAGGGGAGAAGAGAGACCTAAGGGGAATGACAGTGTGGCACACAGCTTTCAAATAAGCTATCCGAATACAAGAACTACCTGGGTGCTCAGGTATGAGCTAAAAAAGAGACGTGTAAATAAAATCAATGATTTATGTTTCCCTTGGAATTGTTCTGAGCCATCTCTCTACGTTCTAACTGGGTCACGGGTAAATTTTCCCAAACAAACAAACAAACAAACAAACACTGAAGTAATGATCGACACGAGGAAACAGTGTGGAACACCATATGATACACCGCGTGCGCACCTTAACCCGTACCCTATTATAGCCTGTGCACTGAACCAAATTTGTGTTGATGTGACTGCGCTATACATTGTGCCCCATTTTAAAGACGTAGAAGTACAATTACGGCCACGAACATGATTGATGATGACACCAAAACAAAGTGACTCCTGTGAAAGCTTTACTTTTGGGTCTATTTTTCCCCCTCCATCCGGATGGTTGTTTCTTTCATCAACAACATGAACAAGGACTCCCATGACAACTAAAGTGGGATTACAGCTTCTTCAAGGGTGGGCGTTTCATCTTTTCTGGTTGTGTTCTAATCCGTGGTGATCAACAAACTCGCCTTCGAACAAGAGAAGAGAACTGTTCTTAGTGAGTGTTATTTTCTTTTAATTCTTCTCTGCCTAGAACGCAAATTTCACTTAATCCGAGTAGATAATGTAACTTAATCCAAGAGATATCCAGTTGAAAACATTTCACTTTCATTCGCGCCTGACGTAGTTTCAGCTGACTTGTCAAACATTTATCATTCACATACGCTTCTCCAGTATTTGATTTCTTTTTAACATTTTTCTTGTCCAGTCAACCGAGCATTTTAAGTTCCTTTATTGGAGTCTGCACATCTTTTGATATCATACTGTACACGGCATTTCTAGAACCATCCGATCTTAGATAAACACTACGAAAAACCGTAGGAGAGGCAAGCATGAAGTGATTACATATCGTATTACAATTTGCATCATGGCCGAGTAGCATAGGCAAATAGAGCTCACAGCGCCGTAGGCTAACACTGACGCGTGCTTCAAAGGCGGTGCTCCAGCATGGAAGACAAAACTGTTTCTACAATGTGTGAATATTCTTTTCCCCTTTAAAGGGATATATTTTATCTAACCTGCCCACAAAGAGGTCATCTTGTATAAGATAGACAACCTCGACTTGTAATTTGATTTCTGTTTGATTTGTGTGCAATAATCTATATTAGTATCCATAATCGATTTTCATGTGCAATACAATGGTGATTATAGAATTTGACTAAGAAGAACTAATAATTGGAAAGGTGTATCTTGAAGTCATGAGAGAAACATTATCCTTCAAATGATATGACCTTTGTGAGCTTCAGTTTGATTTATAACGATAACATACCGTTTATCAGGAAGTCGTGTTCTTTGCTTATGCGGTCCCAGTTATAACGTCATCCAGCAAAATAGAAACATATCGTGCATGTCTAACAGATGCCTTTCCACATGTACTTCACGCACAACACACACACACACACACACACACACACACACACACACACACACAAACGCATACATATATATGTGTGTGTGTGTGACCCTGCATCACAAAACCAACAAAAAGTCGCCAAATAGGGTACATGCAGGTAATATGAGACTATTAAGCTCATTTGCATAAATGGCATGAAGATGCATACAGAGAAACCCATCAAACTTTGTTTTTGGGAATTAGCAACTATTCATCCTTCCTTTTATATAGCATTTGCACCAATCAAATATTTTTGTTGACAGTTAATATGCAAATTATGACATCATCGCAGAAGTCTCATATCACCTGCATGTGCAGGTAATATGAGACTGTGCATGGTAGACATTGTTCCAATGTTAAAATGACAATCTTATGTCTTAAATTCATGAGTTTTTTTCTATTGGTGTTGTTTGACTATTTAATTTTAATAGATATCATATGAATATTATCTAAAACTGAGACAAATAACACAATTTTAAGCCAAAAATTGATTTTAAGCATGAAACGCCATTTTCCGAGTGTTTGTACACAAATCTCAGAAATTCTCAAATTTGACGCCGACATGAGATTTCATTACCGACATGAGATTATTACGTAAAGGTCTTTTACTTTTATTTTTACAAAATAGGTATCAAATGTTGCACAAAAGTTCAAAGAAAAAAAGATAATCCTGATGGGCATTTTATTATATTTTATTATATATATTTTTTTTTGCAACTGAGCTAGGCCTGGCCTAGCTCAGTTGCAAAAAGAAAATTGATAAAAAATGATAAAAACCGCGGAAATATCACACAAAACGTTGAGACCCCAGTCTTTTATGGTTAAAACTATGAAAATTGTGAATTCAAATGTTTGAAGTAATCGTGTACAGTATCTAACACATATAGAATAACACTTAAACTGAAGATTATAGCACACCAAATTAATTGTGGCATTAATTTGGAAGCACCCTATCTAAAGTACACAAATATTAATTTACATACATGTTCATATAGCTGTGTGTTGTACTTTGTGATACATTTTTTATATACTTTGAATATAAAAAACTGTCAGAGAAGAAAATGAGGTATTTTGATGTTGGCTTCTATCTAATTAGTTAAGTCACTTGAAATCAGAGATGTCAATAAAACCTGTCCGCCATATTGACGTCTCATATTACCTGCAGCTTGTTGGGTCTTGTTGGTCCCCTTTGAAGCCATATAACACATATTTAGTACAGTACATAGACCAAAACACACTTTCTTTGGTTAAACCAATCAATGAGCTTACGTAAAATGCAAAGAATTGATTTCAAACACAATAACTTTACTTACACCAGTGTAATTGGTGAAATGTCAAATCTTATATCAAGGCTAAAAAATACTGTAATTTTTACATATCTTTTCAGTATTTGGTGATATTCTCACCAAACTTTCAGTCAGCGAGCAGGAAAATCATCAAGAACTAAGCACAGTGATGATATAAAACTATAGATGGCGCTATATGCATTTTGGAAGTGGTTCAGGTGGAGTAATAAGGGTTTTTAAGTCACGCGTGCCATATTACCTGCAGTCTCATATTACCTGCATGTACCCTATGGGTTTTTAGTTGAGGGCAGACTCTTAAAGGGCAGACTCTAAGCTTTCAAATGATGTATAAGTCAAGTCAAATGGACTCTCCTAAGCTATCTAAATATTAGAAGAAAGCACACACTCTGGAAAAGTGTGACCTGAGAAAAGAAGCTCTGAAGTACAGGGTCTATTCAAGCGCTTAATCTTTACCAAACCGTGCTAGCTCTGCAATGAAAGGGACAAAACACATTAAGTAGACCACCGGAGCAACAACAATGAAGGGATTATCAAATTAAACTGAAATTGATCATGTTCTATCAATACATTATGTCCATGATTAATGCCAACTTTCAAAGCAGTAGAATTATTCTGCCAAAAGGTATTGGGCATGAAAGTGAAGAGTGTGTAAAGGATTTCAAGAAATGAAAAGGGGACCCTTAGACATACCTGATCATTCTATTCTCCCCCCCAAAATGGGTTATAGAAAAACTGCTGAAAACACAATTTCCCATTCATGTTATGATACCAAATTTACAAATAATGTAGAAGGATAGGTCTCTCATAAAATATGTAAAACTCAAGGTTGACCAATTTCATCTATTTTGAGTACTCACGTAAAATCAAGGGGTGCGACTTTTTGTTCGTTTTGTGATGCATCGTGTATCACAAAACGAACAAATATATATATATATATATATATATATATATATATATATATATATATATATATATATATATATATATCGCTTTCTATCTCCCTATATATATAATTATTATATATATACATATATATATATATATATATATATATATATATATATATATATATTCAAAGGAAAACACACACATGACGAGTTGAGTTGGGTTTGCTTCTTTAGCCATGGTAAAATGAAGCTTGCTATCAGCTGTAAGCTGTTGTTCAGCAAGACCGAGTGTTTCATAGGTCTTACGTTTTGGCCCTCTCTTCGTGAAAAAACGGTCTTTGTTTCAAAATACACATTTCGACGTGTTTGAAAAACCTTACTTGGAAGCTCAGCCTTTAAATGAAAAAAAAAATCGACCATAGAAGAAAACAGCAAATGGACATAACAATACTCATCCACAAAATCTGGACCAAATATTGGATTTAAATCAGCGGTGAATGGCATGTAGTCATGTGCTTTAATACAATTGAATGGTATAACATGTACATAGGGATGTCAGTACGGATTATAACATAGATTGAACTGTAAGGCATAATCTACATTTTGCAGTGAGACAAAAAGTCAGCTTCAGTGCTTCAAAATAGCTCTAAAATATGAGTGAGGAATAGAAACAAACAATGTAAACATTTGAATCATTAAAAATAATGATAAATACGAGAAGTATAAAATAAATTGGAATTGAAATTGAATTGAAACTGAAGTATTGTTAAATATACAAAATGTGAACAATAGGTATGATAAAAATGTTGCTAGACTTAACCGTCTACAGTTATGCTTTAGTGAGAAAAACAGTGATATCTTCTTATGTTGAAGGCTTTCTTGCGAAATGTTTACGTGATAGGAAGTTCTTTTTTTGGGATACAACGTGCCTACACATATGCATCAAATGTGATATCTGTGATATTGGTTTCAGGAGGGGGAATTCACGTTCAAACATCCTAACAAGGACAATTAGGAGACGGTCATCGTCGACAAACATCAGAGATTCGGAATTTGTAGCGCAGCAGATGTTTGGAGTTGATTTCTCAATGAAGTAAATTGTAACGCATATGATTAATTTTTGAATGGAGGTGACAGTTTATGTGTCTCTATGATTACATGTATTGAAATGAGATAACTAGTTTGAAAAAAAAACCCCGAAAAGATAAAGGAACAGATCTGCTAATGTTGGTGTCGCATTAGAACGTTACATGTATCCATCTGTGCACATGAACCTCTAAGAAGAAATTGAAAGTAGAAGTGGTTGTATCTGGTTTGCAAGGACATATAAAATCACGGGAAAATATCAAAATTATGAAATATTTACATTCATTCAGTCATTTTCATCCCTGTACCAAATTATTTCCATCCGAATTATGAATAAATCAAAATGTTGAATTCACTGCTGGCATTTCAATAAGTTGAAAATGTTTGCACTTTAAATCTACGCGTATTTTCTTTACTGTTGAGTCACATGAGATACTATACTACAATGCAATATTTGATAGGCAATGTTACATTGGAAAATAAGCAGGAATTATACAAGCACTCCAAAACCTCTTGGAGCTATGTCCTCATCCTCCACCTGTTGTTCTAGAATATCGGAGAGACACTAATAATGAACACAGAAACATAATTTCAACAAGAGACCCGGGGGTCTAGCGCTCACCTGAGTATCGCAAGTTCACCTTTCACACAGTCACTAATCTAAATTACACACAGCCAGTGGCGTACCGTGGGTCAAGACCTTGGGGGGGGGGGGGGAGGGGCACCTCGTGGAAAGGTAATTTTGAGGTTGTGGGGAAATAGGTGGGGATGGTTAGGGTTATAGGTAGATGTAGTTAGGTAATGGGGAAATAGGTGGGGATGGTTAGGGTTAGGTAGATGTATAG
Source organism: Diadema antillarum (assembly GCF_040938485.1). NCBI lineage: Eukaryota > Metazoa > Echinodermata > Echinoidea > Diadematoida > Diadematidae > Diadema > Diadema antillarum. Next base: position 253,027 of record NW_027272797.1, read on the forward strand.
TTAGGCAATAGTAGAATAATGGTTAAGGGGTTAGGCAGGAAATGATTTGTTTTGATGATATACACATATGATTATTTTGTTTTATACGGGGGGAGGGGTAGGTTGATAGGTTAGATAGAAAAAAATGATGAGTTTTGTTCGGTTAAGTAAAGAATGCTTTTTTATGATATGTTTCAGGAAATACTGTATTCTCAAGCGAGTGTAAGAGAATTTATGTTATGAAGTGGATATTGAGCAATCTGATCAAGTTGATCAAGAATTTTTTTTTCCCTTTTAAGAGTTATACTTTATCTGATATATTTATGTATATAGCGTGTGCTCTGCCAAAAAAAGAAAAAAGAAAAAAGAAGGAAGTTAAGTTAAAAAGTGATTGAGTAGCACACATTTCTTATTCGGTGTGTGAGTGATAATGCACATTCGAATTGGCTTGATTAGGCTGATCAAAATAGCTTTTTCTCAGAATTATGCAGATTTTCATGTCATTTCTCTTATCGTACTGTATGTTTGAAAAATGATTTAGTAGCACAAGAAAGAAGAATACAGCTGTTTTTTTTTTGTTGGTGGACGTATTAATTTTATTGTTAATATGGATTTGACATTGAATGAAACTCAAGTAAAGAATATTATGAAATTAAAAAAAGTGTATGTGTGTGCGCCTGTGTGCGTGCGCTGTTAGTCTGCAAACTTAATGGGGACTACAATACATAACGGAATGTGATACATTCCACAGCGCAGTCATTGAGCAACATTGTAAGTTTTCCTTATATGGATTATGGAATGACGGTGTGAAACGACAAATTATTTGCAGCGACATCAGGAGAATTGCATAACAATTAAATGCGAGCGAGCGGAGCGAGCGAGCTTGAAAATGTTGACATTTTACAGTCCCAAAACTGCCGTTTGTAGCTATATTTTTTCGCTTTGGAAATTAAGGGAGGGGAGGGGCGCACCGGGCGCAACTGCTGGCAATTACTAGCAGTAACATCAGGACAATGGCATAACAATTCAATGCGAGAGAGCGGAGCGAGCTTGAAAATTTTGACATTTAACAGTCCCAAAACTGCCCTTTGTAGCTATACTTTTTCGCTTTGGAGATTAGGGGGGGGGGGGGCGCAACTGCTGGCAATTACTAGCAGCAACATCAGGAAAATTGCATAACGATTAAATGAGAGCGAGCGAAGCGACCGAGCTTGAAAATCTTGACATTTTACAGTCCCAAAACTGCCGTTTGTAGCTATATTTTTTTCGCTTGGAAAATTAAGGGGGGGGGGCGGGACGCAACTGCTGGCAATTACTGGCAGCAACATCAGGAAAATTGCATAACGATTAAATGAGAGCGAGAGAAGCGAGCGAGCTTGAAAATCTTGACATTTTACAGTCCCAAAACTGCCGTTTGTAGCTATATTTTTTTCGCTTGGAAAATTAAGGGGGGGGGGGGCGCACCGGACGCAACTGCTGGCAATTACTGGCAGCAAAATCAGGAGGATTGCATAACGATTAAATGCGAGCGATCGAAGCGAGCGAGCTTGAAAATTCTGACATTTTACAGTCCCAAAACTGCCGTTTGTAGCTATATTTTTTTCGCTTTGGAAATTAAGGAGGGGGGGGGGTGCACCGGGCGCAACTGCTGACAATTACTGGTGGTAACATCAGGAGAATGGCATAACAATAAGATGCGAGCGAGCTTGAAAATTTTGACATTTTACAGTCCCAAAACTGCCGTTTGTAGCTATACTTTTTCGCTTTGGAAATTAGGGGAGGGGGGCGCACCGGCACAACTGCTGGCAATTACTGGCAGCAACATCAGGAGAATGGCATAACGATTAGATCGAGCGAGTGGAGTGAGGGAGCTTGGAAATCTTGACATTTTACAGTCCAAAAACTGCCGTTTGTAGCTACATTTTTTCGCTTGGAAAAATGAAGAGGGGGGGGGGGCGCACCGAACGCAACTGCTGGCAATTACTGGCAGCAAAATCAGGAGAATTGCATAACAATTAAATGCGAGCGATCGAAGCGAGAGAGCTTGAAAATTTTGACATTTTACAGTCCCAAAACTGCCGTTGTAGCTATATTTTTTCGCTTTGGAAATTAAGGAGGGGGGGGGGGGGGGCACCGGGCGCAACTGCTAGCAATTACTGGTAGTAACATCAGGAGAATTGCATAACAATTAGATGCGAGCGAGCTTGGAAATTTTGACATTTACAGTCCCAAAACTGCCGTTTGTAGCTATACTTTTTCGCTTGGGAAATTAAGGGGGGGGGGGGGCGCACCGGGCGCACCTGCTGGCAATTACTGGAAGCAACATCAGGAAAACGGCATAGCGATTACATGCGAGCGAGCGGAGCCAGAAAGCTTGAAAATTTTGACATTTTACAGTTCAAAAACTGCCGTTTGTAGCTATATTTCTTCGCTTTGGAAATTATGAGGGGGGGGGGGGGGGGGGCTCCCGGTGCGCCCCCCTCCCCCTGGATCCGCCACTGGTAGTCGAGGATGTCACTTTATGTTCATGATTGGGGAAGGTATGACCAGCGAGGGGGCGTCGAAGTGACCAAGCGGGGGAAGGATGTCCAAAATCTGCACTTTAGAGCATCCCCTAATTATTTGTGTTTGTGTGTGTGTGTGTTTATATACATGGAAAAGTCAGGTCAAGTCTTATTATTGGCAATGCAAGGCATTTTGATATAGACTATCTATATAGAATATCTTATTTCTTGATTACCCTTTTCAAATGCAGTATACTAACCCTTGAATTACCATTTTGGTATTTTTTTAAAATTTATTTATTATTATTATTTTTTTTTTAATCAGCGCCACTGCACACAGCTCTACTGAAATCTGACCAGGCATTCTCAAGTAGAAGATAGAAATGTACAATAAGGGCTCAAATTTTTTAAAGATACCTTGGGTTGGGCATGGCGCCCATTTTCACAAATTGAGACCCCAACGAGCTAGGGATACCACCTGCCAAGTTTAGTGAAAAGCCATCATGAAGTTTTCAAGAAGAAGATGAAAATGTACAATTTAGGCCCAAATTTGGACCTCCCCACCCCTCCCCCTGCCCCAAGGGGAGCACCCCTGGATCTGCTATGAAACAAATTTGAAACTACAGTCATTAACGTACTCGTAGTATTAACTTAGCTGTATCATTTCTGATCCTAGAGAAGATTTTTAAAGATTGCTTAATTTTGGGGGGTTTGGCCCCCTTGGGGCCCTCCAGGTGGGACAGGGTGCCTATTTGAACAAATGCCCCTAGGGATGCTTTTTGCCAAGTTTGGTGAAAATGGGTCATGGGGTTCTCAAGAAGAAGATGAAAATGTACAATTTGGGCCCAATTAGGACCCTTCCCCACCCCCCTCCCCTGGGTCCCAAGGGGGCATCCCTGATTCCGCCATGAACAAACTTGAAACTGCAGTCATCACTGTACTAACTCATAGTATCAACTTAGCTCTATCACTTCTGGTTCTAGAGAAGAAGATTTTTAAAGATACCTTAGTTTGGGGGAGTTTAGGCCCCCCTGGGGGCCTCCTGGTTGGGGCATGGTGCCCATTTTAACAAAATGAGATCCTAATCCCCTAGGGATGCTACCTGCCAAGTTTGGTGAAAATCGGTCTTTGGGTTTTCAAGAAGAAGATGAAAATGTAAAAAGTTTACGCGCGACGCACGACGGACGACGGACGCCGGACGAAGAACGATCGCAAAAGCTCCCTTCAGCCTTCGGCTTAGGTGAGCTAATAACAGCACGTATATCTGCATATAAAACTAAAGACGAAATAGGGATGTTATGCAAATATCCATTGCTGTATAAAACTAATGAAGTAATCGATTTTTGTTTCATCTCCAAGTAATGTGTTTACCAGGCAGCATGGTATTGCTATTCCTCATCACTTTGACGATCATCTTTTATTTTTAGATAAAGTATTTGACCTGTGGTTTGCATTTCTAGTGTCTCTCGTAGTTAGTCATTGCTCTTTTTTTTTCTGTTATCTTCTAGTGATGCCACCTGAGTGTCTCAGCTCCTCCTGTTTTACCTCGAGTTCACGGATAATTACATCCAATGTGCGGCAAATTGGCCGCATCGAGGAAAAAAAAAAGTACTGCGCACCAGTGGTCTTGATTTGTGAGGCCGTGCCCATGTCACAGGCAAAATCGACTATTGCACTAAGTAATGGGATGATATCATATAATGCATGGTATCTTGGTATCAGAGGAGTGGTAACCGTGCTTAACATAGCACTTGTATACTGGGTACCTTTTCAGAATTTGTGTGCATTTATGCCATTAATCATCCCATCCGACCTTACGTTTTGTGATTATCAATATATGTCGGTATTTCAGTAAATAATCACTTTGTGAATATGGTGGTGGTCCATGGTGATTGATTTAATTTATGACGAGATGTTGTTTTTGGGTGGTTTTTTTTTTTTTTTTGGGGGGGGGGGTGTTTTTATTTACAAGATGTGATATATGTGGTGGTGCATAGTGTTTGTAAGTGTGCAAGTGTGTTTGTGTTTAGTGATATTTTACTGTTGTTAAAGCGAAGACTGTAGAAACATCTATCATCTTTGATATATCCTCAATGTCAAGTAGTTGGATCACAATCTTATACACTGGAGAGGCTAAATGCTGGACGTTTTCCTTCTATACAAGATCAGATTCCATACACAATCAGATATTCACTATCACTTGATCTTTTCCTTTGATAAACAACAGCGAGTATTTATTTGAGTCTGTGGTGATATCAACAACATCACTAAACAAACTCAATATTTGTTCAATTCAGGACGAAATTCAATCTTTTCAGGTATGTAACTAACATAAACAGAGAAAAAAGCATATTAATCAACAACTCCTGCGGTTTGCTGGATCATCGTGGGCACTGCTGTTTGCATATTTTGATGGATGAATACAGCCCATGAGCTCGATGAAAAGACCCACCAGCTATACACTAAGCAAACAAGGCCCTTAAGCTTAACACTAGCCCACGACGCTTGACACTATAGGCAAATAAGACCACTGGGGTCGAGACTAGGTAAAAGAAGGCCCATGAGCTTGACACTGCGTACATTAAGCCGATTGATGTAATGTCGAATTCATGGGCTATATCTGCCTTGTGTCGAGCTGGTGGACTTGGGCTCTTGGACCTATATTACTTGATCTTGAGTTCATGGAAATTAGTTTCTAGCTTGTATGCATGACTCCTGCGTGTTGAGGTCGTGACTTGCAAACGTTTTCCATCCCACATCGTTCTGTTATTTCACTTTCTCTATCTTTTTTTCTTTTCACATTGCACATTGGTTTGCATGTCTCAAACGTACAGAGAGAGAGAGAGAGAGAGAGAGGATGGCATACATGGTATTTTTCATTGTAGGCCATGGAGTAATTGTTTTGTGTCAGTTTCTTTTTTTTTTTGTAGTTTTGTATTCTTTAAGAGAAATCTCTCCTGTGTGTGTAAAGATGTGATGTTGGCAGACATAGATTAGACTGTCTTGCTTTAAACAGATTGATTGCCTTATCTGTATTTGTCTTGTGATGCAAGGGCTGAATGTTTTGTAATTGTTAACACCTTGTACCAAGGCTTTATCTCAAAATCTACAGATAACCACAAGCAATCAAAAACATAAAAATGCATACGACAAATATAAGACCTGATTACTTTAGTATAAATGTGCACTCATACCGTTCATCCGTTGATCTTTAACGGTTATATACATATAACCTAGGAAATTACGTATAACTTGACATTGTTCTCCCCTAACCATTGAAAGTTTAACATGTTGTTTTTGTCTAATCTATGCTATATTATGTTATATAATTATGAATGGTTTACCGAACCAAGACAAAAAATCCCACTCCACAGATATAGAACTAGCCCAGTTATTACAGTAGGGTGTCGAATGCCTTAGCTGAGCAAAAACACATCATTGGTGTGTTCATTGCCATAAGCAAGACATTCGACACTCTCGACCACATATCCTGCGCGCAAATGATGGTATTATTGAGTTGAAGACATTCCAATTAAATCGTTCAAAGATTATTCATAAAAAAGCAATATGTATGCTATGAATCAGTCAACTTTGATGTCTAACAAACCATTACACTCGTTTACCACTCTAAATACAACTACATGCAGCTTTTGAAACATCTCCACATACCTCGAACCTACCCTTTTCACCTCCATCCGCGCATCGAACAAATCCCCGCAGAAAAAAAAAAAAACAAACAAAAAACAGAAACGAAACGGAATGAAGAAAACAGAACAAAACGGGACGCAAGACAAATACACACACACACACACACACACACACACTCGACAGAAGACATACACACACACCCTCACATACACAAACTCAACAACGTAACCAACATACATACACACTCACGCGCACCTAACAATGCATAATCACACTCTGACGTATCATGGTTACCCGTTTCCTAGACTTAAACCAGAAGCCAACACTGATTTGAGGTCTGACGTGGACAAAAAAAAAAAAAAAAAAAAAAAAAAAACACACACGATTGATTAACAAAATAATTCCAACAATCAATCGGTGCATTTCTCCCCAACAACCACGGATATAAATCCTTGAATCAAATAATTTCTATAAAATCTTCAAATGTTCTCACTTTGGCAAATGTGACCCGCGACAACGGTTTCAGGCAAAAGTCGCAAGAGCAAATTCCCTCCTAGGCGGGGTACAAAGATTTTAACCATTATTTTTGTCGATTTAGCTTTTTTTTCAGAAATCGAATCTTTGATATGTTTTCTACATCTACACTAAATTTCATAGCATAAGACTAAGTTTTTCCTATCGAAAATGCAATTTTAAGCACCCTATGTTGGATCGCACTCGTCAGTTTCGAGCTTCTTTCGAACGCCGCGCCAATATCCCCAGCGTTGCTACGGCGCAGGGTCTCGCATGCGATTGGCTGGTGCGTCGCACATATTTACATAGTTCGGCTTTCGGAGACACCAGTTGCAGCGTTTCGTGAATGCTTTGTCCACGCGTGCATGATTACGTGCTCCATTGTTCTGTTAAAGTAGATATGCTCCCTCTTAGTCCATGGGCCAGGCCAGATATTGGTACCATCTGAGGTGGCAAAACCTTTTTGGTGTCATTTTGTTTGTCGGGCATAGATATGCTTATCAAGCTATGATAGCATTTCCAAATGAGTAGCTTAGTCATAGTAAATGAATTTTTAACCAATTTGGTCTCGTTGTTATATCCCTATACTTCTGAATCGAAACTAACCGCTATACAAAGAAGAGCACTGTCTTCTGTATGTTCCATAGGAGCTGTAAAATGCAGCTCTATGGTATGTTCACAGGTGTTCTATTGTAAACGCGGTGCGCTTACTCTTTATTCAAGGCAGCGAAGGGAATATTCAAAGGTTATGAGGTCCACAGCGCTTAGTCTTTATTCTAGACGGCGAAGGGAATATCCAAAGCGTATGATGCAGTGTATATCCTTTTATCTAAAAACAGCAACAACAACAAAAGCAATTCCTCGTGAATTTTACCGTATCTTTCAATTATTTATCATTTTCCGGCGAAAACGCTACGGTGAAAACGCTGATACCACGCCAATGTCGCTTTATTTCCCTCTAACAATATAAGATACTGCATAAACAATGTACCGGTACACTACGATACATTATAATGAATGATATTGTAAATGAACAGAGTGATTTTTGTTTAAAACTGATGTATTTGTTGATAGGGTAGTATAAAAACAGTATAGATAATCCCTTTTATGAGGAACTTTAGATATGATAATGGTACATTGGTCTAGATAAAGAACTAAGCGCACCGCGTGACAGCTGTGGACATCATAACCCTTTGGATATTCCCTTCGCTGCCTTGAATAAAGACTAAGCGCACCGCGTTTACAACAGAACACCTGTGGACATACAGAAGGCAGTGCTCTTCTTTGTATAGCGGTTTAGTTTCGATTCAGAAGTATAGGGATATAAAAACGAGACCAAATTGGTTAAAAATTCATTTATTGTGACTAAGCTACTCATTTGGACATGCTATCATAGCTTGATAAGCATATCTATGCCCCACAAACAAACTGACACCAAAAAGGTTGTGCCACCTCAGATGGTACCAACAACCCATTTTTCGGGTCTTGGCCCATGGACTATCTGTAGTACGTGCTCTTCGTTTGGCTTTCTCAATTTGAGTCTACCGCGATGTTCGACAACGGAAGTGAAACAAAAAGTGAACAGCAGTGCTAACTTCCATTGTGAAAACAGATGCATGGGGAACATGGTTTGATCCAATCAGAGTCGCAAATCACTACACAAATCGTGCATCATGCTATCGGAAACTCACCTGCCACTTGTAGCATGACATAATCATGTGAAAAGAAAACTAATATTCTCAAATTTGTCTACTCGTAGTAAAAATTGTGACAGCAGGCTGACTAAAGGGAAGGTAGACAAGAGGAAAGGAGAGGTCACATATGACCAATTATATTCAAACACTACACGTCAAGATTGCACCAAACTAATGAGTCGTGTTTGTTTGTATGTTTAACATAATAAACATCACCGAACAAAAAAAAAAAAATTAAAAATTCCCGACTTTTGCCTGAAACCGTTGTCGCCGGTCACAAATGCTTTTATCGCGGTTGTCTTTTCCTACTCTATAAAATACACAAAAAAAAATCTTCTGTATCTTTTCTGTTGAGGGTAAATCATTTTTTTATTCTTGACTGAAATAGTAAAACGATTTCATCAAAACGATCAAAGCATGTACACACCTACTTCTATTTGAACTAACTCTACGCCCAAGAAAATATCCCTCCATTCCATGATTATCCCCTAACTCAACTAAACCATGATGCTCAATAAGAAAATGCCACATAGGCTTAACAATAAGACAATTTAAAAATAAATGTGAATAAATTTCCCCTCTAATTGACAAAGGGAACAAAGTTTATCGCTCACAAACCAAACTTAAACAGACATTCCTTAATGTATATCATCCCGTGTATTAACTTGAACTGAAATTTCATGTGTTTACTTAGTAATGTCGTGCCTCTTGGTTTAATACTAATCTTATTCTGATTTGTTTATGATTAAGATCTAAATTCCTGTCACCATGATTCCTTTCCACACAATACAATTCTTGTTGCTCTGAAGTGAAATACCCTGAATCATCTTTGATTTAATAATTTGAAAATTTGATATCTTTTATACAGTTGTACTAGAAATCCTCAACTGTATATCATAAATTAATATATCAATGTCGTGACATCTTACGCTACGTGTGGTAATTTCCAATTCACAGGAAAAACATGTTAAATATCATTTATCTAAAATACACCGTTTCCCTTACTACCTCAATTTTGAAAATGCCAAAGGGGTATAATAAAACCTTTTTGTAAGATGTGATGTACATTGTAAATATCATTGTCACATAAATCTAACCGGGTTCATCGCTCCATCCTCAAAATTCCTTCATTTCCCGCCATGCCTTCACCATTTGTATGTAAAAAGGTGGGATTGGATTTGTCATCGTCAATCTAGACCAATCATTATCACATATAAATATAAATCTTCCTCCCACTGACCGAAAACAGTAATCAAAACACAATTTCCATGCAGATATCTTCTCAGGGTTCAATAAATTTTTAACCACATACGTTGAGTTTTCAACAAAAAAAAACAACAACTTAGAATTCATTATTCGTAGTCCCCCATCAGCATAATCTTGCTTTTAGGCGATCTTTACTATTCCACAAGAATTCAGAGAATATCTAACCCACTTCTGAAAATATCCACCGAGGAACCTGTATATGATGATACATATCTTTATTTTGATAAGGTATAGGTTTTCGACAAATAGATCCCACCCATGAGTGTTTAATCACCCCGCTTCCACCATCCTAAGAGCTGTTTTATTATACTTAATATGTCTTAAAAGTTCATATAATTTTTCAATCTGACATCTCTTGAAAACTAACCAAATGAAACTTTAACAACATAAACACATTTTCCAAAAATACAGATAATACAGGCTTCTCTGTAACCTTACCCATCTACACACACGCACACACATACACACACAGACACGGAACATTTTTTTCCTTTTATAAATGTTTAAGCACTTATTTTTCCAAATTCATGAAAAAATACCGTTACTTGTTTTTAGGATTAACGAAATGCCATCCGCATATAAAATTTTGCTTTGTTTCATTTTCCCCAAAACATAGTCATTTACCATCTCTCCTTTCTAGTTGTGCCAGTGTTACAATGACTAACAAAAACAGATACAGAGATAGGGGATCACCCTGCTTAACCCCTCTCTTGATATTAGAATAACCAGTAGAGTGCCTTCCATTCATTACTTTATTTTTTCCCCAAAAACTCCTTAACCTGTAGAGAATAGAATGAATTGCTAAATACAAGCCTATGTAAAACCTGAATTGAAAATTCATGAGCTACCGAATCAAACGCTTTTTCGAAATCCATTGTGACGAAAAAAATCACATGTGTAATGTAATAAATTAAAACAAAATTATTATCTATATACTAAACTTACCGCTTCCTTTTTATTTCTATTCTTACGCTACTTGATCAAAATAGATTATTTCACCCAACTCTTCCTTAATCATGTTTGGTAATTTACCTTAGATAGTATCTTATATAATAATACACATTCAACTATGTGATTGGCCTATGATACGCGCGCACACACACACACACACACACATACACAACAAAACATACAAACACACTCCTGCACTCACAGAATTCAAGCAAATACCAATACAGATTATTTGCCTTTCCTCAGATTGATTAAAGCACAAACACACTGTCTTTCCTTCACTCGTTGTCCACTCAAATACTGTCTCCCTTTTTCATTCTTTCACCATCGTATCAGAGTCAAGGTTATTTGGTCCCCTTCGACTAACCAGCTTATGAAATAATGACATACACACAAACACACAAACACATGGCATCGGGTAACATGTTATTCATCTCCATCCGATATATATATATATATATATACATGAAGACAAGCCCCTGGGAGCTGGGGGTGCTGGGGGTGCTGCAGCACCCCTGACTTTTTGAGCAGCCGGGCATAGCACCCCTGTGAAAAATAAAAGTTGGGGTGCTTTTGCACCCCCAACTTATATCTTTTTACAGAGAAAATTGCTTGGTTTTTTTTAATAGAAAATTGTCCAAATATCCCACCAAAGTGGGCATCAGATTGCTGAATTTCACTTCTGAAAATGCGAAATCTCCATGAGCGTGGGAGGGGTATGCCCCTCCCACGCAGAACAAGCTTATAAGTGCAGACAGCACTATTAAAGCATTTTCATTGTCCCTGGATATTTTGCTTTTCCTACTTTTCTATTGTTTTTTTTTCTAAATAATGCTACCTGAAGGGCTCACTTGATTGCTGAATTTCAAATCTAAAAATGCAAAAGTTCCCTCAATTAGGGGGAGGGTACCCCCTTTAGGAGAGCATCGATGGAGGGGGCAGCATATAATTTTGCCCCCCCCCCCCCAGTAATTTCCAAGATGTGGATTTTTTTTTATTCGACACTGTCCCATCACACAAAGTGTGCAGCAGTCAATTCTGAAATGCGAAATCTCCCTCGTATTGAAGGGAAATACCCCCTCCCACGATATTTTCCTTTCTATTGTAGAATAATGCAAAAGTTTCCTCGTATGCAGGGGTGCGGGGCAGTTGCCATGATATTACCCCCCTCCCAATGATTTTCGGGATGTCGGAGATTTTCTTGCTTTTTGTGATGGAAACTGTCCAAATATTTTACCGAAACTGTGCAAGGCATTGTTGCAGTTCAATTCTGAAAATATAATGGATTTATACCCCCTTCCACATCCTCCACCTTTGGTCCTTTCCCATAAGATTGACATACCTCCGAATGATTCTTTTATCAATAGATCTGTCATTTCTGTTGAAAAAATGCAAAAGTTTCCTCGTGTGGGAATATAATATCCTCCTTCCATTTGGGCCCTAACCATTTCCCCGCTTAGTTCCCCTCCATACGTTCCATAGACGCAGTAGTAGTACACTTTGTGGATTGATAATTTCCCTAATTCCACCAAAATGTGTTTGCGAGATAATGTCAATTGGATTCTAAAAGTGCCACAGTTTCCTCGTATCAAATAGCATCAATCCTGGAATAAAAATATTGGGTGGGAGCTATGCAAACACATCACTTTGCCCCCCCCCCCCCCCCCCACGATGCGGTATCCCCACGATGCGGAAACATTTCTTGCTTTTTTTTTTAATAGAAACTGTCCAGATATTTCACCAAAAGTGCACAAGATCGTTTAATTTCAATTCTGAAAATGGAAAATGCCCCTAGTGTGGGAGGGATACCCCCTCCCACACCCTCCCCCGTTAGGCCAACTTCCATCCACTTAGTAGACTTTTGAGATCGACACTTTCTAAATATTTCATCAAAAAGTGCGCACCAGATCTGTCACTTTAATTTGAACAAATCCAAACGTGCCAAAATGTGGGAAGGGGATATTCTCTTTCAGTTTACCTTTATTCCCCTACTACATTTAGTATGCTTATGCTTCTTTGACAGTTTTTCAAATACTCCATCATAAATGACTATGTGTAGAACCAACATATTTTCATTCCAATCCTTAAGATACAAAGGCTCTCTCGAATGGGAGGGGTTAGAGGACACCCCCTTCTAAAACCCTCCCCCTTGCTGTATTAGCCTCCACCCCTTGCATTGATTATGGCTACATTACATAACATATTAAGTCAAAAGTGTGCGCCAGAAATTCCACATCTTTGAATCACAATCATAAAGATGCAAAAGCTCTCTCATGTAGGAAGGGGATACATCCTCCCACATCCTTCCCCCACTTGGTCTCCCTCCATAACACTTGTCTGAAACAAATTCCAGGATATTCCACCAAGATTTTGCATCAGATCATTGTACATTGTATTTCAATTCTAAAAAATGCAAAAGCTCCGTCGTGTGAGAGGGGGCTACCCCTCCCAACCCCACCTCCTCATCTTCCATACATTTATTACACAGTGATGATGCACACGCAGAACAAGAGCTGATTATACCCCGATTTAATGGTCATTCATATTTCTGTGAATATCCATTTTTCATGTTTTTTTTTTTTAAATTTCACCAAAAGTGTGCACCAGATCGCTGAATTTGAGGTCTGAAATCTCAAAATCTCCTTCGTGTGGGAGGGGGATACCCCCTCCCACACCCTCCCCCTTTATGTTCCCTTCCATGAACTTATACAAAGTGAAGATCCACACACACGAACGCTGATACAACTTTCAAAATATTCCACCAAGAGTGTGCATCAGATCATTGTATATCAATTCTAAAAATGCAAAAGTTCAATCGTGTTGAAGGGGTCTGGCTACCCCTCCCATCCTCGCCTCATCAACTTCCATACAGTTATTACACAGTGATGACGCACACCCAGAACAAGAGCTGATCTAATGATTTAATGGACATTCACATTTCTGTGAATATTAGTTACCTTTCATATTTTTTTTTTCATTTCACCAAAAGTGTGCACCAGATCGCGGAATTTCAGGTCTGAAAATCCAAAATCTTCCTTGTGTGGGAGGGTATGCCCTCCCACACCCTTCCCCCCTTAGGTCCCCTTCCATGGACTTATACAAAGTAAAGACCAACAAACGATTATCTAATACAAATATGGGGATAGTCCACCAAGATTGTGCATCATATCGTTGTAATTAAATTCTACAAATGCAAAAGCTCCGTCGCATGGTAGCCACCTCCCATCCCCGCCTTATCAACTTCCATACAGTTATTTCACAGTGATGACGCACACACGGAACAAGAGTTGATTGTAACCCAATGTATTGGTCATTCACATTTCTGTGAATATTTTATTTTCATACTTTTTGAACAAATTCACCAAAAGTGTGTGCCAGATCACTGAATTTTAGGAATGAAAATTCAAAATTTCACCAGGGTGGGAGGGGATACCTAATCACAGTGATGACGCACACACGGAACAAGAGTTGATTGTAACCCGATTTAATGGTCATTCACATTTCTGTTAATATTTTTTTTTAACTTTTTAAGAAATTTCACCAAAAGTAAGTGTGCACCAGATCGCTGAATTTCAGGAGGGAAAATTCAAAATCTCTCCAGTGTGGGAGGGGGATACCCCCTCACACACCCTCCCCCATAGGTCCCCTTCCATGGACTTATACAAAGTGAAGACACACACACACGAATCAACAATTCATCCATGAACATAGTCCGCGAGTATTTACTTTTTTTTATTGAAGAATTTCAAAATTTACCACATAAAGTGTGTTGAATTTTACTAAGAGTGGAAAAGTTTCCTTGTGTGGTGGAGGGCTTTCTCACCTCGTTTCGATGTCCCCATCCCCTCCGTTCACCTCCCCCTGCCCCCCCCCCCCCCCCCCATTTACTGAAACGCTACTAATATGATCCGGCAACCGAACGGGTGGGTCAGGGGTTCAGCACCCCTGTGAAAAAAGTTGCTCCCAGGGGCCTGCATGAAGAGCTTGCTTACAAAAGGCGCTTAATCCATCATTTTTCAATGGATTTAGCGCCTTTTCGGAAGCAAGCTCTTCATAAATATATATATCATCAAAAACAAAACTGAAACCAGTTCATACTGTATTCACAAACAGTTTATTTCGGCAGACAAATTTTCGAGCGATTTGCTGTTTCTCAAGTGTTGATACTGAGAGAACAACAACAATTCAATGCTTGAGAGTTTTGTTTTTTATGATATTATCACGCCAACACGTGGACAACTTACTCTCTCTCTCTCTCTCTCTCTCTCTCTATATATATATATATATATATATTATATATATATATATATATCTGTTTGTGTGTGTGTGTGTGTGTGTGTGTGTGTGTGTGTGTGTGTGTGACCTTGCATCCAAAAAATAAAGAAAAACGGTTGCCAGACATGGATTGTTAGTTAAGAGCAGATTCTGAAAAAAGCAGACTTTAAGCTTTAAAGTGATGCATAACTCAGTTCAAATTGACTCTCCTAGTCTATCTAAATATTGGAAAATAAGCACACTCTCAGGAAAAGCGTGAGCTGAGAAAAGAGGCTCTGAAGTACACGGTCTATTTATGCGCTTAATCTTTACCAAGCCGTACTAGCTGTGCTATGAATGGGATAAAAGCTAGGATGTAAACCACCGGGGCAACTGCAATGCAGGGATTATCAAATTAAGTTGAAATTGAGCATGAATTGTTAACACAATCCGGTCATAATTAAAGTCAACGTTCCAAGCATTATCTTAAAAAAAAAGTTATCAGAGTTGAAAATAAAGAGTGTGTATATATATTTTTTTTAAACAAATGAGAAGGGAATTATACGAAAAAAAGAAGAGAAAAACTGCTCAAAACACAATTTCCAGTTCGTTTGTGATCCCAAACCTTAGTATAATGTAAACCTTGCTCTTTCAAAATACATTGTATATGAAAAACTCAAGATTGGCTTGGTTGACCCATTTCACCTATTTTCAATCCTCACACAAAATCAGTGAGTGCGACTTTTTGTTGGTTTTGTTATGCATATATATATATATATATATATATATATATATATATGTATGTATATATATATATATATATATATATATATATATATATATATATTATGTATATGACCCTGCACCACAAAACGAACAAAAAGTCGCCATACATCGATTCCTAGTTAAGGACAGATTCTAAAAGAGCAGACTTTAAGCTTTAAAATAATGAATATTCAATTCAAAATTGACTCTTCTATTAACCCAAACCCATCTGAATATTGAAAGAAAACAAATACTGTTTAGAAGTGTTTACTGAGAAAAACGGCTCTAAAGTAAAGGGTATATTTAAGTGCTTAATCTTAGCGAGCCGTTATAGCTGTGCAGTGAATAGGACAAAAAAAAACCAGGATGTAAAACTCAGCAGCATACACAATGAAGGGATTATTAGATTAAGCGGACATTGATCATGTTCTATCAACACATTCTTTCAATGACTAATGCCAACTTTCAAAGCAGTAGCGTTATCCTTTCAAAAGTTATCAGAGTAGTAGCATACATGCACAGTGTCCGTGAATTTCGATATAAGTAATCAATAAAAAGGGAGGTACATTATACTTTAGAAGGGGATCATACAAGCAAGCTTTATAGTGATAGATTAATTAGAGGATGAATATGGGGGAGCCACTGAAAAGCGAAACTTGTAGATTGTGGGCTCCCCAGTCACATTATACGAAAAGAGGAAGATATTCGTGGTCACCAAACCCAATTCATATTTCTTGAACAATTGATCAAATCAAACATGAGAACATACACAAGTTTGTATTTATTCATAGGGCTCATACAATAACGGAGACGAAAAAAAAAAATCCAGCAGAGACGAGACAAACAGCACAAACAAGCAAGATACAAGACAATTACATGAACTCAGACACACCAAAATATGAACAAGAACACTACAAATGCAACAATACAGCGAAAATCGGGACGGATGTTGAGAAAGGAGAAAAAAAAAAGGAAGGGAGAGAGAAAAGACATGTGGTAGAGGCATTCAAATGCAGGAGACATTATCATCATTAACCCAAAGCATTAAGTTTTGGCTCAATCAATAGATACTGATTACACTCATACATTAGAGTTATATGATTGGAACAATATCCATTTCAGTTTCCTTTTGAATAGAGCTAATGATGGGGCATTTCCGTTTAATATCCTCACTAAACGCATTACAGAATCTTGGCCGGTCATATATGAACGTATTTTGTGCTAACATGGACCACAGCAAAGGTTAATGATATTCTTCAGATCGTCTGATGGGGTATTTGTGAATTAATAATTTTTTTCTTACGAAACCTATTAGTGAATTAAGCACGTAAAATCCTGTTATTGAAATTAAACATGAATTGACCTAATCGGAATTAATATAAATCTTTTATTTTTAGCAATAATGGTTAAAAAAATGGATCTGTGTGAATTCTTATATAAGAGCTGACAGATTTTGATGGGCGCTGCCCCAAGCCAATAAATCGTATTGTAAATGAGATTATATCACAGAGGAATATGACATAAATAGTTGAATAATTGGGAGGTGAAACTTTACTCTGTTGATAACACCAATGTTCCGAGATATCATTTTGGAGATGTTATCAACATGACATATCCAGGAGAAATTTATTATAAACCATCAATATCACCAACCATTCATTTTTTGTATAAAAGTAAATTTTGTATTGTAATATTTTGATACATATTTGTAGAAAATATTGTTCTTATAGTGTTCTTGCCTTTGCTTGTATGAATCTACACGAAATCACGTCTTCTTTTTTTTCGGGGGGGGGGGTATTTGTTTCATTGTGAAAACGCTAGTGATATCGAGCGAAATTCATATAAAAATATCATTAAAAAAGTATATGTGTGCGCGTGTGTGCGTATGTTCCGTCACAAAGCGCCGTCATTCCGTGCCTGTGGCAACAGGAATCTCACTGCGTTTGATAATTTTGTTAATCAATGTATTTCTGGGGTTTTTTTTTATTCGTATTACATGAACCAGAAAACCATTCATTTATAGATATTATAGAGAGCAGATACGATGTACTGCAAAATAGTTCAGCTTGTAACTGAAGAGAATGAATGCAGTGTGATTGAATGATTGAATGAGATTGAAATAGAAAGGACAGATTGGATGATGAATATCTACCTCTATCAAACATACGTCACCAGACATTGTCAGATAATACGTACAATGTATAATGTGCATTGTGTTATAATGCTATCTGCCTTATATGACCTTGTAACTGCATTTCGAGACTATTGCTTTTGTGTCGTTGTCTATATGTCGTCGTATATACGTGCAGACAATTACTGCCGGGATGATATTCTGGGAAGTTGGGTTTATCACCCAATTATAACTGGAGAAATAGAAACGAAAAAGAGTTGATAGCAACTACCCTGTAAAATTTAAGAAATGTAAAACCCTTGAAATGCGAAAAAAACAACAACCCACAACAGCAACCCACTTCAGCAGTGGTCTGACGTAGGCAGTAGGCAGCTGAGTTTTCAAAAAACCAGGATCACCCGGTGTTTCTTCTTCTTCTTTTTTTCTCCTTCTTCTTCTCCTATCGCGGTATGAAATATCTGCCCGTTAGAATTAGCCACATACCACGCCTATGCCATGGAGCAATTTATGATTACCGCAGTCCACAATAACAACAAATACACAGAGAGGAGCAGACTGGCAATAATAGGCAGGTTGGCCTTCCACCAGCCCCTCTTACATACCACATAGCCCTCCACACACTGAGGACTATACTCTTGGATGGCCGTCGTGGTATAATAATGTATTAACATGGTACGATTTGGATAGACGGCATGAGCTGCAGTGACTGGGTCATGAAACTTAGGCAAAACAAAAATATTCTAATCTTACAATGCTCTTTGCAGTTATAACACAACGCATTCCATAACAACGGCTAACAAGAAATAATAAGGCAACACAACTTTTATTTCATAGACCCTAGAAGGGATACGAGAAGAAAATGTGGTTTAGCTTGGTTTCTTCATTTGTTTGTTTGTTTGTTTGTTTTTGCTTGTTATGTCGATGTCGATTGGAAGCGGAGTTTATTTCTAATTCTATTATCATTATTATTCTTTTTGTATTCTTTATTTTTCTTCACTGATGAGATCCGGAAGTGGCACCAGAATGTAAACTGCACCCCCCCCCCCCGGCAATTTTTGTTTTTTTTTTAATTTAGCGCCGGACGTGTATACAGCCCGCACACTCACATACAGTCGTGAACACTCTTTCCCCTCCTCCATTCACCTCACAGACAAACAAACAGACACACACACACACACACACACACACACACACACACACACCGATGACATATGCACCGCTGTACGGACCATACCCAATGCAAGACAACCACTTACATTACAATCGACATTCCGGCACACGTTCAAAGCCTGTCTTACGCAGTGTGAAGTTACAGGAAAATTTGCGTTAGAAGTTTTGTTTTTGTTCACATTTCTTTCTTCTCAAGTGTTAGAAGAAAATAAGTACAAGCAGTCAAAATCTAAAAAGCTTTACACATTTGCTTCATTTGGCATGTTCATCATTACTTTTTTGTTGTTGGTGTAATAGTGTTAGAAAAAAACCCAAAACAAAACGTGTAAAAGACAAAACCAAACAAACAAATTTCTGTCAATTCGAATACGACTTGTCATAAACGCCATCACTGTCAAATTCTCTTGGCTGTAAAGAAATACCCAATAGGTCATACGTTGCAGATGCCAGATCACAGATTCTTACTTCATAGCAATTTTTTTTTTCTTTCAACAGCAAACCCTTCCTACGAGCAGACGAGTCCTTGCATGACTTTTTAAAGTTAGGTTTTAACCTTCGCATTGGTCCTCATCTCAGTTTTAAAAGCTACTCATAGATTGATTAAGAAATACTTTGACTAAAGCCATGACAGAAAAAAGTGACCATTTTTGTTTCTCTCGTACATGCATTTCATTGAGACAAATAAGTCAAATATAAACACAAACCTGAAAGAAAAGCAAATGAAAAAAAAAGCCACTAAAATTTCACGATTCATTTTGCCCTTTAAATTCATATGTCACAATTTGAGAAAATTTGAAATATGAATTATCCTTACATATTTGATAATTAAGTAACATTCTTTCCATTTGCTGGCAACTGCCAAATAATCATATTCCTCTTTAAGTGTTATTAAAGCGTGAATTAGCGTGCTTATATATATATATATATATATATATATATATATATATATATATATATAATATATATACATTATAAGTTGTATTGAATCTCTGCTCTGATGGCTTTCTTTTCAACCAGTTAGTGTCCAGTATATACGAAAGTCCTTTGTGGGTATGTACTATTCTAAATATGGGAATATGGAACGCGCTGGATTGTCGCATGTGATATTTATGCACATGGCTATTTCTATGAAATAAATCATGAAATATCTGAGGGAGAGGACCACTGTTGTAATTGAACATAAACTGACCAAATTTAAATGCGTAAAAATCTTTCATTCTTTGTATTCCTCAGATAACATTAGACAAAAACTCTTTGTTTGTTTGGTTTTATTTCTGCATTTTCATCATTTCCATTCAAAATAACATCATGAATATTATTTTGCCAAACATAAGAAGACAATGATTGCATGATAAAATCTTTGGGCACACCATTAGGCTTCACATACTTATTTTCATTTCTAAGTCAGTTCGTTTACTCGATACTGTTGACCCACGACACACACATGGTATACACACTCACACGCGCTCGCACGCAGAATCACACACGGGCACACAAACCATTGTTTCAATCGTTCCCTCTCCCAGCAAACAATGTAGAATTGTTTATGTAGTCTTTTGTGAAAGCTGACACGTGGTATAATTCAAGAGTGAAAATGAAAGTAATGATTTGGAAAGTTTAGTCCAACTAACCATGGCAGTCCGATAAAAAGTTGTCTTTATCAGGTCCCTGAATTGGCCAGCAGTGAAAGGCGGCATTGTCCAACTGATGCCAGCTCCACGAGACCCGCCAAAATACCTGGAAAACATAAAACAAAAGAGTACATCGCCTTGAGTCATATCATTCTTTAAACTTTTTGTCTTATTTGAAGAGAAATAAAGGCATTTGCTTATTTGAATGTTTACCACCATCGAAAGTACAAAACGATTTTTTTCTATGGTATAACGACAGCTACATGTACGAATTCGTAAATTTGATTTGTGTCCAAAGGGTTTATTCAGACTATAGTTGGTTTTATACTCAGAATGTGCTTCTCTATAACATCTGATATGGTATAAACTTGAAATATAGGTGTAATAATGACTCCAACACAACGTTTGACGGATGAGACCACTCTGCGTACGTAAGGCCTGATTATATCGCTTATATTTTATGATACCATCGTTATGATATCGTTGTCATTACTATCATCGGCCATGCAATGTTCTTATCACCACCTACATACTTTCTATCTTAACAACAAACATTGGCATAGGCATTGAGAATACACTGTGCCGTTAACACACTTTTGCTCGGAGGTTGACTAGGTTTACCAAAACTACAATGACCTTGAGTGTTGAGAGGGTAGACCTTAACGTTAGACATCCCCAATCGTTCATTTCTGTCTGCCACCGCCGGATCAAGAACTAACGCGGCATTCGGAACTCCTGTTGTGTTTTGAAGTGAGGACTACTAGATCTATTTCAAACTTAAGTGTTCTAAATCTTTTTCAGACTTTTGGCCAAAGATTACTAACTATAATTATATACTTTAGCAATGGACGTTTGTAAGGAAGAACAACATAAAAAACCCGAGAGACTGTTTGATCGATCATTAGATTATGTGACTGTGCATCACAAAACCAACAAAAAGTTCCACCCTCTGATTTATATGACGGCTCCGAATAGGTGAAAAGGTTCAACCTATTCAATCTTATATATCATATTTTCTGAAAGAGCAATTCTTCATCTACAGTGCGTATAAAAAGGGTAATCCAACTTTGGCGGGCTACTATTTCATAACTGTCAGCGTCGGAGAGCACAATGTTAGTTGCAAATAAAGAAGAACTCCTCCTCTTTCCATTGTTACCTAATTATGTTAACAATGTGTCACTGAGCACGACTTTAAAGACAACAATGCACTTTTTCCAAGTTTATGTGCTATTGTGAAGGAACAATGCATGTGTCACTGCATGGATGAGATGTAGCAATGAAAGTGGCCAAATTGGCCAGCTTGCACGAATGCAGGTTTGTGTTCAGCGTTTCGCCTAACAATTTATGATCTATAACCTTAAACATGCCCTCTGTCTGATAACTTAGTCGCTCCCAGGGAGGGCCATACACTCACACAGTCCATGTTTTACTGTTCATATTCAATACTTAGCTCGCAGCGTCAAACCTTGTCCTGAATATGACGAGAGAAAAATGGATAATGGTTTAGCTTGCATTCATGCAGGCTGGCCTGATAATTTGACCACTTCCATTGACAGATTTCATCCACTGTAAAAGTGGATATTTTCGCGCGACTAATTTTTCGCTCTTGGCTGGGTAAGAAGAGTGTCGCGCCTTTTTAATTCCACGGAATCCAGACATCAAGTACTTGATCATAATTATGGTAAGCAAATATATTCGCGAGCTTTTATTTTCGCGCTGATTTCGGATCGCACGAAATGCGCGAAAATGTCAACACCGCGAAAATTTCCACTTTTCCGTGAGACATTCATTGTTCCTTCTCAATAACACGCAAACTTGGAAAAAAGTGCAATTTGTCATTGTTGTCTTTAACGTCCATGTGCTCAGTCATGCATGACGTTGTCAACAATATTAGGTATCGATGAAAGGAAGATTTCTCCTTTCCTCACAATCAACATTGCGCTCTCCACAGCTGACAATTTATTAAAAAGTAGCCTCCAAAGTTGATTACCTTTTCTTTTCTTTCTTTCCTTTTTTTTTGTTGAGACGCACTCTATCATAAAGTTGAGGGTCATAAAACAAATGTTATGTTGCTGCTCTGAGTGTGTCCACTGCCTGGGCACACTATTACACCAAATGTATATGCAGTGGTGTTCATCATTCACTGTTTAAGCTGTATCTTAATCAACCTCACTCCGTCACAAAGAGAAGTAGGAAACAGTGCATAGCGTTGAATATAAACTTGTTAATAACGAGATGTATAGAGATTACTAACGATGATTCTTAGCCACTCCTAGTTTCAAAAGGTAATCATATTTTGATAATATAGACAGTTCTTAAAACAAGTTTTGTACCGTCTCCCGACACTCAAGAACTATTTATTGAAGTACATAGGCACCCAAAGTTACATAGGCAAAAAATGTCTTATGTAATGCTCATGGTGGTGTTTAGTGTGTTATATGGGTGCGTAAGTGTGTAGGACTGAAAAATAGATACACAAACTTATGAGAGAATGACAGGGGTTAAGGAAGGACGAACAGACAAAAAGGAAAGATGAAATGAGGAAGAGAAAGAGAGAAAGAGAAGAGAGAGAGACAGGGAGACAGGGAGAAGGAATGGAGGAGAGAGAGAGAGCAGAGAGAGAGAGAGAGAGAGAAAGATGGGGGGGGGTGATATAAATGGACATAGAGACCCAGACAGAGAGATACAGGGAGTCAGAGAGAAGAATAGAGGAGTGGACACAGCTCTCTTAAACATCAGAAGAGAGAGAGAGAGAGAGAGAGAGAGAGAGAGATAGAGAGAGAGAGAGAGACCCACAAAGCAAAGAAGCAGGGCAAGAACTTACATCTTGCCCTCGTAGTTAAATTGGATAACATGCGATCCCCTTGAAGCAAAAGTTGATACAAATTCAATACCTGACCGACGGACTACCGTCAAATATTCATTAAATTTATCAAATTTGGACTTCTATATTTCACATCCCTAGTGAAAATGAAATACAGTCCACGGCAACAGAAGAATTTCTTGATATCTACGTGTGCAGTACAGAACAGGTTGAAACATTAAAAAAAAAATGTGTCTGAAAATAGAGAGATGTTCGTGCTTTTAAAAAAATTCAATATTAACAAAAATACAAAGTTACGACCGAAAAGTGCAGACAAATGAATAGATAAGAACGATTTGAACGCATGAAAATAAACATGGAACCAATGTAACTGTTATCTTAGTGATAATCGGAAAGAAAATGCTAAAGAAAGAAAAAAAACATTGACGATTTCTATTAGATTATGATGATGGCATTGCAAAAAAAATACACGCGAACGGTGACGAACAGATAATGAGCTATGACGTAGATCCGTCATTTGCATACCACCTATCACAGTGCGTTGAAGAATAATACATATTCATGATGCAATCACGCGCCGCAAATGCTACGTTGAGCTAATGTATTAATGAAATCTAAAATAATAGTAATAAAGACGCCTATTGTCACGTCACGAATTTGCATACGCGCTACATCACGATCACGCGTTGACCCGATGCGATTTCGTAAGACCAATGACATTTAGCCAATCAGCCTAGCGTATTCAAGTGGGAAGCAGGCAATTGCTTTAGTGTATGAACATATTGGTGGGTTATTCACTTGGGGCTAAACTGACATGGTTTATGACCAGTGAAAAGGTACCGATGGCGAAGTTTCACAACATTCCTCCAAACTCAATATGAATACACGTGAGTATTTGCTGCAACTTGCTAGGCAGGTGCATTGTACAAATACAACAGGTATGGCAGTAAAATAACCTTCCCAAAACGGCCTTCAGGCTCACAGTTGGCACACCGTGCCGTCAATGTAAAATTGCGTGTTGTAGTAGAGCTGACTGCGTTTGAGTGAGAAATGACACCTAATTCTAAAAGGTACCAACGAAAAATTTTCAAAAAACTCTACAAATGAGGTATGAAGAGTAAGCTAATCTAGATTTTCATAAAAAGCAGGTGCATTTAGGCAAAACGACATATTCTGGGAGGTATGAGTTCGTAAAGTCGAGAGTCCTTGTAAATGTCCTATACCTGATTGTGCGCTCTTCGCGGTGCATTTAAAAACGCTCGTTTCCTATGGAGGATGTCACCGCACTATATATATATATATATATATATATATATATATATATATATATATATATGTGTGTGTGTGTGTGTGTGTGTGTGTGTGTGTGTGTGTGTGTGACCGTGCACGTCAAAACGAACATAAAGTCGCACACACTGATTTTGCGTGAGGACTGAAAATAAGTGAAATGGGTCAACGTAGCCGAACTTGACTTTTTCATATTTTCTGAAAGAGCGGATCATCTTTTACATTATGCTAAAATTAGGTATCATTAGAGTTACCCTTGTGAGCTCTCTCCTAATCTAGCTCTGAAACTTGACTCTGGATACATATTGTTACCTTTCTATTCTACATTGATTTCAAAACATAGTCTGTCAGAGAAGGTGGGAAGAAATTTTTCGGCTTGAGAATGTCCCCAGTGCTGGGCAGAAAATAGCAGTCAAATATGAATGTTGGTGGAAGCTTACTTTTTTTTATTATACTTGAGAATGTAGCTTGATACGTTTTCATTAACATATGACAGAAAATGCCATGAATATACAAAATGTGGATAAACATTTTGGATGTTGAAGCTTTGGTAGAAAAAAAAACGGACATTGCTAACTTAAAATAGGTGTGATGCACCATTTCAAGTAAGTATTACAATCTTACTTTATCATAAATGACAATACTCGGAAGTGGAAAAAGAAGTAAAATCATGTTGGAGCTCCCTTAAGAGATATTCGTTGAATAGTTTGAACGCATTTGACGGCCTCGGAACAATGGCTTTGGAGCAGCATACCACAAGTGAACTTTGAAATAAGACATCCTCACGAAATGTGTCTCACAAGCAAAAGAATTGTTTGTTTGGGTCTTCCAACGCAAGAAAGGCTGCAGCGATCTCATTTTTCCATTTCCTATACCCTAGGAATGATGCTGGACTGTACGACATGCATTGAACGTATGAGAGAACGTGTGATATAGCATGCCATTGTGCCAAGGAAACTTCTCAAGGGCGTCGTTTGCTTCTTGCAGAACTTTTTTTTTCTGCATTTCTCTCATCAACCCTAAATCCACTATCATTTTTTTTTTGCGTGTTTTCAAGTTATCATCATACAAAATAATAGGGTTACAAGTGAAGAAAAAATAGATAAACACCACTTGTCTGCTTCATTCGTCTGTTTCTATTCCACCTGCGTCGAAGTTTACAATACTGTTCATGCCATATTTTATTACCGCCATAATGTAAACATGGTAAAAACTACTGAAACAAAATGGTTTCCTTTCCTGTATTACTACTGATTATAACTTTGTTTTTTTATGTCAGCGCTGTTCCTAATTCGTTTCTAGAATTCTGTCCTACATGCAATTGTAATGATAAAATCTCTTCTATGTTCATAGTGCTACGTTTACTTTTATTAAAAATACTCTCTTCTCTCAATCTATTCACAATCGATAACCCGTTCCTATAGAAATGTTAGAATCACTCCTAGGGTTGACGCATGGAAACGTGTTTCCGTATGATATAGATTTACCTCAGCAAAGCTAACCTAATGTCCCTCATTGTGCAGCTTATCACAGGAAAAAAAAATGAAACCTACCGTATCTATCCTTTCAGTGAAGTTTTATATTTGAAATGTCTAAATCATAATTCCGTTACACGTACAGATCTGCCAACTCATTTTGTGGTATTCATTTTGCTTCGAAGACACTATAAAGCGTGACTCTGAACCTAAACCTCCTACTCATTCCCTGTTTCCTCATTTATTTTGGCGTTCCATGAACATTAAAAGAAAAATAGTAAGTAGATGACAAAAGAGCTAGACTTGCGCTAAAATAATCCCAAATTTAAAACCGTATCGGTATGACCTCTTCGTTCCTATCCTGTATCCAAGCCGAGAAAACAAGAGCAAGCCTTAGAGACAAAGCTTCTTCTCCCTTCAAGAATTTTTTGGAGAGGACGCCAGTGCTAGTGCAAGGTCATCCCAAGCCGCTCTATCTGGTCTCTTGATTAGGGTCGCTCCGCTTCGAAGACTCCCATTTGGCTTCCCTATGACGAACAGACGACAAAACAATTAACGCTGATTAAATCAAGGCCCCTGTGATCAGTAGAAGATATCTTGACATCGATTATTAAGTGGTCTTAAACAATGCAGTAGACAGAGCAGACAGTTCGATGACCTGTCACTGGACTACAATATTTCTTGAACTTGTAGCATTATCTTTGAGTGAACCTCTGCAATCGGCCGACAATAAGCAACAGTGTTAATGGCTTACCAAAAGATTTGAGGGAAATTAGCATTGATCTAGGCAGTTCATAGTTAGCGGGAAACACAAAGAACAAATGCCTAAAACCAATACACATATCGTATTGAATCCTGTCTTGAACACTGAACTCTGCTGGATAAAAGGCAACTAAAGTCTTTATGAAGTTAATATCTTTATTGATTTTATGACTTCATGTCAGACTTAATTGTCCTTGCGATCATTTCACATCTAGCTTTATTCGCACGACACACAATCATAAGTACAAAACTTCTCAACTGTAATTATTATTTTGATTCCTTCCAGCAGTCATGGGGAGGATGTTGTTACTCAGGTTATCCTTTCTTTTTTTTTCTCTTTAGACTGTTAGACTCGGATATTATATTGTTTTGATGAGTAAGTTACCAAATCAACTAAGGATTAAATAATTCAGTTTTTCAGCTGTTTACTAATAATTAAAAAAGTATCGTCTTACCTTTCTGATTGAAAATAGTCGAAATACTCTTGCCCAAGTGTACACCAACCATACTAACATCGTTTATGAAACGGGGCCTAGATCATTGAATTCAAATTCTAAATATGCAAAGAGCCCCCCTCATGTAGGAAGGGGGTACTCCCTTCCGCATCTTCTGCCATTTTCCTACGCTCCCTCGCTCGCTTGTTTCCCGCATAATTGAACACCCCCCTCCCCCCACCCCAAACACGCAATCATCAGCAATTTTTTTTTTTCATGAAGCCATGCCCTTCCAAGACCCAGATGGCTCGGTCGTTTTATTCCGTCAAATAGGTCTATTATTCCTAATTTTGACCCCAACCCCTCAACATCCTTGTTACGGGCCTGCGTTTAGTTAACTCTCTGTGTGCCACATTCATTCCCTGTCCATAGGTTTGTGTGCGAAATTTGTGGACATTTGGCACAGAAAGGGTTAAGAAGTATACCCATACCGCGTAAAACTTAGTTTTGTGATGCAGGGTCATATATATATATATATATATATATATATATATAATTGCATACAGTATGTCCCCCCAAAAATTACAATCAGATTTTCGCAATTGATAACACCAAATATGATTAAACTGTCTAGATGCTACTTAAGGGTCTTAAACTATAACATCTTAGCTCTATTTTGCAGAAAACCCCATTCAACTTGGTTAAGCGGTCACAGAGAAATGTGGATTGTTGTAAAGTATTATCATGAGTCTGATTCTTCCAAGTTTAGCACTTGGATGCTCTTCCGTGTGAACACATTAAATAGACAGGACTTGGAGGGAAGAGATTCCTGACATGCTCCACAAAATTCCTCGTTTCTCTTTCACCACTGAAGCAAATCTCATAGGGTTTTCTGTAAGATGTGGGCAATGAGTTATAGTTTCATACCCTGAAATTGTATTTGGATTGATTTCTTATCTGTACATATATCATTGCGGAGGGTCCCGTTGTAATTTTTCATTTTGGACATTCCGTATATATATATATATATATATATATATATATATATATATATATATATATTATAATAATTTATTATGGTTTGCTACATCCCACTCTCCAGCATTTTCAATAATTTATTGGTGTCATCATTTCTGTTGACATGTAATTGAAATGCTTAGTTCTTTACAATTTTAATTTTCCGTTCTCACATGACATTAATTTGAAGACTGTAATATAATAGATGAGGATCAAGATTAATGATGTTTTCTTTAACAGAATATCTGAAGTTAAATCTTGGTTGTAAGCTCATTCTCATTATAAGCTCATTATTTTCACTTATAAAAACGTGCATACATAAAAATGTAACAGTGGTATGACAAGTATGACATGACAATGTGACAAAAAAGAAACAACAAGAAAAAAGACAACCAAAGATATCAAGTGAAGGGGTTAGTGAGAAGGCAATGGGCCTTATTAAAAACTAACCCCGAAAAAGTTAATACAGCGTTACAATGTATGTCTCTTCTTTCTATAAACTATAACTATATCGTTGAAACACACACACACACTAACACATACACACACATGCATACACAGACAAAAAAAAAAAAAAAACCACCATAACAACACAAAGGCAATACTGGGAACTGCCAAGACCTTATAGGAAAAACAGTGCTAAAACTGAAGATGCTTTCATGTGTAATCAATCCCATGTTATAACATGTAAAGGCTTCACTTTTCTATTGGCAAGCTGCAGTAAGACAAAATGATTGAAACGAATAAGTCATAGCACGTGGCTCCCAAATGTATGGTTTTGCCAAGCAACCGTGCATGAAACAACCTTGATCTAAGTACATGGGGATACCGGTCTTCTTGACATGACAAGTAATATGCTTTGGTTTTTAGACGAAGTGTGTGCCAACAGAGTCTCAGCTTTATTTTGTTTTTCCGGGATGACAATGATGCCATAATTTCAACTTTAATTAGGTCGCACACACAATGACGACATACAAAGATTAATGATGATCTCGCCTGACCTGCCGGGATGGGCGACTCCCCGTCGGTCGCCAAGCGATAATTGGAGAAAGAGGGTCGTAATGGGTAGGACGCATCCAACATCGACGTGCACCAAGTGGATTAGGCTCATTACATGGTTATCTGGGCTAAATGATTATGACCACTCCATACATACTACATTGAATTCCATGACGGATTGCTTCAGAAGCCGCACTGACGTACTTGATATGTTGCCATGTCAACAGAATTAAAAGGAAGACAAGATCGGTGGTGGACTAGTATTTAGTATATGAACAGTCTGCTGTCTTGTCAATATACTCACTTTCTCGTGCTATTGATAGGTGAGTCTGTGTTTGTATATTCCCAGTAATTCACATTAGTGTAAGTTGTCTGCAGACGTTTTCTGCAGCATGATTTTTGTATTCATTTTGTGCACATGACAGTGTAACTGTGATTCTGAATTAGGCCTACTTTGCATCTAACTCTCGAAGCTGACAACTTTTTGGACCAATCCTGTCCCACTCATGCTGAAATGTAGAGAATATTCGCCCTTATAAGATTTTGCCGAATATTGCCCCTCTTTGCTTCTTGGTAGACAACTGTTTCAAAATGACATATGCTCCAATGATTGTCTGCTCCGAGGTTGTCTTTTGCTTGTCTCCACACCACGTGATTGCTAGTGGTTGACAGACGCTTCTATAGTACAGCCCATTGTGATACAAGGATCTTGTGTAGCGAAGAAGTATTTCCGATTTATTTCTAACATTACATTTCTCACCATTAAATGGAAAGACTTACTAACTTTGCTAAATTTTGATAGCCATAGCCGTTTGGAGTACTGTCATATGATAACTCTATCGTAAGTCACTCCCCTGAAGGAGAAGAAAATGCTAAAATAAGTTGAGGTTCATCAAGCCTTTTATTTTCCTTTAAAAAATCGTTGAAATTTGGCTGTTTATCAATCGCAGCTTTATGATTTAGCGTTTATTGACCAACACAGGCACAAAATAAAATATTCCTACAGAATATAAAACATTCCTACAAAGGGTAGTACCTATATTGCGACGTTGATTAGTAATGTCAACTAATCATCATGCCACTTTCGAATCTGAAGATAACACATCAACTACATAAGGATTAATGATGTCAAGAATCTGAGCTCCTTCTCTCTCTCTCTCTGTGAGGAGAGATGATATTGTTGACACTAAAAAGGATGAAACTAAACAGTCTACACTTTGATTCTACCTCTATCTTTTCTCTTTTTTTCCCTCTGGGCAGATCGATATAAGATCAGGGCTGGACCGGATGTGCCAGGCTGAAGCCCAGGTGGGTGCTTTGTGTAGATTTGTTAAGTCTGGCGGAAGCTGGGCCCTTCTTACTTCCGAATGACTTGGTACTCCGGCGTACTATAACGTAGGCCCTCAAAATAATTTGTTGTGGACGTTTTTACTCTCACATCGTAACTGCAGTCAGTAACTAGCATGTTGTTTCACTTAACCTTCTTTAAGACTTTCGAGGATCATGGATGCATTTTTGTTCGGAGGATAACTAGAAATAATTCATCAGGATGAGATTATAATCACCCCGTTTATGAATGTAACAACCCACCTCGATATCCCGGTAAGTCGAAATAAGTAAATAAGTAAAAAAAGAAAATAAAAAGAACGTACGGAATGGAGAAATTGCAAACACACTGTTCCTGACTAAAGCCAATAACACTGCAGGTGTGTCTTCCGTAACATCGCCTAGCAACGTTAACAAGTAAAAGTATCATGTTTCTGAATGGAAAAATGTCAACTAAATAATAGATAATATACGAATGATTTATGAGTTGTGAATGCATTGGGCACAAATTGGACACGAAGCGCGAGATACGCCAACTGGTCTATTCAACATGGTGCGTAGCGCCGCGTTGAATAGACCAGTTGCGAATCTCGCGCTGAGTGCGATATTCGTGCCTGAATGCATGAACAAAATCCTAAATTATAAACACCCGCCATGACTGGACCGCACAGGAATCAAAGCAAACTCTGCAGGGTCTATATCCAGTCTACACTAACGTTAGATCGAGAACGTTCTAATGTTAGGCCTAGGCCGATCTGAGATGTCAGTAGATCTAGTAAGTAGGTCTAGACTATGTCTATTTCCGGCAGTGATTTTGTATAAAAACACAGAAAAATAATCAAATTGCGGTTTCTCAACTTGAATTGAAGTCTTGATTTTGAGATCACCGTGGTCCATGTAGCAGATCCGAGTCAAAAGTAAAAACACAGCCATAAGGCCCGTACACTGTAACACGCAATATACGTACATGCAACTATAGGTGCAAGACTGGTACGTATTCAAGACAGCTGCGCGCACACGTAACGTTGCAGTACGCCCAGCAACCGCACCGCGCCGCGCCTGGCCTGTGAATGAACTTACCAGCGCAGCCAGCACGTAGTTTGCTGGCGCTTTGCTCGTGAAGTCGAGCGGCCGTGCATTAGTACCTGCGGGAGCCGTGCATTAGGCCAATGGCAGGGACCTAATGCACGGCTGTCACTCTCAATGAGTTTGATAGGTATTTTCTAATTAATGTCATGTTACATGTTCTTGGCCAATCACAATTCGACATCATTCTAAGGTGTTGTATAAAAGATATTATTATACATGCAATATATTCACACACTTGTGTTTAAGCATTGCCTTTTGACTTTTTTTTTCTTAATTGAACGGTCCTTGAGAATTGACATTTTGGTTAAAGTATAAAGAGTGCGCATACCGGTACAAGGTCTGAAGTTTACTCAATGAGTGGTGGAAATGCCGTGTAACGTAAGGAGTAAAATCAGACAAATATGCAACTTTGTTTTGTTTTGGCAAAAATAATCCTTTTCCCCATCCATAAAGCTGTGTTTGACGCTCATAGAATAGCAATTGTTGCAACCCGATTTCCAGTGTTAAACATCTATCATGATTTTAGCAGTCTTGCACACAAAGGATTGTATCACACATATGTACATTCCGCTGACTGTATTGTCCAAAGTTATTCCTTTCATCAGTTTAGAGATGTTTACAGAAGAAATATACATATTTGGTGAGCAGTTTTTGGCATTCTCAAAGAAATCCATTCCGACAGTTTTCAGGTAGATGTAACGTACTCTACGAACTCCAAGAGACATGTTTTTATTCTTATTCCGTGTCTGTTATTGCGTTCCCAGGCTTTGTCTACACTGCCTGTGTGTCTGTTGACAGCTGAAGCCTGCAGGTGTTATCTTGTCGTGTTCACATGGAAACATGCATGCACGCACAACTCAACAAAGGTACTAAGGTGTACATCATAATTACTTTGAACGGATTGATTTCTTCGATTTAGAGCTTTTGGACTCCAGCCACAACACTCCTAGATCCGACTAGAAGACACTTTTCTTCTTCGTTCTTATATCACAGCGTGGTTCACAGTCATGTTGCATTATGTCGTGATTTGATACAATATCTGTGAATACCGCTTGTTAACAAATTATTTCGTCGCAGCACAAAGGTAAAACTGTTTTTACTTCTTAACTAGACTGACCGGTCACATTGCGTATGTAGTCCAGTCAATCTAGCAGTACCTAGGTGGTAACCCATCACTTATTGCAACAGTAGGAATTCTACTGCAGTGCAAGTTGTTGAGGCCTCCTAAAAAACCATACTTAAAGTCCCCCCAAATCCAGCGGGGCAAAATTGAAAAATTTGCATCATGTGGCACCTCTAATGAGAGAAAACTCTGAAGTCTCGGCTTCCCATTATCTGATTGGAAATGATAATGATAACAATGATAATTTGAAAGATTTGAATGTATAAACATCGAGGTCAATGATTGATGCCTTTCCGAATTGGTCATACACATATATAATTTGCATAAAATGCAAATTAGCTGTTACTGTAAGAGGAAAGAATTGTTCCACTTTATCTCATTCTTAATTTGATTTGATTTGATTTATTGGTTGTATAATCATTGTACATGCACATACATGTATAATTATACATGCATACATTGTTGGTGACTTGGTGACATATGCAAGAACAAAGTTGTTAACAAATACTTTTTTCCTCACTGCATTTACAATGTGCAGCAAAACTTATCAGCAATACAATGAATAATACGAAAGGGCTACAGCTTAAGCGTAGCTTGATTTGCTCGTAGCCCTCTTACGTAATGCATATCAGAAAAAAAATAGGAGGGAGTTATGACTTGCGTCTCCTTTCACTAAAAGTTTACACAAAGTTATATCACCTGGATCACTGATCAGCAAGGCATGACAATTCTTTTTTTCTTCACCGAGGTACAGTTAAACAGTTAAGGTCATGGTTGGTTACATGATTACGTAATATATTTAAAGTGGGACGATGCTTCTACGAAGGAATTTCATGCATGGTACACTTACAATGACAAAGAAATCACTGATATCCAGGGAGCAATATTGTATTTACGGCTTTTTTAAACGAGTACATGAACTTTATAAACTTCAAATTTCAGAGGGAAGAGAGTTCCAAATATCAGATCCTGTGTGTCTGATAGATTTCACAGCCATCACCGTTTTAGTATTATATTAATGGAACTTATCAGATTGGCTTAGGACAAGAATGTATGCCTGTGTTTAATTGAAATAAAGAGAAAAAAAAACAGATGGCGACTGACTAAGTACTATGTAAACGAAGCATAAAGAATCTGCATGGTCTCGATAACATGAGTTGGTGCATGTACGTATATTTTTCTTTTATAGAAATAATATACTATGAATGTGACTTTTTTGAAGTTGCAATATGAAATATACGATAATATCAAGGAGTTATAATTTAAGCATGAATAAGATATTCTTAGGGACATGATACTTAAGCTTATGGAGTATACCAACGTTACGAGACACATTATCAGAGATGTATTGCGCATGAGCGTTCCATATCATATTTTCATTTATATATTTCGAGATATTGTATTAGTTTTTTTCATTTTGTTCTAAGAATATACCATCCACCATGATTTTCAAATGTCGTATTAAATTTTCATGCATCCTATTATGAAAATGAATAAGATTTGTCTTTTTTTAAGTCGAGTGATAATCTATTGCTCTTAAACCATGAAGATATTTTCACTAATCATTTCCCTGATTTCTAATTTGAGTAATAAAAGTGTTCAGATTTTAAAAGAGGGAATTCATATCGTTTTATGTCAAAGTTCATGTCTTTCTTTATTCGTTTTATGAATGTTATTTGCGTAGAATGTAAATTACGGTCTGCTTATTGTAAAAAAAAAATAAGCTTTTGAATATTCATAGTGACAAAGTTCCCTGCGGAAATAAAGCAGGATCGTTACATTAACCAATCTGATCAAAGCCAGAAAAAAAAAAACAACAAGGAAAAGTAGAAATTACGCGGTGCGTAATATATGTCCCCGCCAGAAGTAGCATTTAGTAGCAAAATGTACAATATAGGTAAAAAGATCAAGGTCAAAGGTCAAAGAAGTCAAAGGTCAAAATTCTGTGTAGAAGTTTTGAAGCCCTCACCTAGTGCCATCACATAAAGTAAACGGAATCGAAATCGGGTTAGAAATGGCGAAGGAGTAGCATTTTGTAGCCAATGTACAATATAGGTAAAAAATCAAGGTCAGAGGTCAAAGAAGTCAAAGGTCAAAATTCTGTGTAGAAGTTTTGAAGCCCTCACCTAGTACCATCACATAAAGCAAACGGAATCGAAATTGGGTTAGAAATGGCGAAGGAGTAGCATTTGGTAGCAAAATGTACAATACAGGTCAAAAATCAAGGTCAGAGGTCAAAGAAGTCAAAGGTCAAAATTCTGTGTAGAAGTTTTGAAGCCCTCACCTAGTGCCATCACTTAAAGCAAACGGAATTGAAATCGGGTTACAAATGGCGAAGGAGTAGCATTTTGTAGCAAAATGTACAATATAGGTAAAAAATCAAGGTCAAAGGTCAAAGAGGTCAAATGTCAAAATTCTGTGTAGAAGTTTTGAAGCCCTCACCTAGTGCCATCACATAAAGCAAACGGAATCGAAATCGGGTTACAAATGGCGAAGGAGTAGCATTTTGTAGCCAATGTACAATATAGGTCAAAAATCAAGGTCAAAGGTCAAAGAAGTCAAAGGTCAAAATTCTATGTAGAAGTTTTGAAGCCCTCACCTAGTGCCATCACATAAAGCAAACGGAATCAAAATTGGGTTAGAAATGGCGAAGGAGTAGCATTTTGAAGCAAAATGTACAATATAAGTCAAAGGTCAAGGTCAAAGGTCACAACTGAAATTCTGTGTAGAAGTTTCAAAGCTCCCATGTAGTGCTATCATATAAAGCAAACAGAATCAAAATTGGCTCATAAATGACAGAGAAGTAGCAAATTGAACATTTTGATCACACACGGACGCACAGACGGACGGACAGACGGACGAACAGACGGACACACAGACACACACACGTACGGAGCCCGTTTCACAGTCCCCTGCTAGAACTCGTTCGGCGGGGACAAAAACAAACTATATGAGTACACTGCTAGATAAACTATTTGAATCGGGTCTGCATTATACCATGGAGTTACAACGAAACCTAGCTCCAGGATTACAGACACATTTTCCCTTAAATCTATTTTCTTGTAAGTACCAAATTATGAGCAAGCATGTACACATAGCTATTCCTTTGACAGTTTGATAGATATCCATAGAGATATTATCAGGTGATTAGAGATAATGATTGTTCGCTTTTCTATCATTTAAAAATGTAAATCTTCGTAATGGTCGATCGTAGACTAGTGGGATTTAAAGACAGCCGATCGCCATCCCTAATGGTACGTAAACTCCGAACGACCGAAGTTTGTGCGTGCAATTGCGCAATGCCAGACTCGGTGCTATATCCATAAACGTGTGGGACAATGCTGCCACTGAGACACGTGTGTGTGTGTGTGTGCGTGTGTGTGTGTACGCATCATACACAAACATTGTGACCGCGAGCTGCGGTGATTGGAGGAGAGATGCCAGAAGACGCGTGTGTGTGTTTGTGTACGCATCATACACAAATATTGTCACCGCGAGCTGCGGTGATTGGAGGAGAGAGGTCAGAAGCCGCGTGGCTCTTTTGGCCTCTCTTCCTGCGCATGCGCACTGAGAGTGTGCGTCCATTCGGAAGCCTCCCGTGGCTCGCTCGGACAGCCATTTTGGGTTAGGAGATTAGCACAGAGAGCTCTCTTGTAGCCCACAGAACTCTAGCGTTTTGTTCGCTGACCCATTGAGCCAGCGCTATTCTCATTCGGGGTCACTACATTTGATACAGAATGGGGGAGGCAGCGTGTTGCGTTCGTCTCCGTGCCGCACAAACCACTCGCCACGACTGAGTGCCTTTAAAAGAAAAAAAAAACTAGGGACGCGGACTCTGTTCAGTAATTCGAGTTAGCTGAATCAATCAATCAAACAAACAAACAAACAAATAAACAAACAAACAAACAAACAAACAAAACAAAGCAAAAAACAAAACAACAAAAAACAAAACAAAACAAAGTCAGTTTCCAAGCTACTTCTCAGTACAAGACTATTTAATTTGCATATACGAAATGGTTGCAAAAGATCACCTCATTTCAATCTTGCAGGCTATCATCTGTGGTTAATTCTCGACAGAAATGACAAATTAACACTGATGTCATAAGAAAAATAGAGAAGCTGCGGCTTCAGAAAGAAGTTAAAACAATATTATCCCACAATATTCATTAACCTAAAAATAATTGGCATAATATGCACCCTACGAGTTTCTATACATGTCTCAGACAATAGAATATCGCCTAAGTTTTCATTATTTCTACAGTTATAGGCAGTGGCGTATCTAGGGAAAACGGCGCCAGGGGCAAACGCGAAAATTGCGCCCCTAATTTCTGAAAAAGTGTTCAACCCTAACCCCATCCCGGTAGGGACTTTATTTGTTTGTTCGTTTGTTTTTATTTCCGTCTTCATATAAAAATACACACATTACAAGTTGCATATACATTGCATATACGTACAGAATAAACGGGGTATTGCCTGTTCAGTCATATTTTCAAAATATGTCTGTTCTTCCACATGGTCCCGATATAATACGCTTTAAACAAAGTCCACATGATATGCTTTTTCAAGCATTCAAATGGGGTCTTTTGAGGGTGATTTAAATGTAATGAATTTTGATAAATTGTAGCGAGCGAGCCGAAAATTTTTGCATTTCAGCTTACAAAACATGGAATTCTTGTCATTTTTTGCTTATCAAATCTTACAATTCTAATCAAGCTATAGTGACGAGCTTATAGATAACGATTTATACCAACAAACTGAGGACTTGAAAAAATACTCTAAATTAGTACGAGCGAGTGAGCCGAAATTTGTATATTTCCGCGTCATTATTACGTTTTGTTCTTATCTTTTTTTATTTGTTTTTTTTTGCTCCCCCCCCCCGTATGTTCGAAACCGTTGGCGTCCTCTTTTGATCCAATCGGCGATCGCTTCAGAACGAAAGAAATTGCAGCCGCTGCTCCGTGTAAAATTTTTTCCTGCTAAATATAAAATGACATGTGTGAACACAATAGACATTGTCATTTTGTCCGCGTCATCGTCACGTTTTGTTTTCATCTTTCTCTTCTTTCTTTTTTTTTGGATAAATTTTGGCTAGCGAGCATAGCGAACGAGCTGAAAATTTTTGTATTTCAGCTTACAAAACATGGAACTCTTGTCATTTTCTTGCGTATTAAATCTTACAATTCTAATCCAGATATAGTGACGACCTTATTAATGACAATTTATACCAACAAACTGAAGACTTGAAAAAATACTCTAAATCAGTACGAGCGAGTGAGCCGAAATTTGTATATTTCCACGTCATCATTACGTTTCGTTATTATCTTGTTTGATTTGTTGTTGTTTTTTTGCCCCCCCCCCGTATGTTCGAAACCGTTTGCGCCTTCTTTTGATCCAATTGGCTATCGCTTCAGAACGAAAGAAATTGCAGCCGCTGCTCCGTGAAACATTTTGCCTGCTAAATATAAAATGACATGTATGAACACAATAGACATTGTCATTTTGTCCACGTTATCATCACGTTTTGTTCTTACCTTCTTTTTTTATATAAATTTTGGCGAGCGAGCGCAGCGAGCGAGCCGAAAATTTTTGTATTTCAGCTTATAGAACATGGAATTCTTGTGTGAACACAATAAACATTGTCATTTTGTCCGCGTCATCATCATGTTTTGTTTTTTATCTTGTTTGATTTGGTTTTCTACCCCCCCTCACCATTCTCCCTCCCCCTTTCCGGGCGAGTTTTTCTTCTTCTTCTTCTTCTTTTATTTTTTTTTATTTTTGTTTTTTATCTAGGAGTGGCGCCCGGGGCACGTGCCCCCCTTGCCCCCCCCCCCCCCCCCCCCCTAGATACGCCACTGGTTATAGGGAACAAACTGATGACGATCAAAAAGATCAGGTACAAAGTCAACGAATTAGAGAGTGAAAAAGTATATTCGAATTGTATGCGAGAGGTTACCGTACTTGGGGGTTTCGAGATTGTATGATGTCCTTTTATAATATCGTTAGTCTACATAATCTGGACGAGTCAGATTTGGAGAAATGAAACCTTGTTAAAGCCGTAAAAGAAATGATACACTATCCCATGAAAATAATAGTGCAGAATGGATGTGTCATTCTGCAAAATTACTTGGTATGATCATTAGTTGTAATTTTACTAGGAATCTACAGGATAAAGGCACTATAAGTTCAGTCTGACGGAATTATCAGAAGAAAATAAAATGTTGAGGTGATGACGTCATCAAATCAACTGTTCAAAAACTGTTTTCCCAAAAGTTAGTGAAACTTCGCATTTTCAGTTCTTCCCTATCTTTTTATACGATCTGGATCCAATCCTATATGTTGTACCTATAAACCTCACTCTTTCTTTTCATACTAACTTGCCACTTGTCGGGAATTCCCCTTCGATGAAGGAGGAGTGTTGCTGCTGCCTCCAAATCCCCATCTCCCAACCAGTTTACTCCCTCTCTGTATGGTCTACTCCCCCTCTGCCTACTCCCCTGGCTGCTCTGTAGGCTGCTTAGCTTGCTCTTCGATGATCACTTCATCCTACTCTAACAATTTCGTTTCCTTTGTTAACTTCCGTCTTTGGCATCTTCACCATCATGAATTCCAACTTAAAATTGACTCCAGGTCAATTGCTAGGGGGTTTTGTACTTCACGATCACTTGAACGACCAGTCGTACCAGTTTCATTCTATCGCTTAAGCTATCGTATGGTCTCAGGTCTGCTCGCACGGCCATGCTACAGGTCGAACGACCATTGTACTTAGCATCAAGCCACTTGCAATCACCCGTTCAAACATGTGAACACGCAATTTCCCTCACGAGCATACACGAGCAAATGCAACTTACTCGTGCAAAGGTCTCCTCTAGTCACTTTTGTTGTACGACAGCTGTTGTATTTATAAATGCCTTTTCTGTGACCTGAGATCTGTTGCAGGCTTTCGTACCACGAAATGTGACCCTGCACCTCAAAACAAACAAAAAGTCGCCAGACATGAATTTTTAGTTAAGACCATATTCTAAAAGAACAGACTTTAAGCTTTAAAATGATGTATAACTCAAATCAAATAGACTCTCCTAACCTATCTAAATATTGGAAAGAAAGCACAAACTCAGGAAAAGTGGGAACTGAGAAAAGAGGCTCTGAAGTACAGTGTCTATTCAAGCGCTTAATCTTTACCAAACCGTGCTGGCTGTGCGATGAATGGGACAAAAAACAGGAAGTAAACCACCAGAGTAACAACGATGAAGGGATTATCAAATTAAACTGAAATTAAGCATGCCTCATAAACACATTCTGTCCATAATTAATGCCAACTTTCAAAGCAGTAGCACTATCCTTTCAAAAGATATTTGAGTTGAAAGTGAAGAGTGTGGACAAGGTTTTTCAGAAATGAAAAAGGGATTCTAAAGACACACCTAATCACACAATTCTACCAAAAATGTTCGAGATAAACTGCTCAAAAAACACACTTTTGTGCCGGTTTTATGATACCAAAGTTTAGCATAATGTAAAAGAAGACCCGCTCTTTCAGAAAATAATAACTATGAAAAAGTCAAGTTCGGCTAGGTTGACCCATTTCACTTATTTTCAGTCCTCACGCAAAATTAGTGTGTGCGACTTTATGTTCGTTTTGAGGTGCACGGTCACAAATGGTCGCAAACGGCTGCAGACTTACTGTGAAAGAGGCTAATTTGATGGTTCATGATTAGAGCTATTCACACAATACAGTATACAATTAAACATGAATAATTATTATCATAACCAATAAACATTCTGTTTAAACTATCGTTATTGTTTGGAATGTGTTCATTTCCTCTGTGGTGCCATTATTTAAGCATAGATTCAGCCTTAAAAACAAAGTAGCTTACGCATTCATCACATTGTTCTCTTTATCAAAACCACAGGCAGTCCCAAAATACGTGTTGCGTCATAACAAGTAACATTGGATTATTAGAAAGGAAGGCAGAGAGTAGCTGAGTGAGGGGAAGATAGAGAAACAGAGATTTAACGTTTACAAAGAAATCATGTCGATAGTGAGACGGGCACCTCATCAGCTACCAGCTGGGAGAATCTGATTTAGAGATCATGTAGAGCTAAATGGTAGTATACGCTCTTGCGGATTTAGCCGAGACGTGATATCGAGTAGGTCCACATCTTAGTTAGATATTATGGCGCATGATGAATAATAGCTTGGGAAGTACACGAGCACACATACCACTATAGAACCTTCTTTTACCAGGATATTATGATTGGTTAATCATAATTTTACGCACACGAGTGTAATGTCTATGACTGTGGATGTGATAGATTTACTGTTCATGATCTTCCGTCTTCTCCTATTATTTCCAATTCTGTAGTCTTTTCAAGAATTTAAAGTACCTTTCTAAAGTCTACATGTAGAATTTCAATGTATGATTTGAGAGCAAACGTCATATCATATTCCAGAAGAAGTTGCACCAATCTGACAATAAGCACACAATTGTTCGATAGATAAATAGAGCAAATCACCCAAACCCATCATATTAAAGCAATGCTTGATCTCACAACATGCCTTGCTTTCATAATGTTGAAATGAAAACATAAAAAGGTATATTCCAAATTGCATGGTCAATATTATTGAAACTAACACGTCAAGCTGACGATTGATTTTTGTGCAGAACTGAAAGTGAAAAATGGAATCCCAAATTTTCATAGAGCCTTTAATATCGGCAAATATTTCTTGACCACATCACTCGACAAGAACACAGATCTCAAAACCCGTTGAGGACGAGTCCCGAGTATACTCGGGCAGGTGTCTATAGGAAATTCGTGTTGTAGCAAAATCAGTCCGTCCTCAACGGGTTACCAATCAAGGGGGTTATTAGACTCAACTATACGGCTATATCTGAGCCAAGAGTAATATGACAGGCGGGGGATCTATATGCAATAAGGCCATTTTTTTTTAATGTATCTGCAATCTAATTATCCCGCATTTCATCATTTGAAAAAGAGCTCAACTTTGAATTAAACAGGGAATTCAGCCATGAACTTCAAACTTTTTTAAAAGAATAATCTGCATGCATTTCCTGGAATTGATTGTTCAACAATACAGACCACTGCAAACAAAGCAATGACAATGCATGCAAGCCCATGGAACATGTCATTAGTGATTGTTATTGTTATTGCTTGTATTAATATTGTTATTATTATAATAATCATCATTATCATTTCACAGCACTGGATTAAAAGATAGGCCTACATAGCTTTGTCAAATACGATTCAGTCATTGGATAAGAAAGTCATAGATGATGATAAACCATTGAAGTTGCGGTGTTCTCCATGTGCGGTGGGAGCAACAAACGGCATCAAAAGTTTAAACAGTGATTATATTTACAGGTCAATTGAAAAAGAAAAAAAAAACGCAGTCTAGTTTTTCATGTATTACTAAAGCTTCCACGGTAATTGATTGATGATTGAATTTTAAGATCGTGAGAAAATGTGAAAAATTGCGCGATTAAGCTCGGTAATACTCACTGCTCCTTTGTTAAGCTAAAGCTGAGTTATACATGTCTTAAAGAAGTCCGGTGTCATTATTGTTTCAAACATATAGCAGACTATCATTTGATCCCTATGACACTGGACAGGTACTAGAACAAGAGGGACAAGGAACATCTCGGCTAGGAAACAGAAGAAATCGACCTTTATAGTATTTCTTATTTAAGAATCCAAAGTTTGACCCAATACAAAAGTGCAATGCTCGGCCATTGCTAAGTTACTCATCCAGTTATTTCATTGTCTATTTCCGATTTAGTAATTAGCCAGATAATGAAGTCAAGGTCAGTGGGATGATTTACAACCTTGCATCACAAAACCAACAAAACGTCGTCAGACATGGATTTCAAGTTAAGGGTAGACTCTAAACGAACAGACTCTAAGCTTTAAATTAAAATGATCTATAACTCAATTCAAATGGACTCTCCTAACCTATCTATACATTTGAAAGAAAGCACACACTCTGGAAAAGTGTGAACTGAAAAAGAGGCTCTGAAGTACAGAGTTTAATCAAGCGCTTAATCTTTGCCAATACCTGATACTTTACCTGATAGCTGTGCTATGAATGGGATAAAAAGGGTGTAAACCAACCGAAACACCAACAACGAAGGGATTATTGGATTAAGCTGAAATAGATCACCCTCAATTAACACAATCTGTACATGGTTAATGCCAACTTTAAAAACAGAAGCAGTATCTTTTCAAAGGTTATTAGAGATGAAAACGAAGAGTGTGCAAAGGATTTTCAAGAAATAGAAAGAGCCTCCAAGACATACCTGATCTCACTACTCTACATAAAAAAGGTACTAGATAAACTGCTAAAAACACACATCCCCATTCATTTTACAGTGTGTTTTGTGATCCCAAACTTAGGAATAATGTAGAAG
Organism: Diadema antillarum; assembly: GCF_040938485.1. Classification (NCBI taxonomy): domain Eukaryota; kingdom Metazoa; phylum Echinodermata; class Echinoidea; order Diadematoida; family Diadematidae; genus Diadema; species Diadema antillarum. Next base: position 296,290 of record NW_027272797.1, read on the forward strand.
AAAAAAAGCTCTTTCAGAAAACACGAAAAACCCAAGATTGACTTGATTGACCGTTTCCCCCTTTTTGAGTCCTCACGGAAAATCAAGGGGTGCGACTTTTTTTGTTGTTGGTTTTAAGATGCACCGTCACATATATCGTTTAATTGCCCGAAGACGTCCCCTCAAGCCTTCAGACATAATTGTCCCAATGAGTGTGGCGCTTTGCGATAAAATAGCGAGAAACATGTATTTACAAGAACCTCATCAAAAACAAAGCTTTCTTTTAGTACGTAAGACTTTGATAAGTTGATAAGATGGACTACTTTTTGTACACGCTGGCTGTATGTAATTTGTAAATAAACTGCTTAATCCATGGAGAAAATACTCCCCTCTTGATCTGTTTTTCCCCTTTTTGGCGTCCCTTGGTCATTATTTTGTTTTGTCATTTTGTATTAGTTCGGTTTCTATCTTTAATGGAGCCTTATCTATTTACTATATTATTGACATCACTGGTTTTAAAGTAATCTTGGATTAGAAGAAAACAGTTGACTGGTCTCCTACTCTGTCAAACATTCATATTTCATTATTTGTGTGTGTGTGTGTGTGTGTGTGTGCACATGTGCGTGCGTTTTTACGTGTGCAAGGAAATGTGCTGTTGTGCAATAACAGTGGCAGCAACAAGCGCCGAATTTTAGGAAGGGAAATTACACATGATGTTTGTAACAGTGACTGCAAACTCGTGAACCCGGTCCTCTATTGTTTGCTGAGTGTGGAGATGCAGCTTGTCGTAGAATCATGTCAATCTTAGCTTGGCTCATAACGGCTTTATCCTGGCGCCTCTAGACGCACCGTCTCTTGGCTTGGCCACCAATCTCTTCATCAGACAAAACCCGATGTCGCCTGTTTTTTGTTTGCGTATGGCTATTAATAAGAACGGATGAACCAAGGACACAGTAGAGTAGAAACAATGTCGCGTTTGGACCACTAGTCATCTTCCTATCCTTCGCTTCAAAGTAGACATAACATGTCAACGAGAAATATTGAGAAAGATATGGTAGAAAAATGAAATTGTAGCCGTTATAGTTTGTGAACACTATCGAAAGTGTCCTTCACATGTTGTGGATTGTTACACGGACGTAGTTGAATTCTCCACTGATTGGTACAATATAAACACACACACACACACACACACACACACACACACACACACACTCAAGCAAATATATAAACGTACAGTATGGCATATAGCCACTATGTGTGCGTGGGGGATGCTTGCGTGCGTGCCTACAAATCAAACAAAAAGGGAATGTCTGCATCGACTGCATAATATTATTACTGTAGTTAGGGTTAGGCTCATGAAACAGCATTTTAGTAACCCACAGGAGTGCAGGTCGACACATTGTAAAGGAATGCTACACTGCCGCGCGTTGGTGACAGGTGTGGAGTACACCAAGGTGTCGCGGGAGTGTAGTGACCTATCACAAACAATGACATTCTCCCGGCTCCTGAATGGAGAAACGTTTTGGGCTTATTTTTTGCGATTTATTTCACTGCTTTTACTTGTTACTGATTGTCTAAGTCACCTCAAAATTCAATTACTCGTGTTTTAGTACCGGTAAAATACTGTTTCATTTTACTCCATTGGCTCGCCACTATTTGATAAACAGTTTTCAGCAGCTATTCTTTTTTTTTTTGCCACACTCATTTCATTTAATTCTAAATTCTCATCTAAATGCAAAGAACAAGGTAAAAACAATAACATTTCACTAGATTACAATATACACGTACAAAAATAGAACATAGTAAACTTATTGACAGAAAGAGAGAGAAAAAACAAGGATGAAAAAAAAAACATTCTAAGGGAGAAAATGGAGGAGCCATCAGAGGCCATTGACCTTTCTATAGCTAGGCTCCTATTTGATTTTGTTTTTTAATGAACATTTTAGTACACACTTAAGAGAGGGAGATCAAGCAAAGAACAGGCAAACTATGATAAGGAGATGAAAAAATACTGCAGACATTATATACGGGTAGATCTTTGGTTAAATTTCAGCGAAGGCAACTTATTCAACAAACATCTTTCATATATATTTAAAAAAGGCAAGGGATGGACCTTTGATTTCACTGGGCACGGAATTCTAAACATGTACTCTTTGGTATTTTGACAGACCTAAGCGATGCAGCACATCTACGAAGAGGTAAATATAGGTTATCAGTTTTGCTAGTCCTATATAAATGTGCATCTCTCGTATATTTGAACCTATTATCAAAGATAGAAAGTAGATGTGGTAAGAAGCTGGGCCTTTTTAAGCAGAGGTTGAGAAGGAGTTGTAGGATAAGAGTTTGTTATTGCACGTAGTGACTTTTTCTGAAGTATGCATACACGATTCAAAAGAGATATTGCACATTGGCCCTGATTAATCTTCAGTAGGATGCATGTGGCAATATAGTGTTGTATGTTTGTATGATCTTATCCCATTTTTATATTCAACGCCAATTCTCAATAAAATAATAATAAGTTACTCTCATTAACATGTCTTACCAAAGATAAACATATACCATTCACATTCTGTGTGTGTAAATTCACATTAGATACAAGGAATATTGTAGTATATGATCACTCAGTGTGTATGTGATTATACCTGTCACATTAATATTTCATGTGTTATTTACAAATATGTTGTTTAATAAGGATGATGATTTAGTTGTGACTCTGCTGTGCTTAGAAATCCCACCTCACATCCAACTGGACCCCATGGAAGCCCAGCTATTGCAGCTAAATATGGGCTATCCAGTCATCTCCTCAGATGGAAATGAAACAAACAAACAAACAAACAAACAAGAAATAGCACGAAAAGGCGTAGTATAAATTAATATACAAGTATGAAATTATTTGAATTTGCATCATCCCAATTACAACGATTTATATCAAGATCTCCCATCATAAAACAGGATTTGCGTTAGTGCATTTTTTAAAGAGATCTGTTTCAACACTGTCTTAAAAGGCAAGAACAGGCTGTCCAAGTGGTCTTATTTCACTCCAATGATGACATTTTCCTAATCTGAGAATATCTCAATACAGAACATTTCCACTGCGTACAACATTGTATTCAAATCATTGCGTATCTTGTATTTCAAAGTATTTCTTACAAAAAAGACCTACTCCACCACCATGACGGTTACTCCTTCCTTTTCCGACAAAGTTGTAGCCACTTCCATACATGGGTAAAGCCTTGACTTCACTATTCAACCAGGTTTCTGTTATTCCAAGCACTGAAAAACTAACGTTTGAATTTGATATACACGAGTACAACTTTTCAACGTTCATTTTTAGGCTACGAATATATCAATGAAAACGATTCAGGGAGGAAGAGGTTCCTGTAGCTACAATATTCAGGTCATAACATTCAGAAAAAAAAAAACGTGCGGGTATAAACATATTTCATTCATATCGAATAAAATGATGTCACAAGGAGAGTGTTGACCCTTGCCTGAAAAGAAAGAAGTCTGCGTAAGCATACATTTAATCAAAACAACTGAAAAAGTAACCACTGTAAAAGCTTAGTTTGCCTGCAATAAGATACTATAAGAAGTGACTAGATTGCACAGTAAGGAACATATTAATTTACACTGTGTCTTCATGGAAGGAAAAAGAAAATGTAAGAACCATAGTCAGTGGGCAAGAGACAGACAAGATAATAACTGTACAGCCACACTGAATAATGTAGACCAATAAGTGTACATTGAGCATACGTGTATGGTCAATACGAATATAAAACAAACAATTCAAAGCTTATTGTGGAAATTATGGAATATAAAAGCAAAGTCCAAATAGACAAAAAAACACTTGCCAGGGACCTACATAAGGGCCCTTTATACAATGAATCGATAGAAAAGAGAAAACTGACATACATGTGAGTAGGTCTGCAAAGTTTGTGTACTATGTACAAGGTCAACCGCTCAAAACATATAACAACTCTACACGAGTACATTCGCTGACTGATGAGATTATGGAAGCTGACCCCGTTGTGTCTTTAGTTGTGCAAAGATTCTGCCATCAGCTGTCCATGCGCTCGCGGCCTTCTTTCTTGTGTAGACTTTGCTGTAGAATTGTTGATTTCTGGCTGTCAGATCCTCCTGGATCGAGATATCACTGTCTTTTACCTTCCTTCTAGCAGTAATCACATTGCTCCGTGACCTGTAGTTGCAGAACTTTATAAGGTTACCACCATGGTGCTTGCCATCCTGCGCCATCCTGCGTTTTACCATCCTGCGTTTTTACGCAGCAGACATCTGGCGATGTCTGCTGCAGAGATATCCAGATCTATACACGCTCGCGGAATACACCAAGGGCCAGATTTACCGTCGACTCTGTGCGTGATTCCTGCGAGCCTGGACATCCGGAGTGAATTTCTTCGCGAATACTGCTGCACGTCATGTAACTGATGTTCCACTGAAGAAAGGCGATGTTCAGCATCACAGGATATCAATTGGGATGAGAGAATCAATCTGCTCTGATTCATGCTTTTCTCTTGCAGTTGGACTTGTAGATCTTGTATCTGTTCTGTTCTATGTGGTCCGAAAATGACTTTGACGTCACATCTGCTACCTCCTTTACTAATGGTTTGATAATCTCACGCATTCTGGCAAGATATCCATCATTTCCCAGAAGCTTGTCCAGGATAGTAGCGGTTGAGAGATCAGCAGATTTCTTGGTAGAAGGCATGATAAAGACCGATTATGGATCACAAGGAAAACAAAGTAACAGGAATGTAGTGGGCAAGATGGCCGGCGTTCACGGCGTGGTGGCGGAAATTCTTAGATTTTATTGCAGGACCACACATCAACGTCAATCAGTGGGGCCAATGCATATCATTAGTATGGCAAGAGTGGGCAGAGTAGAAAGACTCGGCACTAAAATGGTGATGATAGCAGTTCACACTTACGTTATATGGAGTCAGTCCCTGGCAAGTGCACAAGGTGTAGATTCGTGTTATGATATACATGATGAAAACAATCGACGGAAGAAGAAAATTGAGAAAAGGACAGCCCATTACACCAACAACCACCTATTTCAAAGTGATTAGATACATAACAACAATGCCAGTCAATACAAGCCCAAAGAATCAGAAGACGGAGTGGAGTGAGAGGGAGAAAGACACAGAGAGAGTGAAATGTCGGCGTCTAGAACATACCGTAAAGTGAATCTTAGAAGGAAAGAAATGGAGAGAAAGGTAGAGAAGGAGAGGTTAAAGTGGTATCGAAAGAGACAGGAAACGGGGAAAATCAAGGGGAAAAATAAACCATATGCTTGTGAGACCCAAACTTGTGTATTACATAATTACAATGAGACACCCTGATGGTAGTACATCAGCGTACACACCGTCATAATTATTATTTTATTCTGGCTACTACCTGGTGTCCCAGAGCCATGTATTTTGCATCCTTGTTTTTACGTCACAAAGTATATTGCGTAATCAATTATTCAAGTTCGCGCGTGTGGCAATATTAAGCTCGTTTATGCCGCAGAGGAGTCATTAAATAGCGATTCACTTACTATGACAACCCCCTGTGGATGGCTGATTCGACAGCTTCGTTAGTCACGTGTTCACGTGCTTCTCACACTCATACCCCGAATGTAATGTACCTCTAGGGGCCGAGAGGGCTTGGTGCAACAAGGAAGCTGGGAAGTTTACTTTATTGGGTGACCAGCTTGTCGAGCTTCCAAGTGGCCTTGCAACTGAACTCCTGATAATCTGGGATGTTCAATACTCAATTCATGATTCCATGCATGTACACCACAATGCCATTTTTTTACCCCTGTGGGAAAGGCTTGAAGTCAGACGCTGGAACATGTAATTCCGCCAACCACAAACGACAGATATTAGAGATTGTATTGACGTAATTTCAGATGTTTACATCACTATTTTCAAACAAACTCATATCCGTTCGATGGAAGGAGTAAAGGGTTTTAATTCAAGTGAAGTTTCACTGTTATTTTTTAAAATTTATGTTCTATTTTTTTTCTAATTGTCCATCATATCATAAAAAAAAAACATTTGAAGGTTATTGCAGGTTGATTAGAAATCCATGCTAACTCTTAAGGAATCCGTGCATTAAAACTGAGTTGCGCATAACAGGAAGTAAAAGTGCGGTGCAGGTACCTTCCCATACCAAAGTTAACTGCGATAAACATTTTTCAACATCCTTTGTGTTTCTCTGTAATGTGTTGTACTCAAACCCCCTTTTCTACCCTGGTCCTTGTTGGGGATGCCTTGCAGAGCAAATCCTACATTAAGGGGATATTTCTTTCATTCATGATTAAATGGAAACGTTGGTTCGTTTCTTGATATTACTTTAGAATCCACATGGCTTATTTTTTTTTCTTTGAAATAACTCTTTTTGTATTGCTTGCATCTCTGATTCTATTAGTGTATGCTACTCTACCCAAAAATACCAAAATAATAATAACTACAACTATTCTATCCCTGGCAGCTTTTCTGCCAACTTTTTTTGTGTTCCATAGGAGATAAATTGCGAAGAAGGGGAAATAGATGTCGCCTTATTTGGAACGCAGTCAGCTTCCAGACGATATGTCCACGACAGTGAAATAATCAACCAACTCTCGTATTCACAGTAGAGAAAGACACTGCGGTGTGGATGGGCAGACAAGCGCACATAGGCACAATCACATTGCCTCAATTTGCAAATGAAAGGCGTGTGCAATTCATTGGTTTTCAAGAGTACAGACCCGTTTGAACACAGAGGCTGGCAGTCGGTGTCAAGGATGAGAGCTTACAGCGCATTGGCACTCGTCCGTCAGTACGGCATTGGGCAGACCGAAATACGTGCACGTAAACACATACTGTACAAAACGAAAAATGTTAATGAAGCTCGCTACAGCTATACGTGGCCCCACTTACTGTCATAAACTTACCACTGGAAGTAGAAAGTCTCATCACCGGGTCCAGAGGCTAAACTAAATAATGATATCTGTTTTATCTAGCTATTATACATTGGAAGATGGCTGCATGTTGATTTATGTCTGTGGCTTTAAAAAAAAATCTTATGGCATGATTTGTGACTTGACACAGGCATTGTACGTACATTTCAACCCAGCTCACAGAATATTTGAGATCTGGTACAGAAACAAAATGACCTTTGGTACGAGATATGGCTAACATAATGACTGTGACCAATGCTTCCAGGTTCAGGTGAGTGCCTTTTGGACATCTTGTTCAGTTATCATTCGCAAGCACTTACCTGATATTAGGTTTTGAGAAGAATTTCCCTCTATGGCAGTTTTGATTGCTTAACAAAAAGGATGGAACTGAAATAGAACACATGTTTTGTAAGAAGTAGGGCTATAACAAGAAAAAGTAAAGGAAGATGAAAGATGTAACCTATTTTTCCCCCGCCCTCAAACATTTCTTCTTCTTTCTTTTTTTCTACAGGATGTTGTTGAGAGCAAGCACATCTAGAAGGCTATGCGTGATGAAGTGTAGACACGGAGTCGTACATTGAATCTGACAGGTGAAGCGAGCCGGTCCTAAAATATTTAGCGGTTTATCGGAAAGAGAGTTGATCACTGGAGACAACTACGGAAAAACATATACTTTGATTTAGACTGAGAACAAACTGCTGGGTGAATTTTTAACTTCGATAATGGCACTGTGATTTGTCACTACAATGATAAAATGTGCATAAATGCATCATTTGGTCTTTTATTCAAGAACGAACGAATGTGGAAAGTTAAAAGCATGTAAATGATGTATGTTTGAAGTTCATGAGTTAACAGTTCTCTGCGGTCATATCAATAAATAAGCATTCATTTTCCATTTTCTCTGTATTCATGATGTCAACGTGGTCTCTGTGTTTGTTTGTGTGTGTTTGTGTGTGTGTGTTTGTGTGTGTGTGTGTGTGTGTGTGTGAGTGTGTGTCAAAGAAGACCGACATTATTAGAGACCACTATAAACTGTAAATTCCTTTTAATACTAAGAAATTTCAGTAGCTGCTACCAATCCAAACCTATGATATCCAATCAGAGTCGAAGTTGAATTTTGTTTTATAAGCCAAATAGAAGATTCTGAGATCAACATATGGTTTTATACCAATCATTTATAACTGAATAGAGAAGCTCTTTGAGGTTACTTTCTTAAGCACTACTGCTTGAAGCAGTATAGTTTGCAACTAGATACCTCTTTTTTTTTCTCTCTTTAGCTTAAAGTTTGTTGCTGATTTTTTTTTTCTGTTTCTTTTATTCTGGTATTACCTGAAGGAGTAGAGGATACTTAACGTAATTCTGAACTCTAAAATGTTGCCATGCTCGAAAAATTGATTTCATATTGCTCAAATTATCGCAATGAGAAGGTTTCCTTTTCATCTGTCGACTCCACTCTTTCCAGTGTTCTCTCTTCCCGAAGGAGTAAGAAAATTTCTATTAGGGTCTAAACAGCGAAGCAATGATGAAAGTGACATAACGTCGCTTAAAAAACCATGCATCAGATCATCCATATCACTTAACTATGCGCCACGCTTGCACGCCCGACTCAGTCGACGGCGTGCCAAGTTCGCATATTATGCTCAAACGCACAAACCCGCCCAAACCGATCGATAGATCGCCAAATGCCACAGTACAATGAAACCACTTCCCACGATTCCATTCCTGCCACGGGTAGCTTGTGGCGATTTACTGTCAAGCGCGGTTCCCTACTGGGTTTACGAGTAATTTGTAAGTTTTTGTCACTGTGTTGTGTGCCAAATTCATGCCTGCATAATCATCACTATCATCAACAACTACTACATTGTTCTTGTCATTGTGATTTTTCTGAAATTACATCTCAGAACTTTTCTTAAATGCTTCGAAGACGTTTGAAACATTTTATTGGAATGTGTTTAAAATATCTATGATTTTCATCAGGGACGAATCAATTCAGTTCTACTCAATTCGATTCCAGCGTTCATTTCTGGAAATTTGTTTTGTTGGCATGCATACAGAGTACAGAACACAGTAAATATACTTACATAGATGCACAGACATAAATGTACAACAGTATAATATCATGCAATATTAAGTCAGAGATACATCATACTGGAAAAAGTATCAAACTGTACTGAGTTAAAATATGGTGTTAGATGTGATGTGCATGTAATAACACAGGTGTGTAGATGTATGTCAAATTACATGCCCATGACAAAGAGTTTGAAAAGATATTGACTGAGTGAGTTTTAAAGTTTGGTTCTGTGCGTGTGTGGTATAGCTGCGTGTACTGTAAATTTAAGTGGGTGCATTTTGGCTAAAGTGTAAACGGGGTCATTCCAAGAGACCGACACCCACAAATCATATACAGCCCAGGAGTTCGACATCTTAAAAAAGTCCATGATTCTTACAGCCAACGAGTCATACAGCATATGAAGAGCTCAGTTGCAAAAGGTACTACATCTATTTTTCATCAAAATTTACTTTTTGGTCTTGACGTACTCTTTTTTTAGGACCTCTTTACACTTATACTAACAAAAAAGCTGAATTTCCAACCAGAAAGTGATTAAGAATTACATTTAAAAATCAGTTCGGTTTCAAATGGTACTACATCCATTTTAGTTCGGTTTCAAAAGGTACCTCATCAGGAAATTGACCAATCAGAGAGCAGTATTGACTTGACCCTTTACCATTGTCCACTGACCTAAATCTGTAAACAATATAAGTTGGCTTTTGGCTTTTGGCTTTTGGCTTTCTGTTGAAATCACCAAGCAAATCTGACAAATGTCTTGAAAAACTCATCACATTTTGATCAAGCAATTGAGGAAAATGAAGGAGAACTCATTGACATAACAAAGCATCCCAAGAAAAGGATCAGGGATGAAAATTAGGAGACATCAGCGAAGGAGAAATGGCGGAGAAACTGGAGAAATTACGTGACTTTCATGTAGTCCCACGTACTGCGTTTACTGCTAGTAACTGTGCGTTACTGCTAGGGTGTTGAGTTTGACTTTTAGCCATAAATTGTCCCTAAAATCAAGTACAAACACTTTGTAGGCATGGACTATGCCCTAAACTAAATGGCTTCACAGCTAATAAGTGTGTGAATAATAGTCTGAAAGCAAAGGTACTTTGTTAAATGTAAAATGATACTATGGCATGAAATTCTGACACCCCTATCAATGGTGCTTTACCTGTGGATATGCTCTGCTATTCTATAGGTGAATAATGTAATGCACCAGGGCAGGAAAGCAGTGGCATGAAGCGTTGAACACTAGATTCAGATTTGTTTTTCGAATTACACATTTTACTTTAAGAATGTCACAAAGGTAATAACAAAGGTGTGCTTGGTATACTCCTATTACTCATCGACTGTCTTGATTTCATCAGCGTTTTAGATTATAAGATTTTATCGTACCTGATAAGAATATTCCAGAATGACATTCATGTAAAGAATTTAATCACATCATTGAGAAAATACAGCTCAAAGAGAATTCACAAAGAGAAAAATAGCCAAAAAAAATTGGTAGAAAAAAAAAAAACCCAAAGAAATCTCGAGATAAAGCCCTAGACAGAAAAAAAAGGAGGAACGGGAAGAGAAAAAAAAAATCACCTGGTGATAATGAAAGAAATGAAGAAAACAGAAAATAAAAGGGTGGTGTAGAAAGGACATGAGAAACACAGTCTTTCGGAAAGAAAGGGTGCCAGGTAATCACAATGGGTACGGTATGTTTTAACTGTCCCTGTACCTGGTTGGGTAGTCCTGTAAAGGGGCGATGTGTCTTTGTGACCCCTCCCCTACTATAACATTTTATGCATAATGGATTCCCCCCCCCCCCTACAAAAACAAAAACAAAAAAAAAATGTTCGATGGATCCAGAACATTGAAGCATGCAAAATTTGTTTGAATGCTTATGACCAATGACAATCATTCATTCAAAATATTGGTCAACAAAGGAGAAGTGGGGCGTTAGCTGTGCACATTGGTTTGTTATTCTGGCTGCTAGATAGGGCAGGGCAATGTCAATTAACTAGGCCCCCTTGACCTCGCATCCCATCCCAATGAACACCATCGCTGGAAAAAATAAATCCGCGAAACATCTCATGACATTAATCGGAATCTATCTCTGGTATGTTAAATTTCGGTTTCAGAAAGTAGGGCCTACATGCACTACATCCATTGCCTTTCGGTTTCAAACGGTACTACATCCACAAAAATATGAAAATGATTAATTCATTAGAAATAAACGTATGGAACTGGATTTTCTTAGAAAGTGGTTTTAGTGTTGTGTCATATAGAAGTATAACAAGGGGAAATATCATTCCAATCTGAGTTTGCTTAATATGATAATCAGAAAATCAAGTTTTTCTCAAAACTTGAAATTATGGCTGTAGTACCTTTTGAAACCGAACTCTTCATATGAGTTTGACACTAGGCAAATAAGGCCCATGAGTTCGACACTGGGTAAAAACAGCCCCGAGTTCGACAATACAACACGGGACTTATGCTGGTCTCGTGGGCCTTGTTTGCTTATATTAGTGTCGAACTCATGGGTTGTATGACTCGTGGTCTGCATAACTGTATGATTCGTATGTGTTAGGTCTCGTGACGTATATACATCCGTATAAACTACATCCGGGTGATGATCATTCTTCTACTGAGCCAATTTATATAGGCCCATATATATATATATATATATATATATATATATATATATGACCCGCTTCAGCAAAAGGACCCTAAAGTCGCTGACGGCTGAGCCGAGAAAATCGAGTTTGAAGTCAGATCATCAAATTCAGTGAAAACGATCAGATTTCTGTTTTTGGCATGATTTTGTAGTCTAATGTATCGTCTATCATCTGCCGAAATTTCGAAGCTAAATGATCAAATGAAAGGTAAGAAATTAGCGATTTGCTAGGCTATAATTCTGACTTCCCACGAAACAGAAACGTGTCCGAAGATTTGGATTTAGCGCCACAGATAGACACCGTCCCTAGCAACGAGGGAGTGATCTTATTGATCAGTGCGTAGCATTGTGGTTACTGATTGGTCGTGCGTAGACCGCCAGCGCTAAGCTTAAACGAACATCGCAGAGGGCTAGGAGCGTACCTTCTATTGTTAAACGGTGAAAACTGTCTTGCCTTCCCTTGATTGTGATAGCGTCGGAAGGAAAACTTTGAAGGCGGTTTTCTCGAAACGCTGATTTCCTAAACCACTCGACATGCGCTAATAAAATCATCGATATCTCTGCAATCGAGTACTTTTATGACTCGTGTTAAACATAGAATTAAAGTGGAAGAGTAAGAGAATAATGTCATGTTATTTTCAGAAATAGCGGTTAGATAGCGGTTGTAGCGGTTAACTCATTGGCAATAATTGCTATCCGAAATTGCAAATAATTAGTTGTGGATGCATAATCGACATATCAATTACTAGCATTTGAAATTGAAAACACTCTTATAAGGACTTATACTACGTTTACATCATACCATTCCCTGCGGCCACGGTAAATATGTTTCAATCCACCGTAGACAGAACGGGATGGGCATGATTTAACCCTAACTAGGCCGGGCTATTTAGGTAGTTGATAGAGCCGGGGGGGGGGGGGGGGGCTCCCAGCCCCCCCCCCCCCCAGATCTCGGCCGTCGACCGCGCAATCGCGACGAAAATTGGCACACATATTGCCTATGATGTAATCTAAAATACCATGAAGTTAATTTTTCAAAGAATTATTAAATATGCTAAATTATGCTAATTTATGCATAATGATGCATGAAATCAGACTATTTGGTATAAATCACAAAATAAAGCTCAAAACAGGCACATTTTTTGTGTAAATATTCTTTTTAGTGTTCTTAGCAAATGTTGTAAAAAAAATTGTGATATCAGAAAAAATTCTTAAGTATTTTATTGTTTTTTAAATTTCTTATGTCTTTCTTTGTTGTTTCGACTTTATGTTTTTCGTTGTTTTTTCGATGAAATTTGTCCGCGACATGGCTCCGAACAAGAAAATATGTTCTTCATTGATTTTAATCAATAAAACACCAAAATAATCATGCTTTTATGAAATTTGCCTGTAAGCGCAGTTTGCAGTGAAATTGTACACGAATTCACGTTTTTCAGCAGTTTTTGGTCTGACATGCATGTACATATTTATGCGTAACTTCGGAACCGCGCGCCCGGGCGTCGCAAATTTGGTGTCAAAAGGTGCGGGAGGCTCGCAAGAGAAAAGTCATGAAACGTCGCGGCGATAGCTTTTTGCGATTGCGATATATCGCGCGGAACGTCGAGGGGGGGGGGGGGGGGCCTCGGAGCCCCCCCCCCCCCCCCGGCCTAGTTAGGGTTAATGCACACCATCTTCGACAGAATAATTTGAACACTAACTGATATAGTACTGCTATAACCTATAAGAATGTCGGTATCCTGTGACGAAGACAGATCTGAGTTACTAATAGTCAAACGGGCGTTATGTTATTCTTATCACCAAGTAGGCACCTGTCTTAGAATTGTAATCTTATGTACCTGGTTATAGCAAGGTAACATAACATATGCATAACATGATGTATTTTAGTAATTCCAGCTGTCTTTATTGTTGATGATATCACGAAGGGGAAGATACATTTTTGAAGTAGAGTTTTTTGGTGCAGAAAAGCCAAAAAAAAAAAGAGTAAATGATTACAAACATTTTATGCAGATTTCAATCAAGCAATTCTTGACTTTGTTATATGAAGACGTAAGCACATCATCAGAAGTCATCATGGTTCCATGACCAGAACTGAATGTCAGAGGGCCTTTAAATGAAGGGCAATTCCAGCTTTACGGACATTATACATTCAGAGGATTTTGTGTGGCTTTGTGGGTTTATTCCAACAACCCAGCATAATCATTGTGAATCCATTCATGGTTTATTCTATCAGGTTATCCTGAAATGTTAACAGTCCGTGTTGTGATTACTTACTCTAAATCATTTGATAGATATTATACAAAAAATGCTTGCCGTTACGGACATTAAATTTTTTGGACACGATTATTTACCTCTATGAGTATATGTTGGAAAAAATATGAATTGAAGCATTAAGTAAAAATATTTTCTTCTGACATGAGTGCTCAGGTCCTGTTTAAGTTGAAGATTGATAACTGTGTACAACAGACTCGGCATTTATTGTGCAGGTTCACAAATGTAGCGTTACGGGCATTACAACTTTGTCCACTTTTTAAAGTCCCGATATTCATACTTCAGCACAATTGTTGTCTAAGACAAAGCTAATATTATTTTTTTTGGGGTCCATTCTTAACCATTAATTACCTTGAAATTAATTCTGAAGTGTTGATGAATATGTGAGTCAAAGATTTAGTGTTTTTTGAAAATAACATTATTGTCTCAAGTTTGTTTGTTCTTTTTAAAGACAAAAATGTCTAAACGTACTTAAATTGTATCAAAATACCACTCAATTGAGAGAACTTGACAAGTTAGCATTTGTTCCTGTAAATTATACATTTTCACATTATTGCAGATTTATGATTTTCAGAAAAAGTTTTTTTTTTTTCGTGGAATTGCCGACAACTGAAGGCATCGACAGGAAAATGATAGCTCATCTTTGATTGTATGCTTTAGAGGAGTGCATAGATGCTTGGATTTTTCTGGCTGTCTCACGAGTAACGGGATGTGAGTCTATGTATTAAGTCTTCAGATTTAATTGACTCTCTTCCATGCTGGAGGATTGCACTCCTCACAAAAAAGTACAGCTAATGGTATCATTTATTCATTTATATATCATTATCATTATTATTATTATCATTTTTTTTTTTTTTTGGGGGGGGGGGGGGGGGGGCAAAATGATTGCCTGCCGGTTCTGAGGATGCAGCGAATGATAACATTAATGAATGATTTGAGGTAGAAATAAAATTCGGCAAATGGACTGTAACAGTTCTAATGGCCTAATGAGTGTAATAGTTCAACTGAATGTACGGACAATTGGCATACTTGAAAAATGAGTTCCAGTAACTTTATATTTCGTAACTACATGTTATATATATATATATATATATATATATATATATATATAGAGAGAGAGAGAGAGAGAGAGAGAGAGAGAGAGAGTATATACCTATATATATATATATATATATACACATAGAGAGAGAGAGAGAGAGAGAGAGAGAGAGAGAGAGTATGGGAGGTTACACTTTTTTCCACAACGTTTATGACCACTTATTCTACGAAAAAAGGTATCATAAACACTTTTAACATAATCCTAATAAACGCTTCAGCTCTGCATTGACTAATTTCATCCAGCCCCGATTCACGACAATAGTTCACACACTACTTCATAGTTTCATGACCATGTGCTTGTGACTAATACTGATGAAGTTTTATTCCTAACTATATCATGCAACCATCATTCCCTTTATGTATCTATTGCCACAGTTAAGCATGAACAAATCCGCACGTTGTCAGAACATGAGCCATATGTAAAGGGAGACGTTTCTTTTCCAGACATTTGCTGGCAATATTTTTGAACCGCAATGGCTCATTATCAGCCAATTTACCGCTGTGTTTGATATTATGCTTTTCATTTCTTTTCACACCCACATGAAGAATACAGGGCATACTTGGATATGATTCGGCGGCATGTGTAGTTTTAAATGTCGGTAAAGATGTTAAACTCAAGAACCACAATTGAATGCAAACACCCTGGACGCTTCTCCGACACACTGCATGAACAAAGAAGATTCAAGTGAAGGAGTAACGGTATTGATCTAACACTATGCTTCTTATAGGAAAACGTTAAGCATTTACTCATAAAAATGATGCTACACAAGGCGTCACAGCATAGTCACCGGCATGACGTGTACACAGTAGTATACAACGCATGCAAGTATATATGGCAGGCCACCTGTAACATTTGATAACAACTCGTTGAAAGTGCAGCAACGACCAAAGAGTGTAACAGGAGATGGGTAAATAGACTTGGCTTATCGGTAAGGCGCGAGTGTCTCTGTTTACGCTGCCTTTCCCGTCACTCGTCACGCCCGATCAAATTCGCCACCCCAAATATGCGGAGTCCACGTAAGACGCAGAAAATCGCATATTTAGGGTAGGAAATTCCCAAATAGACGCTAGTGCAAGAGGATTTGTCAGTCAAAAGCAGATCTGGCACGTTCATAAATGGGCTACTGTCCTAATTTGTCGCGGATTTCAATGTAGAGTTACTGCATCAATGAAACCTGACTTTCTCGGTCAACCAAATTCGCAGAGGGCTTGATAGGCAGCAGTCATTGTCTGAGGCCATTCTTCAAATGAAAGTTCACACTCAAGGTGCTGCAATTATTATAATCTATAGCCAGAGAAAAGTGAAACGAAACGTTCGCGTCAAAATTATTCACCCAACCTTGCGCCTTTTTCTCGTTAACACCATAGTCACATTCAATTAGCGTGCAGCTAATTAGTTCTACAGCCGCCATCCTCGCGCAAGGCCGTTATATATAGCGTGCCAGTAGAATATCCTGGTTGATCACCGACACGACACACACGGTAGAGGGCTACATATTGGCTTGTAATTAATCGAATGTTGTTTGTGTTGCCAACCTTGATTGTAATTAAGGAGCCAGGCCATTGTATATCACAAATAAGCTGACATTACTGCCTGAGAGAAAAAACAAAATCCCGGTGTATGTTTTGTAATACACCATATAGCATTGTAACCACAGGACCTGGCACCTCAATAACACTCATATATCAAAGGTAGACTTATTTCTGCTGGTTATAAGGCTATGACTTATTTTGAGCTTACTGCGACGTCAAGTTTGGAATATCTCATACACACAGCTGAAAGCTATTGACCGAAAAGACAGGCGATCCACACTACACAATGCCGATCGCCCCGGCACATAAAATAATGATTACCCATGTAAATTCCAAACAATTTGACTAACCTGTGAAACGTACGCTGAATTTCTGGATGTTGTTTTGGTATTATCTGCCGATCTTTTGTTATCTCTACCTGTATGTTTACATTATGTTTTCCATGGTAACTGAAACAGGGTTCTGAATTCACGTTCTTTTAAACTTAAAACTCGGAGAAGCGGTGTTCATGTTGGTAACAGAAGATAATGCTGAGTACGTGTAAATAAAGCTAAACGCACGCTATGTCTTGCATTCTAGAGGGATAAACATTTTAATCAATACATTATTCCTTTCAGTGACCAAAGCTGAAATGGAAACAGAATCTGTGTTTTTTTTTTCTATTTTAAGCTGATTAATCTTTCATTTATATTCAATTCCTTCAACTAAAATAATGATAATAACAACAACAATAATAGTAAATAGCCCTCTAACAGGGCATGCTACTGACGTTTCTAAGGGCATTCGTACGAAACAGAGAACTTAAAATCGAACTACAGTATATTATTGCCAATATTGTACACATTCAATTTTAGGAAATTCAACCATGCATGGTACTTGTTATGGTACGAAACGTTTAGAGAAAATGATATCCATAAAACAAAAGAAATAATCACACACAAAAAACAACAACAGCTTGCTCGAAATGATTTATGAACTGAAAAGTTTAAGTGAGACAAATGGAGACATTCAGAACAGTGCATTGTCATTTATTCATTTGATTCATTTTCAAAGCAAAATGGAAAAGACATGCTATAACGTATACGGCATCATTAAAAAAAAAAGAGAAATATTTAGAAAAATAAAAGAAGCCCACGAGTTTGACATTAAACCACGGGGCTTAATATGTAGGTATCGTGGGCTTTGTTTGCTTAGTGTCAAACTCGTGGGCCTTTACGCCTTATTTGCTTTGTGTCGAACTCGCGGGTCTTGTTTGCCTATACACAATGAATAGACTCATGGGCTGTATATCTCGTGGGCTGTATAACGTGTGGGCTGTATACCTCGTGTGCTATATGATTCGTGGGTGTCGAACTCGTGACGTACACGTGTTTTTCCATTTTTACCTATTCCGCATGTTTCTTGGGTAGGATATTAATTTACAGAACTCTTAACATTTTTTAAAAAGGAAATTAGACGAAATTGTTAACTACTGTGTCCATTTTTCACAAACTATTCGGCTTGATCGTGACCATTCCACCACGTAAATTAGTTCAATAGCACTAAATAATTTATGGTTATTTAAATGGTCAGAGCGAGACCCCTATTTTTAAAATTAACGGAAACACAGAGCAGTCACTGTATTGCAAGTGACATGAAACAAATGTAATACTTTCTTTTCTGAAAGGAATTTATCTATGAAATGCCCTCTCTTTACGTGTGTATGTATGTGTATGTGCACACATAATGTTATCACTACATGTATATCAATGCCAAGCTCTAAAACGACAAGAGATAAGAAACAACAGCAATGAATTATTTTCGAAGCGAAAAAAGACATGCGCTTTGCATCTTTCACAGAATGTGCAGGAATGAATGCCAAGTCAGTTGTTGCTACTTATTATGTCCGTAGATCTTTGCCCACTGGACTTTTCCCGACTTTCCGTTGTATTGGATGTGCCTTCGTGAGCAATGAGGCTACTACCCTATTTTGTCGAGTCATTTCCCCGTCCGCTCTGCCTCTATCATGACTCTACCACTGCTTAATAGGTACGACGTACTAATGTTATCTACTACCTGGCAGTTGTAATGAAACATACAATTGCACCACACTGTGGCAATGGACACTAAAGATACTTTTTGGTCATATTTTGGTTATTATGTAATCATTATTTGATCCAGCATGATTAAGGAACGGGATTCGGGGATGTAACACTTAATGTGTCAATGTTCTCTCGAAGAGGGTCTACTTAGTATCAACCATGGCTCATGATTGTATCAGGTCCTTCTATACTCCAACTGCCAAATGTGTTTGGCATTACCGATTTTGTTTGTTTGTTTGTTTATAATCTGGTCCGTGTGAGTATTCATTTTAGACAAAAAGGCAAAAAAAAAATGAGGGCAATGACCAACCGAATTCAAATATTTATTCGTACTGGACAATCCAACTATTTAGCTGCAAAAAAAAAGAAGAAGAGGAAAACAATAACGAAATTTCAACATACCTGTAAAGTCAGGTTTGAAGTATACTGCATGAAATAGTGACAAAGATTATTATGTGTTGCGGAGCGGAATTTTGTTAGGCGGAATGGATCATTGAGTCAAATCCCATGATTCCTTCATTTCCCTCCCTAGAAAAACGTGCCATTTTTCACTGCATTCCTCCTTTATTAGCTATA
Source organism: Diadema antillarum (assembly GCF_040938485.1). NCBI lineage: Eukaryota > Metazoa > Echinodermata > Echinoidea > Diadematoida > Diadematidae > Diadema > Diadema antillarum. Next base: position 315,492 of record NW_027272797.1, read on the forward strand.
ATCATAAGCATCAATATTCCATGCCTTTATGGCATGTCTTAAAAAAATATCAATTTACGAGCGGAGAGACGTGCCAATCATGCGACTGCGAACAACCTTCGTTTATCGGTAATTATGAGCTCAGTTATGATGTCGAATAGACAGATTTACAAGACATACACATCTTTACGGCTCTAATCTCTCACGTAGCCCGCGATTTGCCAAGCCAGTGTAGTCTGGGATTCAGAATCAGTAACAAACATCATTCAAAACTAGACCAAGCCATTTTAGGCAGGTCTATTTAATTTGCTTAAAGTTTTAGAAAGGCACAATAACGTGGCTGTTTTGGATTCATAATGTGAAATGTGTTCCGTTATTGCTTGCCTCCCCTCCCCGCCCTCTCTTCTTCTCTCTTTCTTCACTCATCTTGAAGCAGAGAATAGATAACGACGTTGGCTACTACTTTATCCATGGTACTGGCGATGAAGTCGTTCAGTTCTGTGCAGGCTGGTGCGCTGAGACGCTTTCTAAAGGTCGAGCTAAAGCTTTGGTGGACAAAATAATGCACTTTAGAAGCGATGGAATTGACTTAATGGTGCCCGGCGACGGTAGCTGCTCATAAACAATGCTCCGACCATCCTTTTTCTGTCGTCTCGTCCGGTCCCAAGAAAGCTTGTGATGCCCTGCCTTTCCTTTGTGTTGGGTATGATGTTTTGCTGCTATATGTATGTCACCCTTTAAATCAAAATCTGTATTTACTCACCCATCGTTAGTTCTTCCTGTCCCTCTTATTCCATTTTTTCTTCTGTCTACAACTGCTACACAATTATCATGTATCATAGTATCTTGTAATCAAACACAGGACGAGACACTCGATCACTGTAGCTCATTGGGCTGAGCTGCACTCATATGTTTGGCAAAATATACGGAATGAGAGTTCTAGCAAAACGTCAGCCTAAAATATGATATGGTATGATATAAACGTGATGTTAAATGATGTCCTCATTCTTTTTCAAACACCGATTTCCGAGATCCATACTAGCAAAGGCGATGCAGATAAAGAACAATTCAACAACTATTCCCGTTGAATTGTGGTTTTGCGTTAAAATAAATGAATGTCTGGGACATTGACGTTTTTGACATTTTTTTTTAACTTGCAGCTAAGCATTATTAATTTTGTTCATGATATACATTTCTCATGATGTAAAACAAGGCTTTTGTGGATCTACAGAGGCCACGACGAATATCCGGGACTTTGGAGACCTATATAAATTCTCAGTGAATTTTACGTGTAGTCACTTATGGCATTGTGAAAAGAAGAACGAGGGAGAGAGAGAGAGAGAGAGAGGAAAAAAAAGATTGTGACACTCTTCCATTTCAGAAACAATCCACTCACGCGTCTTAAAGAAACAACACTCTCTCGAGATTGTTTAACTGTTCTCTTCTAAACTGTTATATTGCGAATAGACGCATTAAACTCTATCCATAGACCTTCAGGTCTATGCTCTATCTGAACTTTATGATCAACAGAAGTGAAAGGTTTCAGAAAGCTGAGATTCCATGCTATCACCAGGGACTGAAAGCAAGATGGAGGTCATGACCGCGAGCTTTCTCCCGGGTGACGAGGGTACCGAGGTCGAATAGGAAGGTCAGCATGGAAGCCACATAAGCAAAGTGTGAAGCCTGCTGTTAATCACATCTTTTCTCACTTGTTTCACAGGTTTCCTTTCTAGCACAACACAGGATAGTATCAGGAAGAGACTGAAAACGAGGGAAGTACAGTTATACGAAATTATCCGTTGGTTATACGGTTATACGTTGGTTGCTACAAGACTTGATTTGACAGTTGTAGATCATCTGTGCTTATAGCTGTTGGCGGCGGGTGGCTGTCATTATTCGGTTTAACATCTGTACGGCTTGTATAAGCATGTGGGTGTGCATGTGATTTTGTTTTACCTAATTGTGGTTGATGTCACTTTCTTTATTTTGCTTCTGATGGAAGTGTGCTAGCCTATATCCTGCAGACGTTCAAACTGTCTTCACTTTCGGCAGGACATGAAACTCTGTTACTTGGCATATTTGCATGTGTTTTCTCTCGATTTTCGAAAATTCTTTCACGTACCAGATGAACAGATGTTATCTATCAAAGAAGATTGATAAGTGGCAGAGGTTTCACACTATTGGTTGACTTTTTCATATGGCACATCTCTATTTGATTAAAACATAGTGACTTTGTTGAGAATCTGATAATTATATGATTCGATTTGAAGAATCATTTGTGGAAGTTACCTTTTATTTGCCAGTTCTAATTTCCTTATCATAAATTCCGTTTGTCATTTTACTGTGTTCATTTTAGAACAGCCCCACGTACAAGAATATTCATAGTCTATTATGACCTCAAGTAAATGCAGAAATATGGTGAATGAGACATAAAAATGTAGAAAAAAGTAACAAACTGAACATTTGTCCGGTAAAACTGTCGAATCATTAGGCCAACACCACAACGCACAAATAGTTAAAAAAGCTGCTTCATCCTGTCGAGTGTCTAAAAGCTGTAGACTACAAGTTGCTGCGCACACAACAGATTGGAAATTCTCTTAATGGATTGCAAGATCATTAAGGGGCTGATCAAATATGTTGATGACCATTACCATAATGACTCATACTTGATTGATGCGTGTGATTTTAATTACTTGCTAACAGAAAAGGTCAATTGCAAAACAGTCATTACCGCTGACACATTGTTCCCATAATGGTTTGATTGGCTGTTAGCTGCTTGCAAGCTATACGTATACCACTGTTATCATTCGTCAACTACATCGGTGTGGTTGAAGGAAACGCTTTGCACTATCGTGCACATTAAATATCTTGCATTTGCTCGACAGTACACGTCAACGTAAGTCTCCGTATTTACAGTTGTACATCCTTGTCACCTACCCGATACCGACCCGATGACACAGTTCATAGTCTGAAAAAATAACAATTTGAGTATATTCGGTATATATTGTTAGGAACGAATTGGAAATAATAATTCCACCATATGTGTTGCTTCCGTTCAGTGTGCATAGTGATACACCCCACGGCGACTCTCGTCGCCAACACAACATTTACTATTAAGGACGTACAAACAGTACCAATGCATAGCTTTTTAGTAAGCCTGTTACGATTCTCGAAGTGAAGACTAGGAATGCTAGCTAAGCAGACAGATTTTGACACTTTGAACAGTACAATACTTCCTCCAGCCAATGTTTTTAATTTATTCTCAAGTTCAGAAAAAACTAGAATGAAGTTTCTTTACACATTTCTTATTTCCCTCTCCTGGCTTTCATTCGAGCAATATAATATTGCATTTAAAGGAAAATGTCCTTTGGAGAAAAAGCTATTTAGGTCAAGCCTCCGGCAAGCTTTGTGGCTGTCAAAGGACCTACGCAATGCAAATGCATGTTGAATATATAAATTGGTTTAATACTACCCTGGTCAATCAATTGCATGCGATATATTCTTATAATAAGATTCCACTATTTTTCTGCAGATTATTTCGAGACGCCGACGAAAAACTTCCAAACCACGATTATGTCGATGACATCTGAACTGCCAATCACTGCTGTAATACTAATACAAGTAAAATGAACATTGGAATGTACCTTTCCCTTAACTGAGCCTAACGTACATGTTCTCATGTCATAAATATGATAAACAAAAGACATAGAGTGGAAATATTGGCACTACTAAGCAACCCAAGTCAGCAATGTATGCATTGCATGGTTCCTTTCAGGCACTCCTTTGTGAACGACCATAACCAGAATTTCAACACACCACAGAAATGGCATATTGCGGATGAGAACTTCAGTAAGTTTTACTGCAACCCTGCGACTGAAAAGTGAAAAAAAAAATCTCACATCTGGCTTGAATTCCTTGGCCACCTGTGAAGTTTGCTTTCATCGATTACGTAGGATGGGCTAATAGCTATGTGCAACAGAAGGGCAGGCTACTTGGGTTTGAGCCGCATTGATTCGAAAAAGTACGTCGCCTTTTGTGGATCGACAATATACCGAAATAGACCGAGCGAAAATTACGGAGGAAATGTCGATGGAATCAATTATGATCTCTCTTCGTTCCTCAGCAGCCAATATGGCCACTGGGAAAGCGATTATAAAATGATATAAAAAATAAAAGGGTTAGAGACTGAGAGACTGAGTTATATACAGAAAGAAGGAGAAAGATAGGGGGGAGAGAGAAAGAGTATGAGAGGACAGAAAAGAGAGACAGAGAAAAGGAAAGCTTAGTCCAGAAAGCAAGAGAAAGAATAAGATATCTACAATGTCAAACAGTGTTACTGATATAAATCACCTGCAGGTCAGTTGATTGTTTAAAAGAATAAACGTTTATCTCTTTTGTTTCCTTTGAAGGAGGGAACTTACTTTGTGCAGATTGGTGGATAGGTCGATTGGCGAATTATGAGAAAATGACATCACCAATTTAACATATCTTTATACTATGCGGTTTCGCAGTGTTGTCGCTATTTTGTAAAATGATTTTGATAAAACATCTAGTGTTCCGTGCATCATATTTGTCTATTTCCTTTAACGTGGAACGGGAATGAACTTAAGGGTGAATTTCTGTCCCATATTAAATTGACTTGAACTCATGTAGTAAAATTCATTTCAATATCGACGTAATCGAAGATTATGGAATTCCATGTTAAAAGACAAACAAGTTAAACGTTTTAAGAACAAGGCAAGCACACGATCGCCTAAAGCAACCAAGTAACAACACTTAGATTTGATACACTGGAGAAGAAAAAAAAAATATTTCTAGCCAGTCGATAACTAAGTACGATTGAGCAAACATGTGAATTAAGGCCTTTGCTTAATAGAGCAAACCCGAAACAAGGTATTCTTTCTGTTCTGTGTCTTTTCTTTTTCGCCGAAAAATGCGACAGTATAGGCGATATAATGATAGCTACCCAATGAAAAACCACCATGGCTTCTTGTCAGCTCGCTCCTAGGAACTGGGTCTTCAGGAAATGCAATCGTCTTCTGGCGATCGTCTTATGAAAGACAAGGCGTCTCGAGAAAAATGCGAATCATTTCAATTTTCACCCCACTGGCATGACTGGCACGAAGAAAGTCACAAAATCAACACCTTGTAGAATGTTTGACATATAATTTGCTTCATTTTCTTTACGTGTGTGTGTGTGTGTGTGTGTGTGTGTGTGTGTGTGTGAGAGAGAGAGAGAGAGAGAGAGAGTGGGTGTGTGTGTTGGCGCGAGTGCGTTAAATGAGAATAGGAATGGATCGCGAGGACCAAGTATTAGTTAACGATGCATCTCGCGCCATATTATATGCAGTATCAGTCTCATCAATCACCAAGGCTTAAGTTTGAAAAGGGGAAAACGAACGAGAGAATTTACGATGCCTAAATGTCTGATTTTGTCTATTGTTTTCTTCTAATGTGCTGGAGAGAGTTGATAACATATTATGTAACGTTGATGAAATTTACGATTTTTCCTCATGTAAATAGATAATGAACAGGCTAGTAGCAGAGTATATAAATTATAATACATAGTAGACCAGAACTGGCTGCATTTCAATATGAAATGTATTGTCAGTAAAGAGTGGCAATACATATTCACGATTGGGGGGATAACACGCGTTCGTGTACAGTTCCATAATGCGCACCTATCAATACTTGCATGACATCTGCATTAAATTGCTCATGTTAATGTAGCAAGGTGAAAGGCTAGTAACACTCTCTACAGTGTCTTCTTGAGCAATGTGTCGTTGTTACATCCGATAAAACTCGAACCGGCTTGTAAATGTTTTGTGATTCGTCAATTTGTCGATCAATTATTTTTCTACTGCGCATGCGTGTATGATGGAATATTCACCATAATTTGTATGAGAATGAACGTAAAGTGCAAGAATAAATGTACAAGCACCAAGACACACATCCACACATGCAAGCACGGACACACATACGCGCGCGCACACACACACACACACACACACACACACACACACGCACACAACTCTAAAACATAAGACCAGAAGTTAAAAAGGTTGAGCACATGTCCACTTGAAGATCCTCGCAAAGTGTTGTGCCTGCACACTGTATGATATCAAAAGCACTCTGTTAAGGTCGATTCTCCTGAGGTACGATAATAACGGTAATCATGATAGATAACGATATCTATCTTTCTTCCCTGATCTAGTTGTGTTACCAGAGGTTAGAGAGGTTCAGTACATGTGCACTTGAAAATCCTCGTAAAGTGTAATCCCCGCACTTTACCTCATATCAAGAGCATACTATTAAGACCGAATATCTATGTTAATACAATGGGGATACTCATGATGAATACTGATATCTATCACTTTTCCCTTGCTCTAACTGTGTTGCCATGTCTACCTGAAGATGAATAACTTTATAGATATTCAACAAGCTCCATGATTCAACTGATCCTCGAAGGAGAAACGGTCAGTAGGAATGATTGCGAAATCCTAGAATAATTATTATCTCGTCATTCCGTGTTCAACGGCCGGCATCCTCATTAAAGCCTTAATCTTCAATTTATAAAAAAAAAAAGAAACAGACACACTCGCACACACACACACACACACACACACACACATACACATATACTTTATACAAACAACAACAACCCAAACAAGCAGACAAATTGTTTTATACATATTTTACCAAAATATTTGTAGCGATTCGTCATAAACACACGATTGTCATTACCATGCTTAATTGAAAAGTTGTCAGCTTGAAAAATAGAAGTGGGTGAATCGGATACGTGCTCCCCTGCAATGTAATAAAAAATACTCCCCTGGGCCCGGTTACTTTTACTAATGAACGTAGTGGGTGATATCGCTTTGAATTATTTAGTCTGCGGCGACATTCTCGTTTGTCCTCGAAGGTGCGTTTGGTTGGTGTGCACTGGTGTGTTGGTTTGCACTGGTGTGTTGGTTTGCACCAGTGTGTTGGTTTGAGCTGGTGTGTTGTTGTGCGCTGGTGTGTTTGTGCGCCATTTGATATGCGCCTATCGCACAGGTCTGAGTTGGAAGGACAAGCTTCCTCAGAAGCCTGTTAGTAATGTGACTCATTAAAAGTTATCGATGAAATCTGTTCATATAACCATGTCGACATGTAAAAAAAAGAGTGTGATGTGTAGCTATCGCACAGACGACAAAGTTGCAATCAATTAAATTTTGGTAGGAATAATGACTGCCTCGATATTCCCCTTTGATTATACAATTTGTTAATATAAACATGTTTTTACACTCGATTATTTTTACACACTCATGTTTATAAGTGTCAATAAACATGCGAGACTTCAATCCTATTTGCGTTTTTCCCAAGATTCCCTCGAGTTTGCTCGAGTGTAGGAAATATATCGCCACATCATGAACAGGTAGATAATACCATCAAGTTATGATATATATATATATGTATATATGTATATATATATATATATATATATATATATATATATATGATATGATATGTATATATTTATTATATATAATGTTTTATGCGCAAATAAATGAGAAGGTAACAATTTTCTATGTAAAATTTGTTGCCTTTGCTTTATGGTTGACAGGATGAAGACACATCGCATCGAGGCAATACATGTATCTTGATGATGTCCTTGCTAATAATGAACTTGATTTATAGCTTATTTTAGGTTAATTAATTGTGACAACACAATAATCCAAAAACACCTTAGCCATCAAGTTGCGGTGATTTGGCTCAGTAGGTAGAGCGTCTTCCTCCCAATCCAAATGTTCGATTCGCGAGTCTATCTGAGCAATGCTGTGTGTAATCATACCGTCCCCTCTAGCAAGAGGCAAAAACACTCTGTCCCTCGACTAGGACATAAAATGGAAGTCACGACCAGTGTGACAGAGTCACATCTCATGCACGTAAAGGATCCCGCTTCATTCATTCATCGCAAAGAGCAGGATGCGTATTATAACCCGGTGAAGTGGTCTGCACATCCAACTGGACCCCATGGGCTATCGAGTCATCTCCTCACATGAAAAACAAAACAAAACAAAACAGAACCAATCGATGAAAAATGAATATTTCCTAAGCAGTAACCATGTTTGTAACGTTCACCTTAACAGCATTATAGTAGGAAGGTATGCAAACATACAATAAAGACATTGACAAACAGGTGGAAAATGACAACCAAGTAGACTAAAGAAGATTACCAAAAGATAAATCAAATGCGTTTATTCCTACGGTAGCATGTGCGCCTCGTAAGAAGAAAAAAATGACATATCGGACGAGGAAACCAAAACACATCGTCTACGAGACAACGTCAATGCTAAGTTATAATGAGGAGGTTTATACTCCGCCAGCGCCGCGTACAAGCATCTTTCCAGCCATAAACGCCCCCTTCTCATAATAACATTTGCAGTTAATGGATTTTCTACATTTAGTGCAGTGTTGTGCGTTTTAAGAAATGAGGTAAAGCTCGTATGGGTGAGTATGGCATGGTGATAAGAGAAGATGTACCACGCGATGGAAGGGCCCATTTCAAAATGTGATTTCTTTTTCCACCCCAGCTAGGAGCAGCGAGGAACGATGTAGACGAAATATATAGCGCAAAGAGGAAGGAAGAGAATAAGTAAGATGATAGAATAACCTTCACCTGGGTGATTGATGAAAACAATTGGATGGGTTCACTTAACCGGCGAACAGAGTGCGATCAGGATTACACTTTAAATCAGTCGTACTCAGGGGGCTATGTCTGTGTAATAGAGAGATGAAACCTGAGAATGGAGCTGACTTTTCTCTTTAGAAGAGAGGGAGGAAGAATACTTCTTCTCTTCTGTTTTGTTCTCAGCAATGATATCACATCTACTGATAACAATCTACATCGTACACACGCACACGCACACGACCATACATTTACGTGATATCTGTTCTGCCGCCAAAAATCTGTTACACAGTATCATCTTGAAAATTACTTAAGCAATACAATATTATCAAATAATTGACAATTCAGTACAATTCATGAGCTCATGAACTCATGCAAAACCTGACTATGTGTGGTTTACATGTTCTTGATTTTAATTGCTACTAGTGAATTTCTATATGGTAATTATCTCTGCGGTCATACTATAAACATGTGGCTTTGGTAAGGATTATTCATCCTCTAGGAGAAGCTTAATAACTTTGTGTTTGGTTTTAGCCACTGGGAATAACATGACGATCTCTTCGTTAAAGGAAGTCAAATTTTTCAGCGCATCGTGAGTTCTGATGACATTATTCTGAACCAATTCCATAAAATTATGGCGAAAAGAAATTTAAACAAAACTGTAGATATTGAAAAATTCGTTTATTCCGTTGCCTTTCATGTCACGATAGTGAGAGGAGGAAATTCTTCATCCTTCAACTATTTTGTTTATCGTTCTCACAGATCTGTTGCTGTTATTGTAGCTGCTAAGATATTTGTCTTCCTTTAAAAGTAAATATCATTTTCCGGGTTTTGTAACTTGGAGAAGCATTAATTCAAGCTGGTAGAAAACCTTCCTGAGTGCGAAGGGTGATGGACTCTCGTCGTACTCTCCTTTTAGATATCGTTCCTTTACTTTTTTCAAGAAATACTAGCGAATAAAAATTTCTTTAAAGAAAAATCATATATATTCTGTCAACAAAGGTTCGATAAACACGCTAGATCAAGCGACTCAAAATTCCATTACCGAACATCTAGTGTAACTTTGTGAAGCAAGCGCATTGCTCACATTTACTGACAAGCAATATTCAAACCACGTAGATTTTACTCTTTGTCAAACCAAATTCAACGTAAGAATACCCGTACGTTTCATGAAATGACCGTTGAGATCATAAATATCAGCAGAATTGTAAATTCAGGCCAATTAGTCTTGCGTTTGCCTTTTCCCCTATGTTTGAACTACTTTTCTTACAAGAGTCAACGTATAGAGTATTGCTGTCAATGCTGCCGAGAAATCCCGGCGAGAAAGGTAGCCTGACGACGTCTGAACGGGCGCGGAAATCAGCGAAATCAACACGGGCTCACGGAGCACGGCCGAGGCAGAGGCGTCCAGTCGTCTTGTTAATGATAATCGGCAGTGTACGGATCACGTCACAGAGTAAATATTCTATATCGAGTTACAACCTCGAAACCTGTCTTTGGAATAGTCCACACAAAGGAGCCAGAAGAACGCCCGGAATTGTTTTTGGTAAACACTGTCATCACAGGTACAGTCCCTCGGTAAACTCTTGCTCAGTAGCGTGGATATGAAAAAAAAAAGTTTCCATTGTTCCTTTGTTTTAGTGACTGTGTTCTTAGAATTGATGAAACAAACAAACAATGGTATACATGGTGTGCTGTTCCGCCTGTTACCCCTGACCACGTAAGTACCCCGTCCCAATATCCGCTTCTTTCGGGGTTTATCCATATCATTATTTTTTTACGATCTTTCATTTTGATTGATACTTTAATGTACAGCTGTACTGTGTATCCACTCTTTGTTGATCTATTTTGCTTTTATTTCTTCCTGATCTTTTTAACCCAAACACTTGTATCTTACTTCAGAATGACTTTCATCACAGTGTCAAAGGGTCCTTATTTACAAATCTTCTTAAAACGGGCAATTTCTAGGCTCTAAAGGATAACCGTTTGGATGAGAGAAATCATGTTCCTGTTTGAGTGTCCTATATGTAAGACGCACATTGACCTTCACTGTTACAGATTAGTAGTGCTATCCCAGTGAAGAGATAGAACGAATAAAAAGAAACCGAGTAGGGGAACCTTTTTTTAAAATCAAACTGATGCATAAGACAGTTATTGCAGTTTGAATATTTGATGAAAGAGTAATATCAGTCGCTATCTTAAACGCAATTAAATGAGTTGATAATTTCTTCGCCTCAATAGACTTTCACTGACATGTATTGACGTCCTCACAATCCGATCTCCACTTGCAATCGAATAATGAATGAGCTTTGTGTTTCGCGTTTCATCAATATCGAGTTGTAATAACTTAGCAAATAATTGATGGCTTTTTAAGGTAGATTGTAGTGGGTAACCAGATACTTATATTCTATGATACTTACCACTCTTATTCAACAGGAGAATTGTGAAGTAATTACATCAAATTCCCTGAATGTTTTGGCCTCAGTGACACATTCTATATAACAGCTCAGGAGCAATGTCATCAGTACACTGACAAACAGTGTCGCTATGTTGCTGCTATTATTATTTCAAAAAGCAACACACAGTTTCCGTAGGGAATGCAACTCAGTAGTATATACAGTGTATATTAATCGTCTTAAGCTGTCCGACAAAATTCGAAGTTTTTATTGTCTATCTCAAAGTTTCCATTTTCTGTTTCTATTTTGCACGAATGTATTATAAATGATACATTCATTCCCCGCTGAAAAAAAGAAGAAAAGAAAAATGCTAAGCCGCAAGGACACCGTCTTCGGTTAAACATAGAGTACTATGCGTGAAAAAAAAAAATGAAACCATCATTATTTTCACACGGTAATGAAATAAAACATGAAACAATGGGCTCTCATTTTTCTGCCATTCTATATCAGATCCAAACGTCTTCTAAATACGGTTGAAATGTACAAGACATTTATAATGTATTATTATGTACTTTGTCCCTGTATGTACATTCCTACCACATCCCTTTCTTGTTTTCTTTCTTTCCTTATTCTCTGCTCTCTCGAAGCCGTATTTACAGTGACACAGTGTCACATTGTAAAAGTTGGATCTCTTTCCAAATCGAATTTGTTATTGATTTTAACCCTTTACTTTTTCTGTTGATACTACTTTATCCTTTATAGCATCCTGCAAATACTGCATTCTGAACAGTCATAGGTAAGATTCTTTTCATAAATACACACAAAATGTGGGCAGAAAAAAAAATTAGAGCTCTAAGCCATGATGCGAAATGTTTAATATTATGTTCATAAAATGCAAGTTACTGGGATGTAAACTTAGATTGCCAAGTCACGGTTTGTAATGATTGATTATTATCAGCGAATATAGCAAACTATGCTCATGATAGAGCTGATAGTTTTATTAATACAGCAAGAAATCACTTGATCTTGTTCGTCGGAAAATGATACAAAACATTTATTTTACTAGTTTGACTGATCTTTGGTAATGATAAAGGCAATAGATTACCTGAGTTTCAACTTCATTGTCTTTATTGAGCTTTGACTACAAAGTAGAAGATTTCGAGTTTGACTATAAATAATGATACATGGTGATTCTGGGTCATTACCTGCTACAATCAGTTTCATTTGCCAAAGGAAGAAGGCATGGATATGATTGATTTCGACGAAAGGGTGAGGAATTGTAACCTCAACAACATGTGATGTTACAGAGATTCACTATCACCATAAAACACATGAATTTAATCATTAGATAATACGAACGACAATTGCACCTTTTAAACAAAATGTTATTTTGGATGTATGACAGATCCTAAGTCTTAACTACAAAAATTCAGTCATACTGTGATGTCATCCGCACATTGAATGTATGTGTGTTCTGACTACATAATTGTTATTGTTGATTTATGATCAGAGCAGTACAATTGCCGCTTTCGTGGCACCCACCAAGCAATACATTGATGCTTGAGAGTTTAACGGGTATTCGATTATACAAACTGACGTTGTTAAGGAGAATTATTTGAGAATTACCTGATATATATATATATATATATATATATATATATATATATGTGTGTGTGTACATATATCTGTAAATCAAACCGACGCCTTAAGAAACAATAGAGCACATTCCAGAAAGAGATATTCTATTAATTGATAGAGCATTTGTCATTTGACAGGACTGACGTACACGTTCATATCGATAGAATACATTTCCTTGTTGACGTTCACACTATGAACATTTGACGTCAAACTGGTGAGAGAACATTGTTAATCTGGGGTCCTTCTATAGTGTAGGATATCTTCTTTATCTGAGGCTTACAAAACAAATATGCAATTTTCTATTTTCTCACTCACTCCACCCATATTCCAACTGATACACTAGAAACAATGTTGTAAAACGGCCGAAATCCTGCTTTGTTGGTGGGGTATCATCACCTTTCTACGGAGAGGGTTTTCTTTCCATACAGTCTCCTTGGCAATTTCACTGTTGATTTACCCACTGTTCTACAGTAACGCTTGTACGGTGTAGAAGCAATGTCAGAAAAGGGGAAAGAGAGTGCTTGTACAATCCAGTATGCAACAACTCAAGCTGGATAAGAGTTCTGAAAATATTTTTCTTAAGGAAAATTATACTGCGTGGCATCTTTTTTTTTTAAATCTTTGCAAGGCTGTGTGGGGTCACTTACCGATATCCAGACAATGAAGCACACGGTTCTGGCTACCATCATTGTTATCTTCGATTACAGCTCAGCGACACAGGTGACGGAGTAAGAATAAAGTCCACTTGTCTTAGATTTCCAAGTTTTGTTGATGTATTGGTAGTAGTCTCGCAATGTTCTCCCTTTGTTAATGCGCTTTCACGGTAGGAATGCACTCACTAGGATTTATACACGAATTACGAGTCATCGACTTCTATTTCTGTATTCTTCCACATGCACGTTTCATGGGACAGCGATGAAGGAGATCAAAATTACAACACACAGCCTTTTTCCTGCTTACAACACACCTCTTCTGCGCTGCAGACTTTACTCGAAAAAGGACAAGCGATATGGTGATGCGCTAAAAGCAAAATGTCGATCATTATAGATATATATAAATCAAAATAAAAGATGCGCGGCTTTCATGGTGTCGGAGCTCGCTCCATGACGACGGGTAAGGTTAGAGCGAAATTCTCTGTTGCATTTAGAAAAAAACGATATCTTCCACGGGTAGGGATGGCGTGATAGTAATTGTGTCTGCCGCAGTTTGGCCTGCTATCCGTAAGATAAGCCCAAACAACAAGAGAGTAAACATACTCCTAATAAGCTTAAACAGTTAATCGCATTTTTTTTTATAACTATGCAATACTTTTTGGTCCAGCAAGCGTCAACTGAATGTTCACATGTCGGTAATAATTATCTGTTCATGGTTTTGACATGGAATAAACACTGGAGCAAGGCAATCGCAGGTGAATAAAATCCATGTGGTTATCACAGTTTCGAACGAGATGAAAATTCGCTTCGGGCTTCCAGGTTGACAGGCATAAGTCTGTCGCTTGTCCCCGTAGGTAGATCAGCACCGATGCATCAAAGACAATGCTGTCCTTGCGATGGAGAATAACGACCTAATACAAACCCGCATTAGGGAAAACAGTAAGGAAAAGGGTCAACTTTTCTCTTCCCACATGACTGAGTAATGTCAACGAATGGCTGTCAACTGGTGACACGGCTCCAGAATAGGACCAATACGTAAATTCATTTGGTCGCCTGTAAGAGGATGCTTTCTGACTGGCCCATTCTCTGGAGTGCATACATAGTAGCAGACTAAGTCACGTGATTTTAGATAACGTACGCGCCGTCGCGTAGTTATATGGACAGCAAACCACAATACACTGTGTGCACCGGACATCATGCGTTCAATAAAACAAGCTGGGTATCCAATTATGTTTTGTACTGCAAAGCATTCACGGGGAATGTATATGAGTACAAGGTCACAAACTAGACAATTGTAATTGTGCTGTACAGTGGGGCAGTGGTGAAGGGTAATAGTTTAAACAAGACAAAACGGTACTTATTGCAAATAAGACGCAAAAAATGACGTAAGTCGTTTTGAAAATCATCTTGCATTTACAATCTACAAAGGTTAAAAATGAAGTGTTTCTTCAAACTTCTTATTTCTATTTGTTGTCATGGGCGAAAACGAAATCTTTACATAACATTTCATTATTCCAATAAATCAAGAAAACAATCCAAAATATCAAACACAACAATGGACTGGATAATGAAATTGTCCAAATACAATCTCGTAATGTGCTTTGCAAAGTGTATCGAATCTTGTTAAGCTATAAAAACACTGGCCTCTTGTTTGAGGTAACGAAGCGTCAACATAGTACAAACATAATTTTCACAGGACGCGTAACATGATAACGTGTATGTTGACTGCCCATAATGCAAATTGTTTTCACCTGAACATCATTCAGTCGTTTGATAACATAAACATACTACCCAACGACTAAAGTGCAAACATGCTCAACCACCCCCCCCCCCCCCTAATCGACATGCAACTCAATGCTGTAATGATGGTTACATTTATTTTCTGCTCTTTTGTTTCCGAATGATTCTAAGTTACAGCAGATCAGTCGTCAAATTCCCGTTATCATAAGCGTTGGTTGATAAGGATGTCCAAATGTATAATGATTTAACTCTATCCACTTGCAACTGTATTCACGTGTGTTCAGGGGTACCATATATACATGTGTATAATTATCATTTCGACGAAATTAGATTATTTCAGGGAAACAACAATGTGATGTTTTGTAGCGGTTTTTTTTTTTTTTTTGTCCACCATCATTGCAGAAATAAGATGATGAAAAATGTACTAGAACAAAGAATAAGTCGTTCATTATGCACTTTATGTACAATTTAGTATGTAATATATTTGGTATATATATATTATATCATGGACCCTAGGGCCATGATTATATAGTGCGTATCGAAAAAAAGGTAATCCGACTTTGGAGAGCTACTATTTCATAATTGTCAGCTATGGAGAGCACAATTTTGATTGTGAGGAAAGAAAAAATCTTCCTCTTTCCGTTGGTATCTAATTATGTTGACAAATGTCATATATGAATGAGCACATGAACTTTAAAAGACAACAATGACAAATTGTACTTTTTCCAAGTTTGCGCAATATTGTGAAGGAACAATGCTTAAACTTCCTGGATGAGATCTGTCAATGAAAAGTGGCCAAATAGGTCAGCCTGTACGAATGCAGGTTCGTGTTTATGGTTTCTCCTAACATTTTAAGGTTGATAACTATTTACATGGCCACCTATTCGATAACTTGGTCACTCCCACAGTGACCTACCCACACAATCCATTTTTTTTTCTGTTCATATTTAGCACATAACTCGCAGCGACGAACCATGTCTTGAATATGACGAGAGAAAAATGGATAACGGTTTAGCGTTTATCGGAAGGATCAAGTTATCGACAACGTGGTCGTGGTGAAGGTTATGAACCATAAAAGGCTAGAAGAAACCCTAGACACAAACTTGCAGTCGTGCAGGTTGACCTGATGATTTGACCACTTTCATTGACAAATCTCATACATGCAGTGAGATATGCGTTGTTCCTTCACAATAACACGCCAACTTTGAAAAGTGCAATTTGTCATTGTTGTCTTTAAAGTTCATGTGCACAGTCATGCATGACATTTGGCAACATGATTAGGTATCAATAGAAAGAGGAAGAGTTCTCCTTTCCTCACAACTAACATTACCCTCTCCATAGCTGACAATAAAATAGTATCACTGCAAAGTTGGATTACTTTTTTTTATAAACGGACTGTGTAAAGGAAACAGGTGAAGTGAAGAAAATGAGGAAGCGTTAAAAGGATCGTGTAGTTTTGGTTGAGACCTAATCTCATGTTTCTAACATTTTTGGTGAGATAATGAATGACCTCTTATGAAAGAGCATGTAATTCCATGAGAAATTCAACGTTTATTTGATGAAAATTGGTTTTGAAATGGCTAAGATATCTAAAACAGAGCGATTCTAATAAAGTGTGGGACCCACATTTCATAACGATCACTTTGTTTTACTTTGTTTTTGGATGTTTTAGTCATTCCAAACCCGAATTTCATCAAATAAACTTTGAATTCCTCTTAAAGTGGTATGCTCTGTACTATTTCATAAGTGTGTTCTTGGTATCTCGCAAAAAGTTAAAATCCCAATTCCCATCTCTACCAATACTGTACCATCCCTTTAAGTCGTGAGTTTGAAAGGCAATGTCTTGAATATTGATCAGTTGGAACTGTGCTTTCTTTTTGAAGATTATTCCTTTTGAGGGGAATCTGAATTGAAATGAATCCACGGGTAACGATGTACGTACCTTAGTTTTCGTTTTCTGCAATCTGACGGGTATCATAAGAATGAATAAAACTATTACAATAATTCAAGTGTGATAGTATAATAATATAGTCCTGTTGTACAATGATTTCACAGGTATTTGCGGTGAGATGTGATTTAATCTTGAACACCTTGTAATTCTATTTCGTCAATAACTGATATAGTGTGGTCTCAAATTCGTTTTTTTTTTTCGTGAGTGATTATTGGGCATTTTTATGTTTCTTGTTCTTAACAGAGTACATTTTTTAAGATTTAGAAATATTCTATAAAGAAGAGGGAGGGGTCGGTATCCAACGCCGAGTTACCGTTTTTGGGCCGTTTGTGGTCAGATTCTGTGTTTCTCTTTCACAGGCATTTTAGCCAAGATTTGAATTCTCGCTAAAGTGATTGATCCTAACCAAATTGGTGTTGAACGTATTTAGCCACTAAGATCCTAACTGTAAACACCAAACAAGTTTGATGGGGAGATAAATGAATCACAAACGTCATTTCGGTCACATTATCCAAGACGAATTGATTTTGTTTAATTGTTGCAGTGGGTGATGACGTACGTGCCCAAGCAATTACTAAAGCAACAGAGTGATTTTGTTTTGGTTTCGTTCTGAAGTAGTTTCGTTATGAAGAACTTTCACAGCATCAACATGTATACTCACTGTTCCTTTTTTCCTACTATTTTGTCTGTTTGCAACAATACCATCCTAGCTTGCATTGAAGTGTAAAACCTTAGAGATCACAATGAAAAGACTGTGAAACAATATTACCTTGATAATATTTTGAAATAACATACAGGGAATATAAAAGAACAAAGCCCAGGATTTGAAATTAAGCCCTTTGTCAGAGATGATAAGGGCTATAAACAACAAACCAAAACACATTATACAAATCTGAATCTGAATCTGAATAGTCATAACGAAAAAGTTATTTAGCAGTTATTGCATCCAGACAAAGTTATCCTTGAATGCTCCAGTCTGCTTCCAGTGGAAATTATGATTATTTCCCCTTTCCTGTAGAATCAATAAACTCCATTAAAATCGAGCAGTATATTGTATTTTAAGACATTATTCCAATTTTTTCCCTAGCCAAGTCAATGAAATCAAATGGATGAAGGCCACAACAGTTGAACGTAGTTTAATAAATATTGCATTTCATGGAAAGACGTATATTTTCGTGCAACTGCGTAGAACTGCGTAGAACCCTCAGCCTGTAAGGTTGTTGATGCTTATGCTTAACATAGAAATATCATGATTATCTAAATGAATATATATATATATATATATATATATATATAAAATATATATATATATAATATACACGTATATATATATATATATATATATATATATATATAATGTATATGGATGTCAAGTAAGATATATGTTATTGCAATAATTTCTGTGTTGTAGGGTCCGCGTTCAGAAATGAAATATTACAAACAACTTCTTTTTAGCGGTTAGATAATGACATTTTAGTAAAAAAATATACAACAGCTTTAAATGAATACATCTGGAGAGTGTGTTTGAACGTCGGTTATGATCTGTCTATGCATTCGCTGCCTATAAAGGGATGGTACAGTATTGGTTGACATGAGGATTGGACTTTTTTAACCGTTTGCAAGATACCGAGGAACCACTTATGAAAAAGTACAGAGCAGACCATTCTAAGTGGAATTCAAAGTTTATTTCATGAAAATCTATTTTGGAATGGCTGAAACATCCAAAAAACCAAGCTATCATATTAAAGGGTGGGTCCCACCTTTTATTACAAATGATCTTTTTTGGATATCTAGGCCGTTTCAAAACCAATTTTCATCAATGTAATGTTGAATTCCTTTTGGAATTACATGTTCTTTCATATTTCATTAGAGATTGTCATTATCTCACAAAAAAAAAATGTTAGAAATCTGAAGTTAGGCCTTGACCAAAACTTTACAATCCCTTTATTTTTTTTCCTCTCTCTTTGCTTGCTTGGTTTTGTTTCGCTGAGTGTGTGTGTGTGCGTGTGTGTATGTGTGTTTGCCTGCTTATTTAGACTTGCAATATTGTGTAGTTGAGCCCGGATCAGCCATTTGCAATATACCAAGGAACTGCTATGATATCGTAACAAATACACTGAAGCATTTGTCAGTTATATTTTGTTCTAGCCAAAGATTGAAACATCTAATCAGTGATCGAACTGAAGCATGGTGCCAACCTGTCCTCCCATTGTTGCTCTTAACTAGTGTTTAATGTCTTGCCTAAATGTTTTAATGGAGCGCGGATCTGCATCGACACGCTGCGCCTTGCCTTCGTAAGTTGAAAAATATCAGAAGACTATAACCTCAGTGGGTGGCCTTGCTTCCTTTAACACGAGGTCAACATTTGCAATCATAAACCAATAAATTAACATAGATGAGGAAAGTTGGGTAGCCATGAATCATTGCCAGTATTTTGGCTTTCTAAAACTATTTGAACAAACATTGGGTAAAGTCACCTATTCACGGCAAATACAGACAACAGCTTGTTTCGAGATCACTGTCGCGAGAGGGCGGTCATCAAGTATTTTCACCGGTGTGTTCAGGCTTCATGACTGGCAGTGCAATATCAGTAACCGCTAGTAAACACGCCAGGAACATCAATTGCTTGTAGAGAATAAATAAAACTAAACAAAACAAGCAAATAAACAAACAAATAAACCAGAACCCAAGGATATCTCTTGATTAGAGTCAGTTACATTCACTGAGAGTAGAATGATTGCAGCGCACAATGTTTTGCTTTTAATGATTATAATTGTATACTAAAAAAATGTAATAGAAAGATTGCTTCATGAACGTTTGACTGAAGGTTTGATTGTCGTCATTCCATTGTGTCGAGTTTGATTTCCTTTCATAATCCCCATTTTTTGGGAGGAACTTCATGTTACAAACGTGGTGGTTATTGATAAACTTGTCACAAAGATTTTGAGCGGACATTGGAAGAGACCTGTTTATTGGAATAATGGAAAACAATGAACATTGCTTGTTTCTAAGAGTAGAAGTCCCAGTGATTTACTATTGTGAAAAGGTCATTGTCTGTCTTTGTTGCTTTTTCAAGAACATGCAGTGATTCGTTTTTCTATATTAAGAAAGGAAATTATCCTTTGCCTTACACAACACTTTAGCACACAGCATGTCCCTTCAAGCGGTATTATATTTTTTTAGACACTTTGGCAAATAGACATAAATATCAACTCGTGTGACATTTGGTAAAAGGAATATATTGAAATACAAGTAACAGTTAAAACACATTAGTACACTTCTCGAATAATACATGCCTCACAATGCCAGAAACCACGCTTATCTTCGTTACTCTTCAGTGGAAGCATCAAACATCTATTTACGCATCAGATGAATATTAGGGTATAGGGATTTAATTCTCTTATAAAAGTACGTACAGATGTGTACTGTTTTAGATTGGAAGGAAAAGAGTTCTAAGACACGTAACCCAATGATGTTTGAATCATTTTAGGGTTGTGATGATTTGGTTTTTGAATGGTGGTATAAAACGACTGACGTGTTAGGTATGAACGATGAGTAAACCGGAGAGATTACAGTGAAAATAAGAGACATATGTAGTCATCAAATTCTAGTAAAAGACGATTAAATGTGTATTTGCGACTGTATAACTCAAAACCCCACAAAAGTAGGCCCTAATAAATTTTCATGATACTACATATTTTACATATTCTTTTTTAAATCTATTTTTGAAGCTGATCGAGCGCATCTTAACTAGACGATGGAGGTTAGAATCTTTGACTAGTACAGAAAAAAGATATGCATTTATTTGAATTGGGATATTTTCTGTTGTTGTTGATCACTTGAAGAAAATTCACTACTTCGGTAGGACTCAAAAAGGAAAAAGTTTTAACTTATATAGGCGATTTTTTTTTTCGCACTTTTTACTTCTACTTTGTATGTGTGCGACCGTGACCATGGCAACGTGTTGATGGATCATGATTTGAATAGTGACGTAAAAGAAAAGAAAACAAAAATTCAAATATAAAAGGAGAAGGTAATAAAATACATAACTTTTACATAAAAGATATGCATACGAACAGGAGAATTCTTGCTTAATTTCGTCTTTTAAAAACAATAATAAACTCCAGATGCTGCCTTCATCATTTCTTCCTACACTGACGAACACGTCCCGATTATTCTATCTGCGTACGTTACATGACGTAAACTTGACCTTTCAATTCCAGCAGAAAGTTGGTTTGATTTGCAAATCACTCCAAGTTTACCGCTCTTCTTGCACCTTTGAACTCGCCGTATAACGCCAGTATTCATCGGCTGTCCGGTTCATAATAGTTGAATGTGAAATTGCAACGAAGATCTGAAGAGCTTCTTTGCCTTACTCAAAGGCAGTCTGAAATGATTCATCGCAATCGCCCAATTGTGGCGTTTCTATACCAGTGGAAATAGGTTAACTAAAGCGCTTCTGGACAAGAAGATAGGCTGTAGAAATGTGGACTTAATTGTAATTTATAGGTATGATGCCTTTGGAACATTGGGTCGTCAGCTCACAGTGAGTGTGTAAGAGACGAGAGAGAGAGAGAGAAAGATAAAGCGACGAGAGGGAAAATAGTTCAATGTCCATTCTTTGCTTTTTTACAGTATTTTTGTTTGCTTGTTTGCTTGTATTGATTTCATGGTTCGTTAATCAAAAAAATAACTAAAAATGAACAACGCGAACAAAGGTACGTTATTCCGAATATTTGTTAACTCCAAAAGGGAATACGATACCCTTTTCCTGAGGTCCATAGTACGCAATTCTATTTTGTGTGTGTTTGTGTGTTTGTTTTGGTTGTAGAAAGAATTTAAACAAAACCATGAAAGCATGTCTTGGAACAGACACACACACGAGAGAATAAAACATTAAAGGCATACGATCGTCGGTTCGGAAGTTTTTGCATGCAATTGTGCAATGCCAGACTCGGTGTTATATCCATAAACGTCTGGGACAATGCTGCCACCGAGACACGTGTGTGTGTATGTGTGTGTGTGTGTGCGTGTGTGTGTACGCATCATTCACAAACATTGTCACCGCGAGCTGCGGTGATTGGAGGAGAGAGGCCAGAAGACGCGTGGCTCTTTTGGCTCTCTTCATGCGCATGCGCACTGAGAGTGTGTGTCCATTCGGAAGCTCTCGTGGCTCGCTCGGACAGCCATTTTGGGTTAGGAGATTTTAAGAGCTTGTTCGCAAAAACCGATAAGTCCATATATGCCAAATGGAGTTATTTGGATTAAAGGTCAAGAAAAATAAAGAGATTAATAAGAAAATGATCATAACTTCAAAAATGTACCTCTGTATGTAGTGACCAATATATCATTTAAAAGGTATTATTTTGTACTTTATGACAGAGTCTGTACTTCAAAACCTTCAATTAATGGACTTATCGGTTTTTTGCGAACAAACTCTTCATTCACAGAGCTCTTGTAGTCTAGCGTGTTGTTCGTTGACCCCTTGATCCAGCGCTATTCTCATTCGGGTCACTACATTTGATACAGAATGGGGGAGGCAACGTGTTGCGTTCGTCTCCGTACCGTACAAACCACTCGCCACGATTGAGTGCCTTTAAAAGAGTTTTCTCCGGAAAATACCATGACATTGTGATTAGCGTAAAACACATATTGTAGCGCCAGTGAAATGGCTTTCGGAATATAATTATCTTACGTGATCAGATGAATATAAAACCATTCATTTACAGCAACGCACAAAAGTTAATGTATGATTCATATTCAAATGCAATAATTTGTTTAAAAGAATACGTTCAGAATCATGATTTGTTCTTCTAAAACTTTTGAAATGAATAAAATTTGTTTCTACAAGTTAAGATTACATTTTGTAATGCTGTACGCCCCACACATGTATTTACTGTATAACTTTAATTGAACAAGTGAACCACATGGAAACTTACTTTTGTACCAGGAAAAGACGACATCCTATATTTACTGGATCCTTTTAGCTATAATGTATTGCGGGAGTGTTATTATCAATGTTACCCTAAGAAATTTACTTCTAATCTATCAATATCTACGTGTTTGTCCAAAACAATCTCCAGCAAATCTTCACACAAGAAACTTAAACCAACAAGTAGAGCGAACCCAGTATTTTCTGACAGGATATTTCCAAAATCCTGCACTATATACCAAACCGTTTGATTTATGCTCTCGTTAGGTGTCTTGTTGATTTCTGTCATAAATTGCTTTGCTGATTGCCAGTCCAACAGATACGGAGGTTACAGGCTATCCAATAATTCTGGTCCACCGAAATCTTAATCAAGTAACCTGAACAAATTTAAATAGTTTTGAAAAGCTCACACTGGCTATCAGTGTAAATTCATAAACCGGTCATATATTTCAAGTCAGTTTGGAACTTTACTTCTACCTTTTGAATGCTTTTGTTTGCCTGATCCAAATTACCTGAGGAAAGTACTTATTTACATGCATTGCAGAAAATAACCTTTGCTAAAACAAACACACAAACAAACAAACAAACAAACAAGCAAACAAAAACACGAACATTTATTAATTGTTCGAAACAGAAAATAACAATTTATGGAAAAACAAAATGATTATGTACTCCTCTACTTTTTTTAATAATCTGTCCCAGAATTTTAGACAAATTATCATCATTAAAGAATCCAAGACTTCTGTCAGCAAACTCGGTATACTGTTGCAATTCTATAGTCGTTCTGTTTTGTGAGTGCGTATGAACATAATTACAGTTTATTTCAGTTCAGTTCAGTTTATTTTATTTTCGCACGGAACCGGCTTCAGCCAATGGCTGTTCTCCAGCTGGTCCGTGCCCGATAAAATCACATATACATCATCATACATTATACAATAACAAACATATCAAACAAACAAAACAAAAATACAATACGTCGATTAAAATAACAAAAAATGCACACAAGTACAAAAAGTACCCCAAAAATTGCCAAACGTTTACCCTCTCCCATCCCCCCGTCCATTCATAACATAGTACTGAATATTCACATAATATACATTGTATATCTTTATCCATCAAATATGTTTCATAATTATGTGACCGTGTTTACGTGACCGTGTATCACAAAACTAACAAAAAGTCGCTCACACTGATTTCGTATCAGGACCAAAATAGGTAAGATGGGTCAACCTAGACAATTTTTAGTTTTTTCACAGTTACTGAAAGAACAAGTCCTCTTTTCATTATTAAAAAAAACCCCACCCTCTACACATTCTTCGCTTTCAACTGTAATAACTTTGGAAGAGATGATGGTACGGCTTTGAAAGTATTATTATTCATGGATAGAATGTGTTGATAGAGCATGATCAATTTCAGCTTAATTTGATAATCCCTTCATTGTTTATGCTGCAGAGTTTCACATTGTTCTTTCTGCCCCATTCAATGCACAGCTAGCATGGCTTGGTAAGATTAAATAATTGAATAGCCTCTATCCTTTAGCGCTTCTTTTCTCAGTGAACACTTTTCCAAAGTATTTTTCTTTATGTTTTCTTTTCAATATTTAGTTAGGTCATGAAAGTCCATTTGACCTTAGTTATACATAATTCTAAAGCTTAAAGACTGCTCTTTCAGAATCTGTCCTTAACTAAAAATTAGTTTTTAGCTTTTAGTTGATTCCGTGGTGGAGGGTAACATATACGCGTACACAATGTGTAAATGTTGATTAGCATAATACTATACCTCAACAGCCTTAGCATCTTGAATGACGTGTTTTCTTACTTGTTTATTTTGTTTTGTTTTTTTTATTTTTTGGCCGTATCGGCAAGTCTCATGTCATCCTGCCCTGGTTACTGCTGTTTTGGTAAATCAATTGATCCCCCTTGGTTTTAATTGCAAATAGTCTGACGAATCTTTGTTACCACATAATATACTTGCAGTATTGATGTAGCCGTTTTAATTAACCTTCTCCTACCCACCTTTCGTTGTTAGTCATTATAATCCCGCTTTAATGTTTGTAATGTCCTCAGATCAAATGAATTACTAAACAATCTGGTTAGATATTAATCATATTCCTATCTTCAAACTCTATTCTTGATAGTGGAATGATGACAAGACGGTTTCTTTTTATTTCGTTTGACTGCAGTCAGTAAGATTACAAGTGGAGATAAGGTTTTTAATTTCCTTTTTCATGTTGTACCTTAGAGAGTGATCTTTACCAATAACCGCAAAGCTTTTGTTTTATTTTTTTAAAGAATCACTAGAGTATTGGTATCTAAAATACAGAACCAGTGCTATACTTCATAACTACCATGTAGTAAGCATGTATTTACGAAAAAATAATTGAACAAAACAAACAAATAAGAATGCAGTTGGGCGACGTTTATCAAAGAATAGAAAGCGAACTAATTCAAATTCAAATTCAAATTCAAACTTTATTTTCACTTTTTCTTTCCAACAGAATGTACAAGAAACAATATTATGAGTTTGACATGGGAGTAACAAAATATACATAACCAGACAGGATTAACAACATGTTCATGTCTACATGATCAGTACAAAAAAGATACATATATTTTATATATACCCTGCGAGAAAATAGACAAAAAAAAAAACAAACAAACAAATGAGTACAATCACTTTGCAGTTTTCGAAAACATTTCTTCCACGTTTATCTTCCCAGTCAAATCTATTTACTCATAGTTCCTGCAACTTTGCTCGATGGATGTGTTATACAGATAAATTAATGATAAATATTCTATTAATTTCATCATAACGTAACTGTGAACCTTTATTTTAATTTGTCAAGATCTTTTGCCTCCATTGCGTGTGTGACCGTGCATCACATATCAACAACAACGACAAAAAAGTCGCACGTCCTGATTTTACATGAGGTAAAAGGTAAGACACACAAGGGTCAAGCTGGTCAATCATATGAGTTTTTTTTTTATAATCATGTTCTGAAAGAGCAATTCTTTCTTATCATTCTTAAGTTTGGGATCACAAAGCGAGTGTGAAATTATATAATTTTTAGCAGTTTTTCTATTATTTTTTCTTGCAGCTGGTGTGATCATGTATGACGTTGTGGCCCCTTAAAAAAACCCTGTACACACTCTTTACTTTCAACTCTAATAGCTTTTGAAAGAATAAAACTTCTGCTTTGAAAATTGGAAGTAGCAATGCATAGAATGTGTTAGTTTACCAGAGCATGCTTAATTTAGCTAAATCTGATAATTCCTTCATTGTTGCTGCCCTCAAGTTTTACATCCTGTTTTATTTTTGTCCAATCCGTTGCACAAAAAAAAAACGGGTTAGTAAGATTGAGCGCTTGAATTGATTCTGTACTTGACAGCCTCTTTTCTCAGTAGTCCTACACGCTTTTCCAGAGTGTGCACTTTATTTCCATTATATAATAGAGTTGGGTAAGGAAAATCCATTTGTAAAGAGTTATGGATCATTTTAAAGTAAAGAGTATGCTTTTTTAGAACCTGCCCCTAACTGGAAATCCATGTCTGACGACTTTTCTTGGTCCTGTAATGCAGGGTAACATTTCTTTAACTCCCTTAACCAATCTCGAAACTATAAAAAAAGATACAAACAACACAAGTCTTAATTATTTATACCCTTTT
This sequence comes from Diadema antillarum, assembly GCF_040938485.1. NCBI lineage: Eukaryota > Metazoa > Echinodermata > Echinoidea > Diadematoida > Diadematidae > Diadema > Diadema antillarum. Next base: position 342,117 of record NW_027272797.1, read on the forward strand.
GAACTCCTCTTTGTAGATTTCCCTACCTATGCTGTCTGTACTCTTTGTTGTCTACAACCTCAAAATCTCTGATGGTCTTCATGAGATCGAATTCTTTCATTTGCATTTATCATCAAAAAATGTAAAAAAAAAATCAATGATTTATGCTATCAATTACTCTTACTGCCTGTTTCCTGTCTCAGTTTCACCGTACCAGTAATGTAGCATATTGCTCATAACTGTGGTAGAAGAAGAAACAGCTGCGGGGGGGGGGGGGGGGGGATGCTTCCACAAACAAAAAGTCGCCAGACATGAATTTTTAGTTAAGACCATGTTCTAAAAGAGCAGACTTTAAGCTTTAAAATGATGTATAACTCAAATCAAATGGACTCTCCTAACCTATCTAAATATGGGAAAGAAAGCATAAACTCAGGAAAAGTGTGAACTGAGAAAAGAGGCTCTGAAGTACAGTGTGGATTCAAGCGCTTAATGTTAACCAAACCGTGCTGGCTGTGCGATGAATGGGACAAAAAACAGGAAGTAAACTACCAGAGTAACAACAATGAAGGGATTATCAGATTAAACTGAAATTAAGCATGCCTCATAAACACATTCTGTCCATAATTAATGCCAACTTTCAAAGCAGTAGCGTTATCTTTTCAAAAGTTATTCGAGTTGAAAGTGAAGAGTGTGGACAAGGTTTTTCAGAAATGAAAAAGGGATTCTAAAGACACACCTAATCACACGACACACTATTCTACCAAAAACGTTCGAGATAAACTGCTAAAAAACACACTTTCCTGCCTGTTTTATGATACCAAATTTTAGCATAATGTAAAGAAAGACCCGCTCTTTCAGAAAATATGAAAAAGACAAATTCGGCTAGGTTGACCCATTTCACTTATTTTCAGTCCTCACGCAAAATCAGTGTGTGCGACTTTATGTTCGTTTTGAGGTGCACGGTCACATATAACGTTTACAAAGGATTGATTTTTTTGATGTTGCATACTGTTATATATTCAGCTATTATACAATGTGTATAGAATGTATACATGTATATATGTGACCCTGCACCACAAAACAAACATAACTCAAATCAAATGGACTTTCATAACCTATCTAAATATTGGAAAGAAGGCACAAGGTCAGGAAAAGTGTGAACTGAGGAAAGAGGCTCTGAAGTACAGTGTCTATTCAAGCGCTTAATCTTTACCAAGCCCTGCTGGCTGTGCGATGAATGGGACAAAAAACAGGAAGTAAACCACCAGAGTAACAACAATGAAGGGATTATCAGATTAAACTGAAATCAAACATGCCTCATTAACACGTTCTGTCCATAATTAATGCCAACTTTCAAAGCAGTAGCATTATCTTTTCAAAAGTTATTAGAGTTAAAAGTGAAGAGTGTGTACAAGGTTTTTCAGAAATGAAAAGGGGACTCTAAAGACACACCTAATCACACTACTCTACCAAAAAAGTTCGAGATAAACTGCTAAAAAAACACACTTTCCTGCCCGTTTTATGATCCCAAATTTTAGCATAATGTAAAAGAAGGCTTGCTCTTTCAGAAAATATGAAAAAGTCAAGATCGGCTAGGTTGACCCATTTCACTTATTTTCAGTCCCCACGCAAAATCAGTGTGTGCGAGTTTTTGTTCGTTTTGTGATGCACGGTCACATATGCATATGACCATATTATTATGAAGTACAATGTATATGTATATAGATAGATAGAGAGATAGAAAGAGGTGTGTACAGGAAAAACAGTATATTACACTGTGCGACACAGTTCTGTTTTATCACCCAGTAAGTGCAGAAAGATTTTGCCAATGAGAGTCAATTCTGTTAAGTGTATACTCTGTATTTTTGTGTTATGTACCTAGGGACAAGTGGCAACACACCATCTACTCTCTTCCTGGACCCTGGTTCCATGCCTGCCATTGTGAATGATTGTGAACCAGCTGTAGGAGTTGAAGACTGGCAATGACTACGAGAATGTCCATATGTCCATGTCCATATTGTACTTTTAAACAATCTTTCACTGAGACACTTGCATGAACACTGAACCCATTCCTTTATCGTTTATACCATCGGACCCTACTCTTGCCTGACATGCACCACCGCGCACACACACCTTCCCTCCCGATATATCACATGACCACTCTCATCCCGCCACTACAGACAGCCACAAGACAACCCAAGAAACACACACAAGTCTGTCTATAGCAGGTAACTACTACATTATTAAGTTTAGTTATGATATGTTCATTTATGTTTATTATTTTTCATTGTATGATATATCTGTATATAATATATTGTTATATTTACTTACAATATATTGTGGAATGTTGTGTTATTGCTGAATATGTTGCCAAGTATGCTCTGAAGTTGTTAACTCATGCTGAAACTGTAATCAATGTATTATGTTCATTACTCCATATGATTTGTTGTGCTAGAAACCTCTATGCCATTTCGTATAAACAGACAATAAAGCTGACGAAGACGTGAGGTCGAAAGCTTCTAGGATTATGTGACAATATTTTCTTATCTGCTGAGGCATTTTGATCGTGAGATGAAGCAGACACGTAAAACATATCACTTTTACTCCACAGAGAATTCTGTGTGATTTGTACACTGAAGGCGAGCACAGAAGAGCTTTATCATAATCAGTCCATTTCACCTGAAGTGAGCTCAGTGACTCCTCCAGCAGGCGCACTACCGGGCCAATTACCAGCAGACCAATGAGGAGCTATTGATTAGGAGACAAAAACACCAAGTCCTGCACATTCTCCAGACTTTACTGCAGCTGTTTGTGTTACCTGAGATCCTATAGATAAGGTCTTGAAGAGATATCGTGTGCTGAGAATTTTACACTGGTTTGTTTGCTTGCTTGTTGCACTCTTTTATCAGCCTCTCTCTCCCTTATCCAATAACTTGTGCCATGGTGTAAACACTGTGGTGTGCCACATTATTCTGAGACAGCAACGCAGCCACGATTTGGAAAACATCCTGTTTTTTTTTTCCAAATCTATGTAACTTTCAGACAAATGTAATGTAAGGATTGAAATTGTACAGAAACTGTTATGCTTTGTTTAGATGTTAAAATTGCATGATAAATCATTTTTTTTTCAATTGACTAGTAGCTACATTACTCTAGAGCCAAAACTTTTACAGACAAAACATAGACAGAAACTGAAATTAGAATTTCCTACTAGAAAATCCACTAAAAAACATTGCTCGATAGTCAATCACCGCATAAAGCTACGCGTCACAGGATTGGAATCGCGAAAAAAGAAAACTTTCAATATACTGTGACATTTGAGCGGAATATGCGAACTTGGTACGCCGTCGACTGACTCATGCTTTTCACATAAAGAATTAAAACATAATGGTCAGGGAAATTATTCATATTCAAATTGTTGAAGCGCCTATGCTTCCCCTTATAGATCCAACATTATTGGTCTTTAAATTCAGTCTTGGATGTGTGAAATGGATTCCTAGTAAAAAAAAATGTTGGGAGCGCATGATATATATATCTCCATTATGAATACAGAAAAGAAAGAAAAATTCGAGCAAAGGTTATAATCACGTGGATAAGGGGAAAAATGTTATACCGCTTTTGCCATGTCATGGAAGACCACAGAAGAGGGACATGATTGTGCATTTTTGCTCCCTGTTTTCTTTCCTATTTTTGTGTTGCTCTTTGCCTTAACTTTTCCAAAACCTATAGTTCTCCTTTGAAAGCAACCTTTCAAAGGACCGCCATTCATGAGAGTGCTGGAACCATGTGTGTGCTTACATGTACATCTAAGCACTTGCAAATACAGCCAGATAGTGAGAGAGAGAGAGAGAGAGTAAGAACGGAGAGGAGAGAGAGAGAGGGAGAGAGAAGAGAGAGGGGGAGGGAGGGAAAGAGAGCAACAGATATACAGGGCAATGGAAGTAACTCTTTTCTTATACTTGGTCGACATACCCGATGACTTGTTCCTCTTTTCATTTATTTAACGAGTTCCAGAAGAAAGTTATTGACCCTTCCAGCTAAACCCACGTAATTCTAAAAATCCCTCCAATTTATTTGCGTGACGTTTGGTTCAGGCTTTCAGTGAACGTCACCTCCAATGAATGCAAGCGGCTGCTCAGAGGATAGTGTGTTATTCAGGAGTAGACAGAAATCTGCGACTGCTGACGTTGTATTCGCCACATCGTTGTTGCTCCGACCCCCTACAACAAACTTTAGATTAAAAACGTAGAGTATCACAAGCATATAGTCATATTGATTAATGCAATTTATTTTCGATTGAACTATTGAGGATTTAACCTTTATTGTTGCATTTTTTTTTTTGCTGCAATAACTAAGAACTGAAGTTAAAAGATATTTGCGGTCATTTATATATCTTATGTTATGAAAATATTACAAAATGGACAGGATAAAGAAAAGGACACTTTGGTTAAGAATGTAAGCATTCTTCATAAATGATATCTAAATTATCCTACTCTCGAAAAAATCAAATCGCATTTAAGATACACAAAATTTCACCTGTTATGCATGAACCCACGTTTACTGAAAACGTATGTCTATATGGGTAAAAGTTTCAAAGCTGCTGTTTGATGACTGTATGATTTATGGTTGGCTGCTTGTCTCCTTATTTGATGTACGGATGTGAACATCCGTAAACAGTGACTTTTTTTGGGGGGGGGGGGGAGGCGTTCACCACAGGGGACAAAAAAGATATTTCCCTTACACTCATTTTCTCGCTACCATTGATTTTGTAGCAGACTTGGACATCTGCCGCCTCTACCGATTTAAGGAAGAATGTTGTTGCCTGCGCACTTGACAGTCATTGTAGATTTAATTTTACGAGATCTCAAGTCAGTTAAGACAAAATGAACATTCATCAACAGAAATAGGTAGAAAATTTACTTTATTACATGATTACAATTGTATTATTATTCGAAGTGGTTTGTTGAAGGCCCGGTGGCGTGGGATAATAATATCGGTGGCCAGATTGCATAAATCTTCGTTCCCACCGGGGTACATCCCAAACCACGAATATCGTCCTTAGAAAATATGCACGTCTAAGCATGTTCATCGGTAACGGTCGACTCCGCTGGAGATAATTCAGGTTTGTGCGTATGCTTACGTAGAGATCAGTTGTAAAGCTGCACACAATTCGCTACGGGGCTTCTTATACCACTCTATGTTATCCCCACTCTATACTGGGCGTTACTTAAAGGCTTTCGTCATCAATCTTTTTAGCCTAAATAAGTTAACGGTTTTAATTTCATACAAGAGATGATATCCCCCTTTTGTATATCGGTTCTCATTTCACGTGAGTGAAAAAGAAAGAAGAGAAAACCAAAAGCAAGTGCTTTTCTTACACTGTACCATCCTTGTTTGAATCAACCATCTTCTTTGTGATCTGAACAGCAGGTGATCACTCCGCCCTACTGTGTTCCCATCTACTCGGTTTTATGTTAGATCAAATGGAGGCTAGAAATACAACCCTATTCAGACTCACGTTCCGTCGCTCATATAGGCCGGTTCAGTTATAACCAGTCATCACAACAACTAATTCAATCAAATAAGATATTCTTCACGCGTCTGTTTGCATTCCCTACCCCCTTTTTCAAGTGAGCGTGTAACCTATAGGGAACTTTTAACAATCCTTGAAGTCTTGGCTGATATAGGTTCATGCTCTATCGGATATTGCCGTGAGAAGTCCCAGCACTGCTCGTGGATCCTAGAGACGTGGTTTGGTTTAGACCTCATTCCGTATTAGTAACCTTACGTCTTGAGGTAGGTACATGTTCATTAGCATTTATCACTAGAGAATCGATGCCATTTTGGGAAAAAGTTATTATATAAATAATCCCTTGAGACCATTTATTACCAAAGGTAATTATATGAATATATAGGATCTTATTCGTCAATTTGTACAAAAAGTATATGCTTGTATATATATATATATATATATATATATATATATATATATATATATATATATTTATATACATATTCGTCTTAGTACTGTTGATAATGTGAATAGTTTACTCTGTGTGCATATTATTATGCCATGTCTGCTTTATCAGAAAATGATTTGGGAACGTATAAGGGCAATCCCAAATAGTTTACATTTTCGCTAGACGGTGGAGTGGAATCAGGAATGCATTAGAGCACGAGGCATGTGAGGCAGTATTTTAAATTGCGTCTATAATTCCTGGATTGCATTAAAAAATGTGTGTTTGCGATCCTCACAAATGTACTTGGTATCGATTATATCTTTATATGTTTTTGAAAGCAATGAAATTCACAAAACAAAAGCAAAAAAGTCGCACCCTCAAGAAGATGAAATGGGTCAACATAGTCAGTCTTGAGTTTTACATATTTTATGACAGAGATATTTTATAAATTTCTTCAATACCCTAAAGTTTGGGATCATCAAACAAATGGAAAAATTGTGTTTTTAGCTGTTTTTCTAAAACACTTTTTAAAAGAATATTTTAAGTTGGTATATCTTTTCATTTCTTGAAAACCCCGTACAAACTCTTTACTCTCAACTCTAATACTTTTAAAAGTATGATGATACTGCTTTGGATGTTGATGCAAGGCATGGATAGAATGTGTCAATAGAGCATGCTTAATTTTACCTTAATTTGGCAATCACCTCATTGTTTTTGCCATGGAGTTTTACCTCTTTTTTCCCCCCATTCATCCACAGAGCACGGCTTGGTTGTAAAGATTAAGCGCTTGAATAGACATTATACTTCAGACCCTCTTTAGTCAGTACACTGTTTTCCAGAGCGTGTGCCTTCTTTCCTTTATTTATCATCTAACATTTAACATCTGTGTTGAGTTGTACATAATTTCAAAACTTTAGAAGTTGCCCTTAAATAAGAATCCATGTCTGGCGACTTTTTGTTTGTTGGTCTTGTGATTCAGGGTCACAAGTTATTCTTTACATAGCCTCGTATATCAATTGCCTGTAACAACCATCTGTAATACCCCCCCCCCCCAAAAAAAAAGGCTATGCCCTCATGTGTTTTCTGTCCTTTTATGAAAACAAGTGGAGTTCCGATATAATGTAGGTCTATGAATGTCATATTAGAAACATACTTCCGATGGAATAAATTGTTTCAAGCCGGTGTATCTTAATGGCCTAAATATGTAAGTTTTGGTCAACATTTTCATATTATCACATCCATACTCCCACTAAAACCGGAATTCTTGCCCACTCAATGAATTTCGTTCTTCTTTTAACTTTAGCTTGATAGCAGTAGCATTCGTTAGCCTTTAATATTGTATAGTTCTTTATCAAAACTTATCATTTCATATCTTTTCTCTTTGTAGAGAGTCTTCAAGAATGAGTGACAAAATGACTGGCAAGGATCCGATGGCTGCTACTCTGGGACTAAATTTATCAATCGAAAAACTTCCATCTGAAAAGGGTTACAAAGGGCTGGACGAATCGTCAAATTTAAGCGGCGGAAAAAAATCAAGAGGTAACTGTAGCATCCACCAGCTAACCAAGCCATGTTTTATTTCCCAAAGAAGTGACTCCAAGCATCAGTCTCGTGTTCGACGGATCGTTCGGACGCCAAAGTGTGCTCGCTGCCGAAACCATGGTGTAGTATCCTGCCTCAAGGGCCACAAGCGCTTTTGTCGCTGGCGAGATTGCCACTGCACAAATTGTCTGCTGGTGGTAGAGCGCCAGAGAGTGATGGCGGCCCAAGTGGCCCTTCGAAGACAACAGGCTAGCAGCGACAACAAACGCAGTGATGGGCCGACGACGGCCGAGAAATTACGGAAGGAAAGTGAACGAGAAATGGAGAAAAACTCGGACGCAGACAGTTCACAGGGTGAATTTTTGAGCAACAAGCAGAAATCATTTGTGATGCAAGCCAAGAACTACCGCCTGAGGGATAAAGTCAGAAATCAGCGTGGTACGATGGGAGCCAAAGGGGGATCAAGTGGATCTATAGCCAGAGACATTCTGGAAGGTAAGAATATGCATAAAACGGGGAAACAACCAAAACCACCAGTGACTTCACTATTTCCCGAAAAAACAGAGGAACAAAAGATCCTTTTATTTACTCGATTGTTAAAAAGAAGGTAGACAAGCAACAGCTGTTTTCACAAACAAGCCGCATGACTTGTATGCATATTATTTTGATCCTTCACAGTATCATTACTCTAAGAAGACCATCAGACAACAGTCTAAAATGAAAAAAAAAGAAGGAAACAGTCACATGTTTCTTACTCCAGGTTTTCAAACGTGATTTACAGAAGCTTTGGTATTGAGCACATTTTGATCCTCTTAGATTGTTTAAATCTTACCCTGTTGTATCGTGAATTTTACTTCTGATATACATTTAACACGGCGTACGTGAACTTCAATACACTGGACAACAAATGAATTGGAGTAGACAACTACGATTCTGATGTACGAGCTCCAAATTTGTATTAACAAAGCAATGGGCAATAGAGAAGATTACTCAGTCAAAAGAAAGTAAAACACTCAATATTGAACAATAAATCTGCATTATCCCAAGGCAGCAATTACTCTCTTGTATTACCAGCGTGCTAATATATACACACAAAAAAGATATACACGGGGTCTCCGTTGATTACGCCCTGCTTGTCACTCGCTCCTGAAGTCTGTTTCCTGTTTTCGATCTTATGACAATCCTGTAATTGCTCAGAACTTTCGGTTGATCAGATGTGGCAATCGACTGACGTTGCCTCTGACATTCGATCTTTCATATTTTGATGGTATACTCACTTTATTGTAAGATGACCGTAATTTTGTTTTTACCTATATTGATATCCCACTTTTCCCTAAATTCATATGCATGATAGAATTTTTGCCCACCCGATTATCTTTTTTTTTTCCCGCCGTGATACACCATGACAGTGAATTTTGATACCAGGTGAGACGTTTTTTTTTTTATTTTTATTTTTGACAAATAGCCGTGGTTTATTTTAAGTGATCATACAAATGCATGAAATGGCATTAGTATGCATGCATATCTTATGCCCGAGTGTGCGTGTATGTGTTAGTATTTGTGATACGTACCTTTGCTTTTTTTCTTTTTTTTTATTCTTTCAGCACAACAACTTTAAACATAGTCCTCAATCAAGTGTCAATTGTCTCACATGCGTATCCATCAGTCATACCACATTATTCTATTGAAGGGCACAACATCCTATGCTATTAAGTCTGTAAGTTTCCTGCACAAAAAAGAAGAAACTTTTAACAATTAATGTAGAAATACAGCAGCTTGAATGTGACCATTCATCACAAAACGAACAAACCGTCGCACCCCTTGATTTTACGTGAGGACTAAAAGCAGGTCAACCAAGTCAGTCTTAAGTTTTTTATGTTTCTCTTTCATCTATTCTTCTTCTACATCATTCTTGGGATCATAAGATTAATGGCAAAGTGTGTTTTCAGCATTTCTTCTACAACCTTTTATGTAGAGTAATGCTATCAGGTATGTCTCAGACTGAGGCCCCTTTTCATTTCTTGAAAATCCTTTGCAAAATCTTCACTTTCAACTCTAATAACTTTTGAAAGGATAGTGCTACTGCTTTGAAAATTGGCTTTTATCATGGAGAGAATATGTTGATAGAGAATGGCCAATTTCAGCTAAATGTGATAATCTCCCCATTGCTGTTGATCCGGTGTTTTACATCCTGTTTTTGTCCCATTAATCGCACAGTTAGCACGGCTTGGTGAGATTAAGTGCTTGATTAGACTCTGTACTTCAGAGCCTCTTTTCTCACTTCACAGTTTTCCAGAGTGTGTGCTTTCTTTCCAATATTCAGGTTAGGAGAGTCCATTTGAATTGATTTACACATCACTTCAGAGCTTAGATTCTGCCCTTTCAGAATCCGCCCTTAACTAAATCCATGTCTGGTGACTTTTTGTTGGTTTTGTGATGCAGGGTCACAAATGATATCACTTTCCCAATTCAAGCTTTAATAGTGAAAGATGTCACTTCAAACACTATCGCGTGTTTGCATTGAGATAGTGGAAACAAAATAGGAGATAATGTGTGTTTTAGAAAAGTGTAATCGGAAATGAATGTGATTTCAAAACAGGACTAACCTCCTTAGCCCATTCCAACTGAATTGAGCTTTGACGGAAAAATGTAACAAAAAAAAACAAAAACAAAAACACGAAGGGAGCAACAAATACCCAATCCTGAATGATGATGTGTCTCCATAGGGATTGTTTTATTTTTGTTGTCTTTCACTGTTGAACTATTATGTTACCTGTAATGATAATAATGATAATAATGATAATAACGATAATAATGATAATAATGATGATAATAATAATAATGATAATAATGTTTTATTTATCCAGGGTGGCCTCTTCAGTGTTGCCACTGCTCTACCAGAGGGCCCTGCAATTATCATTACCCTAGCGTTGTCAGGTACCCATTTATACACCTGGGTCTAGAGGGAAATGGTGGATAAAGGACATAAGCACTGGGGGGGGGGGGGGGGGGAATCGAACTTGGTTTCGATTAGGATTCGGGAGTCATATCCATATGACACAGGTTAAGTTTCGTAACCCCCTCCTGGTACACAATACTACTACTGCAGGAATTAAGGGTCCTAGTTTTTAATCTTTGTCTCCAAAATCCAAGTCTTAGAAATGTTTTTGTTATTTTTCTTTTTCTTTTCAAATCTTTATCGCCATTTTTTATGACATGTAGGTCACCGCCAGATTTCCAGTCGCCTCTCGTCACGAGCAACAAATCGTCCCGTTATCTTCCTGCCGCCTCCTGTTAGTGAACGTATGCGAAAGCGGCGTGCTTTCGCCGACAAGGAATTGGAAGCGACAATGCTTCAACGCGAATGTGAGTGGACGCTAATGTTGGCTTGTGCAGCAGGAGCTAAATCGGTACCAACTCACGCAACAGAATCTGTAGTCTTCGACACTTACCAAGGTTGTCAAAGTAATACATCACTTCAGGAAGGCAGAACTCGTCTTGACATGGCAAATGGTGTGCGTGATCACACGATTACTCCCCATGCAATATATCCCGGATTGTCATGGACTCACGACAATGACAACTCGAATCTAGAAACTAGGGTATCACATTCATTTCAAACGAACTTCTTAGCCTCAAAAAACGACGATATCTCAATTTCACACACCTTGTCCAAACAGCATTCCGTATTTTCTTCCCGTCAGTTTGAGTCACAACAACCAGGAAGCACACCCCTTATTAGTACATACTTTTCGCAGGCAGCGAAGTCTAATTTGATTGCGCAACATAATAAAACTGAATCGGATATTTCTACTACAGTTCGAAAAGACTCCGTGTGGAAAGATACAGTATTTGCCAGTCGTCATATTGATAGTCGCAGCTTCAGTACAAACTGGAACTTTGTAAAATCCTGGAATATTGGATTGACGACAGAAGATGGTAATAGACATCAAAGCAAGGCAGCGAGGAAAAATGGACCATCTCAATCTGGTACAAAGAATCCAGCTACTTTGTCGTTTTCAATTGACAGCCTGATGAAGAAATGACATTGAAGTATCTCCTCTGAAATTTTTCTCCACGTAATGTGAACTGGAATTTTACGACTCTTTGTATCGACAGTCGCATTGCTCAGGAAACAGAATTAACGTGACTTTGGATGAAAGTGCACCTGGGCTACGGATTAACTACTTTAATTATTATTTTGCGATGGCAATGTGGTCTTTGCAGTCGCAGTTCCTCGTCAAAGGAAGATAGTGCTGCGAATTAATGTTAAAAAGGAGAGTTTCAGACCGGATACGCCATAGAATCGCGCTGCTAAATTTTCCTTTTTTTTTTAAATCTATGACCCACACGTTTCGATAGACCAACGTACCGATCTTTTAGATGCCTTTCAATTTCTTTGATTGCTATAAAATAAAGTCAGTCAGAACGGTAATTTTGCATCAAATTTGGACACACGAAAAGTACGAAACCTTAATTATGTAGCAGTGAAGCTGGAATAAACACACATGTAAGATCACATAGCAAAGATCCCCTCCCCATAAAAGAAATGAATAAACAAACAAACAAAATCAGAGGGGCTTATTTAGTTGAATATCTGAAGTTGTGAATCTTGCGTCAGCTTCGTTTTGATGGTTCAGTCGGGTGATTTCGTAAGAAGCAGGTATATCAAATGTGAAGTTTGGAAGCATTAAATCAAATTTCCAACTAATGTTTTATCTTTTTTTTTTTTACCCATCCGTATCGATATAATCCTTGGGATTTTGTTTTCATGTTTTCAAACTAGGCGGTATACGTGCAAATATGAATGAAAGCCATATAAAATATTGAAGTGTAGTTACTAGTTACCTTAATCATTTTTAAAAATATTGTTATATTTTTTTTTTTTACTAGAGTGCTCTTAATGAATGAAACTTTAGAAGAATGTGACCGTGCAGCACAAAACCAACAAAAAGTCGCACCCCTTGATTTTACGTGAGGACTCCAAAAAAAAAGTGAAATGGGTCAACCGAGTCAGTGTTTTTCATATTTTGTTAAAGAATGATGCTTCCATCAAATTATTGATTACTTTGCATGGGATCATAACATGAATGGGAAAGTGCGTTTTCAGCAGTTTTTCTAGAACGCTTCTTTTTTTTTGGGGGGGGGGGGGGGAAGATAGTAGAATGACCAGGTACGTCTTTAATAGAGACCCTTTTTTTTATTTGTTGAAATCCTTTGCACACTCTTCACTTTCAAGTCTAATAACTAGTAAAAAGATAAGGCTACTGCTTTGAAAGTTGGCATTAATCATGGACAGTATGTGTTGATAGAGCATGCTAAATTTCAGCTTAATTTGATTATTTCTTCATTGCTGTTGCTCTGGTGGCTTACATCCTGTTCTGTTCCTTTCATTGTACAGCTAGCATGGCTTGGTAAAGATTGAGCGCTTGAATAGACTTTGTACCTCACAGCCTCTTTTCTCAGTTCACACTTTTCCAGAGAGTGTGCTTTCTTTCCAGTATTTCGGTAGGTGTAGGGTAGTCCATTTGAATTGAGTTATACACCATTTTAAAGCTTAGAATCTGTTCTTTCAGAATGATATGTCCTGAAAGGGGAAAATCCAGTCGAAATATAAGTTAGTCTGATAAGAAAGTCTAAATTATTACGAGTTCAACGGTACAATTTTGATCGAAATCAGATGAAAAAAAAAAGGAAGTTATGACATTTTGAAGTTTCGCTATTTTAGGGGGAAACAGTTCTTGAACAGTCAATGTAAATAAACAAATGGTAAAGTGGGCATGTCATTCCCTCACAACTTGCCATGATAATTTGTACATAAAAATATAAAAATTTTGAAATGTCCAATTTTTCATTCAAACGCAAGTATGCCCGAGGTTCAAATCCTGGTATATCTAACTAATTACTATTCTGAAGCTATTCAACTCTGAAAGACATCATGTTTCAGACTTCAATCACAGAAACATTGAATTTTCGTCATTTTTTTTTTTTTTTGGTACACGATCCATGGAAAATTGTGAGGGTATGACATGGTTAGCTCACTCATTTGCATATTCATATCCTCTGTACAAGAACTGTTTTGCAGAAATTAGCAAAACTTCAAAATGTCATAAGTTCCTTATTTCTCATCCGATTTCAGTCAAAATTTTTACCGTTGAACTCGTAAGATTTTACTCTTTTTTATCAGACTAACTTACATTTGGACTGGATTTCCCCTTTAACTAAAAATCCATGTCTGGCAACCTTTTGTTGGTTTTGTGATGCAGGGTCACATAAAATTATACTTAACAATGTGTGTATATATACACACACATATAATTATATTGGATTATAATAATCTATGCATGTACACACAAACACACACGCACAGAGGGGCCCAAATTCTACAAGCTCTGTCTTTTTAGTGGGTCTCTTCATTTTTCGCACTTTAAGAAAGGTTATACATGTACTTCATTTCGACCACTTCTGTTTCTTTTTTCTACAATGTATAATTACTATAAGGTCCGCGATTATTGTACAGTCTTTTGAATTGATTTGATTTTGATTACACAATGATCTGTTTACCGTATTCTCTTTTATCAAAGGAAGTGAAACATATATGTTTTGTCGAAAAAATGATATAAAACTTTTTGAATTGAATTGAATATAGTATTACATATGACTCTTCATCACAAAACCAACAAAAAGTCGTCAGACATGGATTTTTAGTTAAGGGCAGATTCTGAAAGAGTACACTCTAAGCTTTAAAATGATGTATAACTCATTCAAATGTACTCTCCTAACCTACCTAAATATTGGAAAGAAAGCACGCACTCTGGAATAGCGTGAACTGAGAAAAGAGGCTCTGAAGTACAAAATATATTCAAGCGCTTAATCTTTTTAAGCTGTGGTAGCTGTGTAATGAATGGGACAAAAAAGGATGTAAACCACAAGGGCAACAACAATGAAGGGATAATCAGGTTAAGCTGAAATTGAGCATGCTTTATTAACGGTTCTAGGACTGCTCCCCCGGAGGACAACCTCCCCCCCCCCCCCCCTAGACTACTCCCACCTGACAACTCCAACGGAGGACGTCTCCCCCGGAGGACCACTCCCCCGGAGGGCGTCTCCCCCGGAGGACGTCTCCCCCGGATGACTACTCCGCCGGAGGAGCGCTCCCCCGGAGGACCGCTCCCCCGGAGGACCGCTCCCCCGGAGGACCGCTCCCCCGGAGGACCGCTCCCCCGGAGGACCACTCCCCCGGACGACAACTCCCCGGATGACCAATCCCCTGGTCGACCACCCCCACCACTGTTCGTGAAAGAATTCGATTTAAATTCCTGTTGACGCTAATCTTTCAAGAGTGACAGAGTTAACTTTAAGTTTGTGTGAACGTAGCTTAATTCATCTATTCATTAAATTTTGTTCATTCATTCATTTTTATAATGATAATTGAGCTTGGGCTAAGTACGCGGGAATTTATTTCAGAAATAATGCAAAAATAGAGGTTCGGCATCATTATTCTGTAAACTAAGGGATCACCTCGTCCCTCAATTCCCAAATTTCCATTAGCTGTCCATCTTATTAATGCGCTTTAGCAATCATGTCTTATTTCTTATTATTTACAGTCTGGAAAATATAAATCCAATTAACAAAAACTGTCAACGTGAAAAAATATATCACACAATAGCAACGACACTGTAATGTTACATTTCTGAAATAAGTTTCTTCTTTCCTTTCACATCTAGAGGAAGGTGATGTGTTCCACAAACCATGCATTCTTTTGAAGACTTTTACAATGTAGGTTTGAATGTTATCGCATATGTGTCTTTGTGTCTTTGAGACGCCTTAGTTATGGGTAAACTTTCCTTCTATTTATTATGATATTACGTTATGAATAACTGATGGCCGGCAAGGGACCAAAGTCAACTAAAGAAGAGTCATTGTGGGAGCGATGGAGAGAGCGAGTTCGAAAATTTTTGCATTTTTGCAGTCCCAAATTGCTCGTTCTCGCTTTATGATATCCGAGTTTATTGCACGTTGATATTCATTTCATATTGGTGTAGAATGAAAACAAAAGCTCGGGGAAGTGGGGGAGGGGGTGGGGGCGATAGACGATCACCCGAGTATCACAGTCACCACATCTGACGCAATTTCCCTGTAAATTAAAGCCACTTCTCCATTTTTCTAGAAGGAGCCCCCCCCCCCCCCTTGGGCCACATACCCAATAAAACTGACTTTGAGTCCCTATCCCATAACAATGATTCCCACCAACTTGGGGTGAAATCTGCACACTGGTTCTGAAGAAGATGAAAATGGAATTCACCTTCCTCCCCCCACTTTCACCCATCTTTAGTGGCCCGTTTTCCCAAGGGGATTCTCCTAGGTATTGCCGTGAACAACATAATATTCTTTATCTATAAGGTATCTACGGTTCTAGGACTGCTCCTCCGGAGGACAACTCCTCCGGGGACTACTCCAACCTGATAAAAAGAAAGAATATAGGCCTACCTATTTTTAACCCTCAGGCTGATACTTTTAATTGGTGCATGATTATCACAAGTCTTGACAAAGGGTTCGATCCATTTAGGCCAAATATCACCTGTCATATTGATAAAAGATTGTATGACTTGATAATTCAGGGTAACATTACAAATTATTGTTCTTTTTAGTTTGCTTTTTGTTTGTTTTCCATGTTCTAAGGTTGTTTTCCATGTTCAAACGTTATCAAATAAAATCGTGTTTAACAAAATTCGTTTGTCAATAAAGTTTCCTGAGTATAACTCGAATTATCCCATCTTCGTGGCTGAGAGATTTGTGTTGGCCGTGCGGGTGTTCTTTCCCAGCGCTGTTGGAAGATATTACCATTTTATACGTTCAAGTCTCTTCAGGAACAAAATATTTTACATTTTTTCTGTGGATTATTTCTCCGACATTAAGAATTGTAAATGATGTTCAGACAAATTCACAGTCAACATAACAAACGAAAATTGCAAAATAACATTACTGACAGTGACACACAGGATAGTAACTATCATAAGAATCTAAGATAAAAGTCATAACCACATTAAAAAGGTACTTCTAATAACACATTCCTTATCATTATCATGAATTGCAGAAAGAAAAGAAATTCATCAAAGAAGGGACTTCTTGAAATAAAATAAGATAATGAAGAAAAACAGGTACATGCTAAGAAATGAACTCCGTTTCCCCTCAAAAGCGTGTTTCCGCCAATGTGTATAACTCTTCAGTAACTTTCAGTAATAAAGTGAACCAGCGCTTCTACTCTTGTCGACATTACATTTAGCGTGTATAATGGTTAAATTTGTGTTGAGATTTCAAAAACTTTGCTATAAAGACGGACGTGTCTTAAAGGTAATGCCAATTTTAAGCAGGCATTTATATTGATAGAATAATGTTTGTACACAAATGAATTGAGTTTTGATTTCAAGGACAAAAAATGTCTGTTCAGTGTAGGATTTTCCCCCGGGAGACGTCCCCGGGGCGCGATTTTTTTTTTCCCCAAACATGTTAACCTATTACAGTCATATTCTGCCTCCTGATTGGTTCAAAGGTATACGGTATCATAAATATTCATGAGCTGGGATACAACGGTATGGTATACAGCGATCAGCGTTTTGAATTAATACGTAGCGCATGCAGCCCAGCCAACATCGACGGACGAGCGAATATGCATGCTTTGAATGTATTGTATCATCTATTATGTACACTGTAGTGTATTTGAGTGTACACACACGTACACGCTACTCTACTGTACCTGTACAGCTAGCAAGCTGTGTGACGACTACAAACGAAATACACGTTGATTCTGTCAGAGTATATCCATGCTGGCCATTCGTGTGAAAATGTTAAGGCTATAGCCTTGGAATTGGTGCCACTTTACCACCATTCATGCATACATTCATGGCTGAAGATTCTAACTTCCGAAATCTTTTGCTTGCCCTTTTTGTCGATTGGAAGTTCAGTCTTAAAAATGGGTATTTGTACCTGCCACCGCTTCACAATCGACTTGCCTGATGCGTTGTGTATAGCCTAGGCCTATCTGCTATGCAGTATATACGATCGCGAGAAAGACTATGGTACAGCTCGTGCATCGTGAGTGCACTTTTCTATTGAAGTATTAAAAAATAGCAATGACTCTACGTGGTCGTTTGTTTGTATTGCTATCTCATACATTGTAGGCCTATTATGATCATTACCAATCCAGTAATGCATCCAGTACGAATAGTACTTTTTCTCCGTTGAAACTGATGTACCAGGTGGTTTACGAGCGTGTTTCCATCACTGTATACACACATGCACATTGAGAATGCCAATTCCAAGGCTATAGCCTTAACTTTATGGGTGATTTCAAGTTCGGTGCTAGTGCTAGTGCTAGTGCTATCTCAGCACTAGCACCGGCGATAAAACCGAACTTGAAATCACGTCGGTGTTGGGAGTTGACCTGAAAAAATTATGACGTATTTCCGGTTGCTTGTGCTGGGCTTGGTGTTGAATGTCGTCTGCTGAACTGAGCTACGCCGATTGTGTTAGCGATTTACGTGCTTTTTCGCCATTGACTAACACTAACCCCTAGGGATTGACATTTTCGTCATTTCAAGTTCGGTGCTGGTGTTAGCGTTGCCGTGCGAGACTCATATTCACGTCTATAATAGATGCACGTTTTACGTGCAAAGTCTATGCTAATGCAGTGGTCGCCCACGTAACGTACACGAACACACTCGACATGGCCTCATAAATCTGAGCCTGGGAGCAAAATTAAGATAGTTGTACTTTGGGGAGTGGATTAAATTTGTGGCATTTTAATATGTCTTCCTCGCTCAGCTGTCACTATGTCACTAAAACTAAGCAATTTTGGCTACATCTCTTAATATTTGACTGTAATCACGCGCAATCACTTTTTTTCGTCGCGCAATTCCCGCGGAGCTCGCGGTGCTGTGATTCCAACACCTAGTGCTGGTGATCGATAATTTTGATCGGTATCGCCTCGTTAATCTGACCGTCGGTGTTGGAGCTCGATTTAACGCTGTTATTCGGGGGCAAACAAACAAACGACCACGTAGAGTCATTGTTACTTTTTTAAAGACCTAATAAAATGCGTGCAAAATGTTTTAATATGCAAAAGAAATGTAAAATATATGTCATGATTATCAATGTAAATATGTTTTCAGTGTCGTTCCGGTTTTTATCGCTTCTAGAAACTCCCCCAAATATCACATTTTTGGAGGACCTCGTTGCAGCTTTTGCGAAAAAAAGTACGTCACGTGACCAACACCCCTGAACCGATTGATGACGTATAAGCACGGAGTTGTGCTCAGTTTTTAGCAGACGCCGCTCAGCACTGCACTTGGATCACTAGCTTGGTACACGCGCGTACACGTTAGCTAGCCCGGCCCGGCCCGGCGCCCGGGCCCGGGATGTGCGCTCCCGATCGACCCACTGACTGTCGACATGTACGCATTAATACCGCGTACATTATCACTAAGTAAGCTTGCACAAATACCTGATACCTCGAGCATAATGTCTTCCCCTATATGGGTAAACTTCGACATGGATGATTTGGGATTGATGATGATGATGATGAAGACTGCAGTTGTGACGATAGCGGATAGTCGAGTAGTCTTTGTTTTATGATACAAATTATACTGTGGAAGGAAGCCCCACCGCCGTGCTTATCTACCGATGAACGCCACGGTGGGGCTGAATTCACGAGTAGGCCTAGGCCTCTTATAAACAGGCGAGTCGCCGTAGTATTAGTACAGAGACACGCAGTGGTGGGGCTATCGTGAAATAGGCCCCACCGCAGTGCGCGTGCACCCGTGCGTTTATAGCAAGCAAGGGTAGGTCCTAGGGTTAGGGTTTAGAGTTAGGTGGGGTTGTATTTATGGTTGAATTGGCCGTTAAATTAGTCGAGGGACATATTAGGAAGTCCTTTTCGCCGCATTTATGGGCCCAGAATTTGTAGCTAATGTAGGCCTTGTCAAGGCCAAAACAATAATGTTACTCCCACTGGAAAATCACGGTGGCATAGTACTGTACATGTATAATCTGTATTTCATACAATGCAATGTACAAAATATATCAAACATTACTTTAAGGGCATACAAAAAAAATATACTGAGAGGAAGACAAACTATCTTCTACATAGTCATAATCTGAATCTCCATTTTCTAAAATGCTTTGGGAGCTTATTGTTCTTCTTAGCCAAGTAATATTCTATTTCCTTTTGTTTGTTAACAAATTATTTAAAGGCAGTCACATTAGGTAATTCATTTTTAAATTTGCAAAGATATATATAATATTTCACCAATAAAATAAGATATGTTACAAATTTGTCTTTAGGAACACCAAAAAGTTTTGTAAAATTTGTGAAGATGAAACTAGCATTATAATGTTGCAATGATAAATCTAACAAGGCTTTCCAAATGGAAGACAATCTTACTTATCCAATATACATAAAGACGACACAACTCGGCTTCACTCGCAACATCAAGTCGTATGATTGTTTAAATTGCATGAAAAGGGTGATGCTGTTTTGTTGTCTTGTGTTACAGTTGTAACATCACCATGTGACCAAGTGCAACTGAAACGCACCTATAGGAACAAAGAAATAAAACATACTTGAATCATTTTGGCCTGAGTTCAATCAAAGCGTTTTCGGATGGCATCCGTTTTCAAGTTGCATATACTTCAGCAGCAAAACGAAATGCTTCATTAGATAATGTCATTACTTTCTTGAACTCTTTTTTTTTTTCAATTTTAGAAAACATATTGGAATATAGTATCTAACAGAATCAAATTGCTGAGCGGTTGTTGAACACTAGGGCAATTATAGTCTCTTGACCTCTTTTCCACACATATACTTCCTGGACATATTTCAATGTCTATACATCCTATTGCAACAACTTCGATGCCCAATTAAGCACAATACCACCACATGTCGCTAAGTTATTCTTGATATTTGTAATCAAACATAGGCGGAATATCCAAAATTAGCGAGAGAAACCTTTATCATGATATCTGGGTTTCTGTTGCCACTAAGAACAAGAAGTTGTATATGTGATACTGATTTACTTTTCTCTCTTTATCGTTTACATAAACAAAACTTGGAGTGACGGCCACTTAGTACATGATAGAGAATAAATGTATTTCCCATCTGCATGATATTCCGTAATTTTTCTTTCATAAACGTAAACATAGGAACTTTGATCTTTAGTCATTGTACAAACATTATTGTTGCTTCAGAAAAAAGAAACCGAGATTATGGCTAAATACTATGAGCTGCAATGTGCTGATATTGAGACAACAAAATAGTCCAAGGAGGGCTAAAAAAACTTGGAAAAAAGAAGTCGTATATCAACCGTGTCAGTATACACTTTAGCATGATCTAATCTCCCGGATTTTCAGTATCTGAACAAAATACGTATCGCTGTAAAACATGGTTATTGGACAAAAAAGACAAAATTTTGATAAAATCGAAAGACGCAGTAGATGCATGAGACTTACTCGCAAATACTGCTAGATCGCTAAGTTTACTGTAGTGATACAGACAGTAATTTTGTACGCATAGAAAAGGCACAGAAAATCAGAAAGGCAGTGTCTTCTCAAACGTTAAAATAGTTGTGATGTAATGTTTACTTCTCTTCAAAGGCAATCTAAAAGCGAAAGCTGATGAAAAACTAAATCGACACGTGTCATGATTAAGAGTGACTAGTAGTAGTGAAATTGTTTCATTTTGATTGCGTACCAAAATTTATCTCCTATCGTTAGGAAGTTCAGCAGCGATAAATCTGGAATTCCAGTAACAATTTCCAGTAGTCATGGAATGGCAAAAATTGTCATCTTAATTGTTTTCAATTCCCCATTACTCATTTATATTTACATGTGAATGGCCTTTGTCTCGAACAAGCTCATCTCTAGCCAACACTTTGTTGTTGTTGTTGTCTGCATAATGTCATTAGCATCGTCTTTCTTTTCGTCCTATTTAGTCTCAAAGCAGAGAGAGAGAGGGAGAGAAAGAGGGAGACAGAGAGAAAGGACCTGCTTTCAGTAAGGATTGACGTTAGACTACTACTTCTGATTAACGTTATATTTTTCACCGCTTTGTATTTTGTTTGTTTTGTTCGTGAGCAAAGCTCCTTCCCTCTGCTCACACAATTGCTTCTGGTGTTACAACAAGAAACTGCTTAGGGAATAAGATAATGATTTGTCCTACTTCTTTCTTGGGAGTGGGTGTGCGTCTCTTCATCTTGGCGGCCAATAATTGATGTGATCACCCTGTAACCAGCACTATTGTAACCGAACACCGTTTCTCTTTAACTCTCCCACCATTCTTTTTTTTTCCAGCAGTGCAAAAGACTCTCATACTCACATTCTCTGGTTTCACACATCTCAACATAATTTTATATTTTCATGTACCTATTCATTTAAAGTCATAGTGTGTTCAGTTTCACTGGTTTGTCGTGTACTCTCAAGGTGATGCATCAACGGTTTAACGCAGTTTGTCATGCTCATCCTGCTCTATAATATGTTTGATTATGTCTTAGTATGTGTATGTTAATAAGAATACGGATGACGTTTCCTCGAAATTTGAGACACATACGTTATAGATCTTTTTTACGTTTAAACCGTTAACTGTTATTGCGACCATGCGATTGATTGATACACTATGTTCTTGTATAATGAAATGTATTGTTAGGAATTTCTGCAAAAGATAACATGAGTTCAAGCTTAAAGCCAGATCTTAGTAGACGTGATTAGATCAAAACAAATATGAAAATATAGTTTGGACAAGTTTCATTAAAGGAAGACATTTTGTTTTAACTTAAAAATAAATTACATACAGATTGCAATCGCGAAAGTGATTGTTATTGCGAGTTTCTATATATTAAAACTGTCGTGCCTCTCAAAACTTTCTATTCTCAGGTGTGAAACGTGAAAGTAAATTTAATTTCGAGTTTCTATCAAAACTGCCTTACGTCTTAAAGCTTAGGTGTGAAATGGTCAGGCTACTATTCTCTCCTCATATTCCAAGTGGAATGAAAATTGACAGGCGCTGGTTGTTTGCGCTGTTAGTGCTTACGCTGCAACACATCTCGAGTTCGTCGCTCCGACCCCTGCGGGTGGCATAGCCAAGGATCGCTTAGGCATGAGCGTATATGCGCTGGTGGGTCAGTAACCTACAAACCTACAAAGGCGATGGCTTAAATCGTATTTCATCAAAATGATGAAGTATACGTTTGTTAAATCACTTGTGTAGTTGTGTGGTAGTGTACAAAATGCATATTTGATTAGAATGCTCTGAGCAGTTGAAATGTATTTCTATATGATTTTGATTTCGTCAAAAAAAGTACATCAAACTTACTAACAGAGCTAGAATGAAAGACGCCAATGAAGAAAGATGACGGTTTCTTTTGCAACTGTCGAATATAATATTTTGGAATAAGAATTTGCTCTTTGCTTTCTTATTTTGCAAGTACAATAGCTATTCATTGAGTCCCTCTATGTTAAAGAGACCGTCGCCATTGTTTTGTCAAAGTGATATGTTACGTTGCCTAAATTCGTCGTCGACCAAACGAACCGGTGAACCCCTCCATAGAGTTCGGAAAAACTACTTTCGTGAAAAACGCGTTTGAAGTTTACGGCACTTTCTGAGGGGAACATCTACATACTCAATGACAGTAAACTTTTACAATTTGGGCCGGTATGAAGGTGTAGAATTTACTCTTCCTAACAATGCAAAATGACGTCGTTATCTGCAAAATTAATGAAAATATCACGAAAAAGCAAAGAGGGGGAAATTCTGAACATTTCATTTCTTCGAAAACGCTCATGCAGCGCACACTTATCACTTCGTTTCGCCGATACGTTTGTACGTCCTCATGTCGATACGCCCTCATCACCGGTTCGTTCGGACGCATCTACGCTGTGTTTAAGACGCGCTATAGTATTTGGGTCAACAAACTGTATGCGTTCTACTCTTTTCTCAGCTGTTCCACTGGAAATCGTAAAGATGTTCAATATCAGTCATTTAGTTGATTTAGTCATCTGTTCATAGATGTACTTGGGCCAGTAGAAGGAAGTCAGTTGGACAATATCTACCCAGGAATGTTTTAGCTAGACCGCACACTACACACACACACACACACACACACACACATACACGTACACACGAATACAATCGCGACACAAGAACTTACAACTCAAAGCTACAAACACACTCATTCTCTTTCTTTCTCCATGTTGTTTGCACCCTCTTAATTCTATTCATATCCACATTATATGTGACCGTGCACCTCCAAACAAACAAAAAGTCGCCAGACATGAATTTTTAGTTAAGACCATATTCTGAAAGAGCAGACTGTAAGCTTTAAAACGATGTATAACCCAAATCAAATGGACTCTCCTAACCTATCTAAATATTGGAAACAAAGCACAAACTCAGGAAAAGTGTGAACTGAGAAAAGAAGCTCTGAAGTACAGTGTGTATTCAAGCGCTTAATCTTTACCAAACCGTGCTGGCTGTGCGATGAATGGGACAAAAAACAGGAAGTAAACCACCAGAGTAACAACAATGAAGAGATTATCAGATTAAACTGAAATTAAGCATGCCTCATTAACACATTCTGTCCATAATTAATGCCAACTTTCAAAGCAGTAGCACCATTCTTTCGAAAGTTATTAGAGTTGAAAGTGAAGAGTGTGGACAAGGTTTTTCAGAAATGAAAAAGGGATTCTTAAGACACACCTAATCACACTATTCTACCAAAAAATGTTCGAGATAAACTGCTTAAAAAAAACACTTTCCTGCCCGTTTTATGATACCAAATGTTAGCATGATATAAAAGAAGACCCGCTCTTTTAGAAAATATGAAAAAGTCAAGTTCGGCTAGGTTGACCTATTTCACTTATTTTCAGTCCTCACGCAATATATATATATATATATATATATATATATATATATATATATGTATATATATATATATATATATATATATATATATATATATATATATAACTGAACTCTTGCCACTGGGAAACTTCAGTTGTTTAGTGTCGACAATGACTGCATAATATTCAGGTTGTGACTGCCATGTCATAACCAAGTTTGGATGCTGAAGTGTTTTTCACAGCGACTCGGTTCATACACTGAACATTCAGTTGAGGAATCCCAGTGGTCTGATTTACATCCAATCCTCGTTCATTCTACCTGAGGACATATTTCTTTCTTTTTTTCAGTGACTTAATTTGTCAATTCTGTGTTTGTATTCCTTCGTATTATAGCTTGGTAAAAAGTGGAAATCATTCTTCATAAATATACCAAAGAGAAATACTTTAACTGAGGTACTGGTGATGGTCATGAATTTGTAGCTGAAGAACAAAATAACATCGTTCAGAAATGTTCAGTGAAGAGAAGGGAAAATGAATTAATGTGGTACAAACTTTCAGACAAAAAAATTTGTGAGGGTGTCTGTATAAAGTAGAAATAAGCTTATATGAATTTCTAGAATTTGGGAGGCATGAATGAGGAAGAAAAAAATACTTATCATGTTCATAAAGATACCATGTATAGATTCAGTATGAAATCTGAAGAAGAGATACAACCGTATTATAGACCAATACATAAAATATCCGATTGAGATTCTATTAGTAAGTCCGGTAACATGGGAAAAGAAGGGTGACTCAACTATATGTGAACAGTAATTTTATCTTAGAATAGAAGTGCCCATCAGTGAATAATGTGCATTGAAGCAAACGCTCTTTAGAAAAGGTCAACTTCAGACAGAATATTCGGCAGTGTCTTTACTTTAAAACATAGAGATAATATCTGAAACTGAGTAGGCCCTACATGTAGATGTGTTGTCAGTAGATACAGACAAGACACAATGACTGTGGCAAAAAGTAAACCAAAGACCAGTTGGTGACAAAGAACAATATCAAACGATTTTTTTTTTCAAATCTTAATATGACTAGTGACACATTATCAAAAACATCAACTGGGTGCATACATGGTGTAGACTCATTTTGCACAAACCAGACGCATAATGTGATTCTAAGGTTGATAAGGGCAGGTGAAGAAGGGAAAAGTTATATAGAAATACGTATCATGATGTCATGGAAAACACAATGACTGCTAAACATTGAAGGAAATGGTGGGGGAGATGCAGAGATTACCTGAAGGAAGATTATATCATGGTATACAACTAAGAAGGTGAATGAAACAACACAAACACTGCTCGAGAACAGTTCATGTTGCAAGACCTCACAATCAAAATGTGGAACTAGTTTGTAGAAAAGGAATACATAAAAGCACCAAAAGAAGCATATGCTTTATATACTTCGTGGAAAAAACATGAAGATATACTAAGAGAATAAATTCCTGCTCTGAAAAGGCCAGTACTGAAAGTAAATGTAAAATGCTTGTGCCACAAAACAGAAATGCTGCAAAGCAGTTGGTTAGCATTAACAAAAATAAAGAGAAACATGACGCTCCAGCCTTTAGACTTTTATCTATGAGGCATGAAGAGTAAAAAAAGAGTGTATTTAACAATGCAGAGATGAAATCTTGAAGGCAGATACAAAAATCAATGTTTAACATCATATTTCTAGTAATCCTTTGAATGAATAGAAATAAGGGTAATTGAAGAGCTACTAATATAAGAAGCAAGAGATGAAAGGGGATGTGGAGGGGAATATGAAGACAGAAGTGCAACAAAACCAAAACAAGGAATTGCTGAGATAACTTGCATATACTCCATTTTGACAAGAAAAAACAATATGAAGTTTAGAAGACTAATAGGGTAAGAAGCAGAAGCCTAAGAGAAAATAATTTAATACAAAATGTGTGTGTTTGTCTGTGTGTGTGTGGTTTTATTTAAGTTATCCATAAACTATGGCACACTCTCACGTCTTTATATTTGTAACTGTGCATCACAAAACCAACAAAAAGTGGCACCCCTTGATTTTACCTGAAGTCAAAAAAAAAAAATGGTGAAACGGGTGAACCACTCAATCTTGGGTTTTCATATCTTCTGAAAGAACTGCTCTTCTTCTACATGACGTATACCTAAGTTTGGGATCATGAAATGAATGAGAAAGTGTGTTTTCGACAGATTTTCTACACCCTTTTTGTGCTCAGGTATGTCTTAGAGGCTTCTTTTCCCTATTTGTAATTCCTTCACACACCCCTTATTTTCAACTTAAACTACTTGTGAATAGATAATGTTACTGCTTTGAAAGTTGGCATTAATAATGGGCATGCCGATTATTGATGCAGAATGTTTTGATAGTGCATACAAAGGACAAGTTCACCCTCATAGACATGTGGGTTGAGTGAATGCAGCAATATTAGTAGAATACATCAATGAGAGTTTGAGGAAAATCGGACAATCCGTTCAAAAGTTATGAATTTTTGAAGTTTCTGCTTAGTCGTGGCTGGATGAGAAGACTACTATAGCTTGTGATGTCATATGAGTACAACTACATAAAGAAAGTATAAAGAAAATTCAAGATATTCTTACTTTTCTCACGTAATAAATGAACACTCGACTTCTCTCTTTCAGAAGTCAGGGGGAATAATATTACCCCTAACATAAGTCAGTAACAAGTCGAAGAAATGTGCACTTTATTCAAAAAGTCAAGTTTTGTTAAATTCTCTTTTTATTTTCCTTATATCGTTGTACGCATGTGACATCATACACTGTAGTAGTCTTCTCTTCCAGCAGTGACTGCACAGATATTTTAAAAATTCATAACTTTCGAACGGATTGTCAGATTTTCCCCAAACTTTCACTGATTTAATTTCAGCTTAATCTGACAAGCCCTTGATTGTTGTTGCTCCGGTGGTTCACATCTTTTGTTTTGTTTTTGGTTTTTTTTTGTTTTGTTTTGGTTTTTTTTTGTTTTTTTTTTGTTTTTTTTTTTGGGGGGGGGGGGGGGGGGGGTCTGTTCATTAAACAACTAGCACTGCTTGGTAAAGATTAAAGACCCTGTACTTCAGAGTCTCTTTTCTCAGTTCACACTTTTGCAGAGTGTGTGCTCTCTTTCCACTATTTAGATAGGTTAGCAGAGTTCATTTGAATTGAGTCATCCATAATGTTAAAGCTTTGAGGCTGCTCTTTCAGAATCTGCCCTTAATTGAAAATCCATGTCTGGCAACTTCTTGCTTGCTTTGTGGTGTAGGGTTACGTATCACCCTGTAGAGCCCACTAATGTCAAAATCGACCACTATTGGCATAACAAGCATTGATGTCATAACACGTCGACGACAAATGTCATAACAACCACTAATGTCATAACACGTCGACGACAAACGTCATAGCGACCACTAATGCCATAACACGTCGACGACAAATATCATAATGACCACTAATGTCATAACATGTCGACGACAAATGTCAAAATCGGATTAACCACAAAATAACACGTCGACGACAAATGTCAAAATATCCATTTTTACTGCAAATGTCATAACACGTCACAGGGGCAGATCCAGGAATTCCGTAAAGGGGAGTCGCCTTTACAAAATCAAAGGCTGGCGCGACCTCCCTTTTCTTCTTCTTTTTATTTCTGTTGTTTTAACAAAATATAGAGGGGGGGGGGGCACCAGAGGGGGATGCGCCCCCTCTCGATCCGCGATTGCGTCAACCACAAATGTCATAACACGTCGACCACAATATCAATGTCAAAATTTCCAAATTTACTGCAAATGCCATAACGCATCACAAAGGCGGATCCAGGTATTCCGTAAAGGGGAGGCGTCTTTACAAAATCAAAGCGCTGGCACAACCCCTCCCCTGTTTTTCATTTCATTTCTTTTGTTTAAAAAAAAATAGAGACGGGCAGGGAGCGCCGCGTCCCCTCTAGATCCTTGACTGCGTCAACCACAAGTTAATGTCAAAACCCATTGCTTGCATTATAGGGGCGGATCCAGGAATTCCGTAAAAGGGAGGCGCCTTTACAAAATTTAAGGCTGCCAGCCCCCATTTTTTCCATTTTATTTATGTTGTTTTAACAAAAAAATAAATAAAATAAGTGGGGGGAGGGGCACCAGAGAGGGATGCGCTGTTGAACCCACAAATGTAAAAGTACATCGCCCACAAATGTAAAAATCGCCCACAAATGAAAAAAAAACACCGCCCACAAATGTAAAAAATTTCAACTACAAATGTAAAAACGTATAGCGCCCACAAATGTAAAAAACGTCCACTAATGTAGTAAAAAATTCAAACATCAACAACAAATGTAAATTCTTATTACATTTGTGGTTGATGTATTTCTACATAAGTGGGAGTTTATGTAGACCCTTATTTCGTGCGTCTTACCTGCTACTAGACGCGCGCTACTTAATTGCATTTACTAGTATTCCCTGTACTGTGACCTGTCGAGGCCGATCCGTTTTCAGTTAGGAGCGACATACGGACACTGGAGCTCTAAAGGCCTTGTCACATCGTGTCTGGGGAAGCCTGCGGGTGACTTGCGGGGAGTTTTTTTTTCTTTCGGAGCTCCCCGCAGTGGTGTTAGCCCGCACTAGTACCCGGAGGTGCGCACGCAAGTCCGATTTGCCAGTGTCGCTGGTCATCTGCGTTCATGTCGAGGGTCAGTTACTGCCTCTCTGCTGGTTAGTTGAGAGTATAGACATTCTGTATGACTTTCTGCCATTTCAAATTACTTCCGAGGGATTCCTCTCCCGATAAGTCAGTCCTCACCCGCCGCCCATGCGCCTGAAACGCATCACACGAAATACACGTAAGTAGAACGTAAGTAGCACGTGTTCAGCAGTTTAGACGAATGCGACATTCGCCTAAATCCTTGTCCTCCCGCAATACTAGTATTGACCTGCATGCTGAAATGAAATGAGTGGTTGCCTGAGCTGAAATGTTCGACAACTGGTAGTCATGACTTTCTGAATTTCTGTGATTGTTGGAACGAAGTCTGTCTGAACTTAGTACCTGTTTTGCCAATGTATTTCGCGTTAGGGCATTTGGAGCATGAAATTACAGTAATGAAATTATGATATCATAATTATGATATATGTTATATATATATATGTATATATATATATATATATATATATATACATATATATGTATATATAATTTTATATACATAATCAATAAGGAATATTTAACACCTTTTTTGACAGTCAAGTAAGAGTTCATCATGTTCCTTCAAATTTATAAGACAATCCATCGTCATGTGGATTGAGTGAATGCATCAATGTTAATAGATGTGAGCGTTTGAGGAGAATCAAACAATCCATTCAAAGTTATGCATTTCTAGTTTCTTCTCGGTCACTGCTGGATGTGAAGACTACAGCTTGTGATGCACATGTATTTGTTGAACGATGTAAAGGAAATTCAACATATTTGCACTTTTCTCTCACAATAAAAGAACAACTGACTTTTATCTTTCAGAAGGGTAATAATAGCCCAAAAATATGTCAGTGACAAATGGAGGTAATGTGTACTTTTTTTTTCTTCAAAAAGAGAATTTTGTGAAATTATGTTTATGATTCCCTTATATCGTTCATGTGACACTGTAGTAGTTTTTTACATACAAAAGGGACAGGACAGTTACAATGTATACTTTAAAATTGTATTATAGTAGTGAAATTTTTTATAGCGCATATAACAAATGAATGTTCCCTATGCGCTTTACAATCTCATTACAAAACATACTGTAATTGACAATTTACTTTCAATACACACACATGTACAAAGAAAAAAGAAAATTTCAATTCACAAATAGATAAGTCTTTAAAGAAGACTTGAACGAGACCAGTAAAGCTGACTGACAGATATGTTGTGGTAGTGAATTCCACAATCTTGGGGCAGCAACTGAAAAAGTTATAATACTTCCTTAATTGGTATTCGGACCTGTACAATGTATTATTTACCAAAGGTAGCAATTGAGACATGTATTTCAGTGTTTCCGATATAACAAATGAAACGGTAATACAGTACAGCAAATTACCAAGCCAAAAAAAAAAAGAAAAAAGAAAGAAATGAACGGATCCGTGTCCTACTAATATTGCTGCATTCATTCAATCTACATGACTCACTGTATACAAAGGGTGACTAGACATGCTTTCCCCCCTTTTTTTTAAGTAACAAATTGTGTATTAGAAACATGCGAAGAAAATGTAATTGTCTTCAACCATAAAGATGATTTGAGATAAGCTTATGTTCACTTTACGGACTAATGCATTGATATATTCAAATGAGATGCAAGGACAATGGAATTGTCTTCATATGAAATAAAATGACAACCAGAGCCTGTATGTCTATAATCATAAACCATGTATCTTTTTTTTTTAATAACATTTCTTCATTTCC
This sequence comes from Diadema antillarum, assembly GCF_040938485.1. Lineage (NCBI taxonomy): Eukaryota > Metazoa > Echinodermata > Echinoidea > Diadematoida > Diadematidae > Diadema > Diadema antillarum. The sequence goes on from NW_027272797.1 coordinate 372,934, forward strand.
ATTCAAAATACCAGAAACAGCAATATACTTCGATATACCACGGAAGTATAATACTTCTTTAATTGGTATTCGGACCTGTACAACGTATTATTTACCAAAGGTAGCAATTGAGACATGTATTTCAGTGTTTCCGATATAACAAATGAAATGGTAATACAGTACAGCAAATTACCAAGCAATAAATAAATAAATAAATAAATAAATAAATAAATAAATAAATAAATAATAGTGGTACTATATCAATAGACCAATACTTTCTAAGATGAAAACCTAAGCTATACCCTTCCTAACAGTATTCATGTAAACAATTCAAAACATCACAACCTCTCGATAGTTACATCCTCCCTCTCCGCAAAATCCAGTTCCATGACATTTGCTCCTGCGACAATTGCTGCGCACAAAGCTAAACATAAATTCTACCCACAAACATAACCCTAATCCTAATCCTCATGTAAAACTAAGCCTATCATTACCCATTACTCTACCCCTAAGTCCTTGGACAATAATTACAAGACCGGAAATTTTATTGTCGGAGCAAATTTCATGTCAACGAAAATCTAAGCAAAGTTACCAGACAACCTTCCTCCCATCCCCTGCTTCCCAGTAAAAAAAAAAAAGAGAAACAGAAATTTACAGGAAAACATACATGCACTTTTTGCTTTTCAATGATATTTTATTGATTTCATTCAAATCATTCATAAATCAATCCATTCTGGGTGTGCCATGAACATAAAACGGTAGATATGCCATTCAAAACACAAATCCATTTGTGACCCGCGACAACGGTTTCAGGCAAAAGTCGCAAGAGCAAATTCCCTCCTAGGCGGGGTACAAAGATTTTGACCATTATTTTTGTCGATTTAGGTTTTTTGCAGAAATCGAATCTTTGATATGTTTTCTACATCTACACTAAATTTCATTGCATAAGACTAAGTTTTTCCTATCGAAAATAAAATTTTAAGCACCCTGTTGCGACACGGATTGTCGCCCCTACACGGATTGTCGCCTCCTGCTCGGGGCGACAATCCGTGACGGGCGTTGGCGGCACGGATTGTCGCCCCCGTCACGGATTGTCGCCTGGCGACAATCCGTGACGAGGGCTGGCGGCACAGATTGTCGCCCGCCCTCGAAGCACATTTTGCTGGGTAATATCGTTCTGGACATAATCATTGAAATACTAACACATAACTTACATGGCTACATCCATGCAAACATGCCATGCAAAAAGTCATGTGGTGAGGTTTCAAGGAAGTGTGTATGTGCGCGTGCACATGATAATTTAGTGTCCGTTTGTGCGTGTGTGTATGTGTGTGTGTGTGTGTGTGTGTGTGTGATAGAAGAATGTGTTTATTATGTCAGTTTTTTGCGTATGTGTTTTTTAGCTGCTCGTGGGGAGGGATACCTAGTAAGCTGTTGCTGGCATAAACGTTGATATTGATTTTATCAGCAGCTTTGAATTTGATGAGTTTGTTTGGCAGATTTGTATATGAATTCGGAGTGGAGCTTGCGTGCGGGCGGATGCTGCTTTTCTGCATACGGTCCATTATGTCTTATTTATCAACATTGGGAAATCGTTTCATCAGGAAGGAATGTGGTATCGGTTCGGGTGTGCGTCGGTATGTGGGAAGGGGGTTACATTTCGTTATTGCAAAAGTTTGTTATTCTGAAGGCTCATTCGCCCGAAGGCTCATTCGTCCGAAGGCTCATTATTCCGAAGGTTCGTTATTCCGAATTTCATTTTTGGATCAACGAACCTCTAGGTATAGGAAATTGTGTGTTTCGGATAAATGAAGCCTCGGAAAAAACGAAACTTCGGAATAACGAACCTTCGTGTGTGTGTGTGTGTGTGTGTGTGTATGTATGTATTTGGGTTGGTGAATGTGGGTGTGGGATGATTTAGGTTTTGTTTAATCAGGGGTTGGTGGGTTGGGGATTGGATTTGAAGAAGGATAGTTATAAATGGTATGACATAATTATGTTGGTAGGATTTAATATTTAGGATAGATGTAGGCCCTAGATTTGTTTCGGTTGGGGAGGGGAGGGGGTGGTCGGGTTTTTTATGACTGATTTCATTCTAGATTTGTGTAATGTATTTGTGTTTTTTTATGTATATGCCCTTGTAGTAAGAAGGTGTTACATGATCCAAACCAATATATTCAAGGAATATAGGTTTGGTAGGGCCCTACATGTCAAAACTTTCTCGTGAAGAAATTATTCGTAGGGTTGGTCTATAATCGAGTTATCTATGTTGAAGTGAGATTATTTGGGGTATGAATTGACAAATGGATTTGTTTGTGTTTCGAATTGCCATTTGTAACTTTTTTTGTTCATGTTACACCCAGAATGGGTCGATTTATGAATGATTTGAATGAAATCAATAAATATCAAGGAAAAAAAGTGTTGAGTTGGTTTATTTGCATTATGAGGATTTGTTTGAGTGTTTGTTGGTGTTTGTTTGTATTACGTATGTATTAGCGGTGTGCAGTGGCAGTTCGTTTGTGCTAAAATCAACTAACGATTGACAAATTATTTACGGTGTGTGGAAATTATTCGCTCATGCATAAAGCATGCCAAACCTATTCTGGGACAAAGAATAGTGGTATGGACGTTCTAGTTTATAAGACTGATGGAAGAAAATGACTGCAGTGAAAAATGAACAAAGACAAATAACATTTGGGGAGGGTACCTCCCTCGTATGTATTTTCTCTCGGTCTCTCTCTCGCCTAGCCCGCCTCATTGCTGATATTGGTTGACACACCCATACTATTTTTAGATCAACGCTGGTGTGAATTCTTTAAACACGTGCTCATACACTCTGAAGGCGTTTGTATTGCCACAGTAGCGCCACTATATTCCACATACACACGTAAGCATACAGGCACATGTATACACACAAACAAACCACTACCACTATACAACCACCACACATGCACAGTTTCTACATATTGTATCATTATACTCCAAACACACACACAACAAATCATACACATCACATATCATGCAGCTCACAATACACACACACACACACACACACACATACGCATAACTTACCAGTCATACCCATCCCACCAAAGCTTAACACCGGAGGAACCACCCCGAGCCCGAGGCGACAATCCGTGACGGGGCGACAATCCGTGTCGCAACAAATTTTTTTTGCCAACACGGATTGTCGCCTTCGAGGTCAAAAACTGGGAACTGCACAAGCGTCACGAATTGTCGCCAGGCGACAATCCGTGACGGGGGCGACAATCCGTGTAGGGGCGACAATCCGTGCCGCAACACACCCTATGTTGGATCGCACTCGTCAGTTTAGAGCTTCGTTCGAACGCCGCGCCAATATCCCCAGCGTTGCTACGGCGCAGGGTCTCGCACGCGATTGGCTGGTGCATCGCACACATTTACATAATTCGGCTTTCGGAGACACCAGTTGCAGCGTTTGGGGAATGCTTTGTCCACGCGTGCACGATTACATGCGCCGTTGTTCTTGGTACAGTGGTTTATATACGCTCGCTCTGTAGTGCGTGCTCTTCGTTTGCCTTTCTATCCAAACTATTCTACCGCAATGTTCGACAACGGAAGTGAAACCAAAATCATGTTGCATAACATAATCGTGTGAAAAGAAAACTAAATATTCTCAAATTTGCCTACTTGTACATGTAGTAAGAATTATGACAGCAGACTGACTCAATGGAAGGTAGATGAGAGGAAAGGAGCGGTCACATGTGACAAATTATATTCAAATATTCAAACACGTCAAGTTCGTACAAAACTAACGAGTCGTGTTTGTTTATTTTAATTTATTTAGCACCACCGAACAAAGCAACATATGCATGTCTCAAAGCAAAACAAACAGGAAGTGTGACCCTTGCCAGCACTAGCAATTTTCCGCCTTCAAAAGGGTCACCAATGATAAAGACAAATCGACCACAGTGAAAACGCGATTAGTAAATGTGTTACATGCACACGGTCATGGCGTGTGGATGCCATTGCGTAATGCGTGCACCATACACACGTGCATGTACACCATACGTGTAATTATCGTATTCGCCATCTTGAAAGACGTACTGGAAAACAAACCCGAGCGAAACGCATTGTTTTTCGGCTCCATACGCTGAGCTCCGAGGAAGGTGCCCGGGAAATTTGACTCTCTCAGTGAGCTAATCAGGAGGCGATGTGGTTGCTAGAGGCGGAGCTTAACATCAATTGGCACCATCGTACGGATGGGTGATTCTCCCCTCGCCTCGCCGCTCGGACATTGTCTTTGAGAAAGAGGTGAATCTTCAAAGCCCTGTTTTCTCGCATTTTTGTCAGGCTAACAACTTAAAAAGTGTATTTTATTTCTCTTTCTATGCCCACTTATGGTGTCGAAGAATACAAGTATTTTATATCAATGGAAAGCTCAGGAAATGGGCAATGTGATTCAGTGAAAAAATGAATTTTCAAAAATTCCCGACTTTTGCCTGAAACCGTTGTCGCCGGTCACATTTATCAACTTATACTGCAAATCATCTCTCTTCAACATAACAACTCGATTATGAATCAATCCTACTGACCATTTCTTCACGAGAAAGTATTGACATGTACAATATATGTATATATATATATATATATATATATATTCTTTGACTATACTGAATCGTGTTACTCACACTCACAAGGGTATATACATAAAAAGCAACAAAAATACGTTATACAAAACTAGAATGAAATCATTTCATTGAAAATCAAATCCCCATCCCCACCAACCCCGATTCACTAAAACCTACCCCACACCCACACCCACAACCACCGAACACATTCACCCACAACCACCACACACATACACGCCGAGCACCAACACACATACACACCTAACACCAACACACATACACCCCACACACAAACACACCCGAAGCGATACACACACACACACACACACACACACACACACACACGACACCACCTTCCTTCCTAATGAAAACGACTTCCAACACGATACCACCTTCCTTCCTTCCTTCCTTCCTTCCTTCCTTCCTAATGAAAACGACTTCCTGTTGATTGATACGTAAAACATACAAGCGTGTAATGGACTGTATGCAGAAAAGCATCGTCCGGCCCGCACCCGACATACCGCTCCAAATTCACATTCAAATTCATCAAACAAAACTCATCAAACTCCTAACTGCTGATAAAATCCTATAATCCTTATGCCAACAAACACTTACCCCTCCCCGCACGCGGCCAATAACACATTACATTGCCTTCACCACTGATAACTATACACTGTACTAAAATAAGAAAAACAAAACAAAAACAATGCTTAAGCTCTTGTTTCAGAAACATTTTCCCATTTCAGCAAATGTAATCCCAACTTATTTCTTTTTAAAGCAATTTCTTTTTCTTCATCCCCAAAACTTATCATTCTTTTACAAATTTCCTCAAAAGTAGGAATTTTTCCCTCCGACCTAGATCGAAAAATAATATATTTCAAAATGAAAATTATTATATTATAAGATTTTACTTTTGGGATCCCTTCCCATAACACCTCAAATGAACATCTTCTCCACTCTATATTTCGAAGATCTGCCATCTCAAAACTATCTATCACTTTCTGCCACAAATTCTTAACATACACACAATCCAATAAATGTTTATATATTTCTACCGACTGCTCAGAAAAAGAACACCGGTTATTTACAACGATAACCAAACTAAAAAAAAAAAAAAATCCTTTGTATAAACGACTCCATGTAATAATTTATACAGAAGTTCCCTAAGTTTTGTTAGAAGTGTTGTCATTCTTGGTCTTAAAAATATATGTGACCCGCTACAACAAAATGATCCTAAAGTCGGGCGAGGTCGATTATTTGAAAATTGCATGATATAATCCCTAATCTTTCTGCTTTACGTATATAACACATTTTATAAAAATAATCGGCTGCGGGAGATATCGATGTTTAAAAAGAGAGCATGTCGAGACGTCTGGAAAATCACTGTTTCGAGAAAAGCGCCACTAAAAGTCTTCCTTTCGACGCAATCTTGATCAAGGACACGCAAGTCAGTTTTCACCTCTGGACAATAGAAGGTAATAGTCCGGGAGCCAGCGGGGGTCAGCCTAGCTGAAAAGGTTACCAATTTTTATGTGTATAGCAATTTAGTACATATGCCCCTGAGTATGGAAATGCACGTCTGGCTGGTCAACGGTGGTGGGTGTGGCCAGGAGGGCCACAAAAAGGACCCCTCAAAATTAGGCTAGCCTAGCTGGAAAAGTAACCCCATGAAAACAACTGGAACTTGTTCGTTACACTTACAGGATAAATGAATGACCATTGCCAGACGTTTTAAGTGGTGGGGGGTAGCCGCCAGACGCTCTTAAAAGGCCCAACTCCAGCTAGGCTAGCCTAGCTGAAAAAGTAACCTCATGAAAACCACTGAACTTGTTCGTTACACTTACAGGATAAATGAATGACCATTGCCAGACGTTTTAAGTGGTGGGGGGTAGCCGCCAGACGCCCTTAAAGACCCAAATTTTTCCAGCTAGGCTAGCCTAGCTGAAAAAGTAACCTCATGAAACCCACTGGAACTTGTTCGTTACACTTACAGGATAAATGAATGACCATTGCCAGACGTTTTAATGGTGGGGGGGTAGCCGCCAGACGCCCTTAAAGACCCAAATTTTTCCAGCTAGGCTAGCCTAGCTGAAAAAGTAACCTCATGAAACCCACTGGAACTTGTTCGTTACACTTACAGGATAAATGAATGACCATTGCCAGACGTTTTAAGTGGTGGGTGGTAGCCGCCAGACGCCCTTAAAGACCCAAATTTTTCCAGCTAGGCTAGCCTAGCTGAAAAAAGTAACCTTGTGAAACCACTGGAACTTGTTCTTTACACTTACAGGATATATGCATGACCGTTGCCAGACGTTTTAAATGGTGGTGGTGGTGGGGGGGGGGTCGGGGGGGGTGTGGGGTAGCCGCCAGACGCCCTCAAAGACCCGATTTTACCAGCTAGACTAGCCTATATATGGCTGGAAAAATAACCTCCTGAAACCCACTGGAACTTGTTCTTGTGATACACTCAAAGGATAATTGAACGATTGTTGCCAGACAATAGCCGCCAGACGCCCCAAAGACCAAACTCTTACCAGCTAGGCTAGCCTAGCTGAAAACTAGGAAAGTAAACCCATGAAGACCCACTGGAACTTGTTCTTACACTTACAGAATAAATGCATGACCGTTGTCGGACGCTTTAAGTGGTGGGGCGTAGCCCCCAGACGCTCTCAAAGACCCAATTTTACCAGCCATAAGGTTCACATATTTCAGAAATGATAGCAGTGTAATTCCATAACAATACCGCTTGCTTGCGAGTTCACTGTCTATAATCTATGCATGCCTTATTCTTTTGTTCTGCTTCCTTGAGCCCCAACTCATGCATTCTTATGGTGACTCTCCTATGTCATCATCCTTGTTCATTGCAATTTGTTCTATTTTTTGAAAATATTCTTATTCTTCATCCCAATTATCACAAATTCTGAAACTCTGTCCTCAGTATAACTAATTCATAATTGTACAAATGTAAAAATCTGAGAATCACCCGAGGTCTCTTTAATGGGGGAGTTTCTTGAGCGCACAGGGAAACATGCTTTGAAATATCAATAGGGCAAGTGTTGAGACGAAATACTGTAGAAATATGAGAATATACAGTGCTGTGGTTTTGGTAGAAGAAATAGGGTATCTGTATTTGTCCTCAATGATAACCAAAAAACTTATTTGGAAAGAATAATAGACATAAAAAAAGAATTGCCCAATCAAACATGTCGGGATTTTTCTCAAACATCAGTGTTCTCAATTTTCTTTGCAGTGTAAAACAAAAATCAAAAACAAAAATCAAAAAAAAAAAAAAACAGGGCCCGGTACAGTATCCGGATGGAAATTGGTGGGATGGGCGTAAACTCGCGGATATTATAACATACTGACGTGAAAAAAAGAACTACTTTCTTTGAAATATTCATCAAATTGCATTTTGGAAATGTTGAAAATCACAACTTTTGATGAAATTGTGTCCTACAGTATCTCTTCTTATATGAAGGCTTTTTTTTTTATAATTACTCTCTAAAAAAAATCGAGTGAAAATATTCACTCTTAAAAGAGTGAATATAAAAAAGAGTGAATTTAGAGTGAAATTGGATTGATTTTTGAATGAAAATGTTAATTTTCACTCGTTTTAGAGTGACCTCAGGGATCACTCCAAAATCTTCGAGTGATCCCTGAGGTTACTCCAAACAGAGTGAAAATGAACATTTTCACTCAAAATTCACTCCAATTCCACTCTAAATTCACTGTTTTTTTGTCTTCACTCTTTTAAGAGTGAATATTTTCACTCGATTGTTTTTAGAGAGTAAGTTTCTTTCCTCTATGACCATGATAAAACAAACCCCTGATGATTAAAACAAAAGACAATCAAAACTTGGCAAATGAACTCTTTGGACATTAGCAAAAGGGAATACTTTAACAGTTTTTGCAAACACTTTATACAATTGTCTAATACTCCATCAAGCTCATGAAAAATACAATTCTACTGCAACAAGAAATCCATTCAGTAAGACTTGTCCTCGGTGTACATAGCTTAAAATGCCAACCTTTTAAAAAATAATGCCCCAGCTCTTAAATTTACTTTAAAAAGGGGAAGTAAAGCTCAACACCTTTGGCCTATGACTTTTTAGGTACCGTATCACCTTATTACGGTTGAGGAGATGGGTATAGAAAAATTATTAACGAAATAAAACTTACAGGAACATGCTTCACATGACCTCACCGTTTTCTTCTCTTAAGAAACGAAATCTGAAAATTGTTCAAGAGTGTTTTTGAACATAGTACATTGCAAAAGCAGAAAAAAAAATCAGTGTTTTTAAGAAACATAACTCACAGCAACAAGGAATTCCTGTCGTGTCTAGTATTGCACGTTTTTGGTTTGGAGGGTTTTGGATGCTAATATTTCAAGAAAAGTTTATGCTCCGGCACTTCAGTGAACTTAAATGTAAAGTAATGATCAACCTCTCTTGCCAATAAACTCAACATTTGCTGTTCTTCAGTAAAGCATATGACAGAAACATATGAGAACATGTCTAAAATTCATATGAATAAGCTCACAACAACAACAAAAATATTATGTTATCTATAAACTAATACTGCATGTACTTATTAGCTTCGAGGGATTAAGATGCAAAATGTTATGACAAAAGCCCCTACGTGGCTACCAGCAATTAAAATTCTTCAACTTCTTTAGCAAATGAGCTCATGTGTATCATCTTCTTGTTGAGAAGACGAAGATGAGTAATGATAAAATAATCAAACAATCAACTTTCCTTAACATGTTTTACATGAAATCATTATTGCCTTCTCGTAACGAAATTGAAAAAACCAGAACATCTGAAATTGTTCAAAATCGCTTCTTGATAACGATGAAAGCAAAGGAAACTTAGTGTTTGTAACCACTGATATTATGACACGTGTCTACAGATCTGTCATGGTCATAAGAAACGTAACTCACAGGAATATAATTTTATACAGTAAGTACTTGGTTTGGAGGACATTTAGATGCCAACTTTTCAAGAATAATACACCAGCACTGACATTAACTGATGAAAAAAAAAAGGAATGCTCAGCTTCTTTATCCAATTAGCTCATATGTAATTCCTTGCAGTTGAAAAAAACAAAACGAGTACATATAAAAATATAGACTTCCCGTAACATGTATCACAGGTCATGATCTCCACATTTGCTCCTCTTAACTTAAAAGAAATAAATATATATTTAAATTTGTTTTAAATGACCTTTAAACAATATGAAGAAAAAAATTCTGTGTCTGCAAAGGCTTGACACGTGTCTAATACTGGGTCACGCTCATATTAAACGTTGCTCACAGGAACAAGGAATTCACGTGTGTATAAAATAATACTGCAGAGAGGGTGCAAAGTTGAACCCTTTATTGAGGGTGCGAAAATGTTCCCTTGGGAACATCTTTCCACCCACACTAAGAGGTGCTAGATTGCACCTCTTCTTGAGGGTGCATCTTTCTACCCACACTAAGTGGTGCTAAGTTGACATTTCTTGAGGGTGCGATCTTGCACCCTTTACCTTTCGGCGCACCTTTGCACCCCGTGTAGCCTTTACATCTTGGTGCAACTTTACATCCTTTCGTGAGGGTGCAAAGAAACGCCCAAAGTTCCAAGATTGTGCCTTGTTTTGAGGGTGCAATCTTAAAACTTTGGGTGCTACTTTGTACCCGCAAGAAAGGGTGAAAGTTACACCCTCGGGAGCAACTTTGCCCCCTTGAAAAAGGCGCAACCTCGTACCTTTAGGTGCAACTTTATGCCCGAAGGATGCAAGAACGTACCTTCTCTTGAGGGTGCAATCTTGTGCCTTATTGGTATGATGTTGCACCTATGTGGTGCTTATTTGCTCCATGACTGCTGCAAAATTGCTCCTTTAAAGGGGCAAGTCAGTGTCACTGCCTGCTCCTTTATAGGGGCAATATTGCCCATCATCTCAAGGTGCAACTTAGCATCACATAATCGGGTACGATTTAGTTCCTTAACTACTCTAAACCTTGAATAGTGCGAACTGATGTAAGCCTATTTGCTCAGTATATAACTTATGTTGTTGTTGCACTCTGCAAAGTAAATAGGATTAGTGTAACTTGGATCTTGTGAATCATGAAATGTGTGTGCGTGTGGAATTTGTGAGTTGTGAAAATGTTAATGTAAAAGTTAACTTAGTTGTGTTTGAATAATATACTGAAACCAAAAATTTACCCAATTACCTTTTCAATGAGGTGAGCACTATATCTATCAAACAGTTAACCTTCTCGGCAAGAGCATACATCTGCATGAAGGAAGAGGTGAAAATATGATACAACTGTGTATGCAGTTGTCTGGATACGTTTTATTCAAAACGTTCTTGAATGCGTACTTATTCACATAATCTATAAGAATAACATATGCTTCTTACCAGTACTCAAAGCCTCTAAAACAAGAGCATGCTTCTTACACTTCTGAAGTATACACCATATCTTAAAAACAAAATGTAAGAGGATTTAAGAAGCTGTTTGTATGCATTCAAACGAATCCATATTTCTATCTAAAATCTAAAACGTGTCTTGTAAAAGGGGAATTCGTTTTATAATGACGATGCCAATAAATTATTGTCTTAAAGTCCTTATCACGACATGTCTTGGAGTTCACGCTTATTGAAAACATGAGATTCTTGGCACGTAGATTACAACTATGGTTTAAAGAGTTAACTGAGATACGCATACCTTATACGGGCATTTCGAAGAAAACATTTAAATACAAGGTACTGTAAATAATATGAAAATCAAACTTAATACCAGCCCTTATCGGCAACCAATACAGACTATGGAGGACTGCAGTTATAATTGTGTTCAGATATTGTTTTGGGTGATACACGCATGCCGACTGATTTGGGATCAATTCGAGTCCCTCGAGCTGAGATTCCGGAACTGCAATGAGCAAACCATCATTATGCATAACAAAGTGACTGAGAATAATGCATGCACCAGTTTCTGTTTCGTTGTTCTATACACAGAAAGTTGTTTCGTTTTCCAATCCTGTCCAGGCACACAGAGATTTACAGAATTCAATCATCTTTGGCTATAACGCCATGGTTGCGTGCAAAATGAATGCAGCTTATCTAACTTAACCCGTATATAGTTACTGAATAGGGGACTACTGTATATTCAATTTATACATTATTAATCGGATGATAGAACCTGTCAAAGAGTAAATTGCGGATATCATATACCATTGTCAAATTCACTTTCTGTTCTATACATGTTAGTATCAATGGAATGGTATGAACCACTTCAGCATTACCAATCATTATCATAATTATTTCCCTGAAACGGCTGCATTTGTATGAGCGGGAAGAGTTTGACATCATACATAGCAAGAGTCGTGACTACAAAACTAAATACATGTATTATACAAGGTTTTAGGACACTTTGAATCATGCCCCCCCCAAAAAAAAAAAAAAAAAAAAAAAAAAACCAACAACTTAGTGAAATGTTGTACAATGTATGCCCTACTTCCATAACCTATGATCTTTGACCTTTGAATACATGGCCCGCATTTTTTCAACGAGTAGGCATTTGGATGCAACGTAGGTATTATATAAAAGAAAAAATGTTTTAGGAAAATACATTTAACCACTTCAGAAATAATTATGGAACAAATAGCAAAATATTGACACGTTCACTTCTTCCGTAATGACATGACAGAAAACTTTCCTCACCGAATCGTTCTGCCGTAATTCATGAGCAAGTCATGGATATATACCTAGTTCGATTAAAAGTATACATTGAGTCATTGCAAAAGCATCTAATGAAAAGTATGCTTCAGAATTACATCATTGTCATTTATTCTATAACACTAATAATATAGAGCTATTGGTCCGCCATATTGCCTAACAGGTCGTTGTCCTCCTACCACGTTTGTTTAGCAAATAAGGCACAGAATTCAATTTTGCACTTGTTGCCAAAGACTCTAATCTTCTTTACCGCTATTCTCAGACATGACATGTATGCTGGTGCTGTATGATTAGAAACGGAAGCTTACAAAATATTCACCATCTAACAAGGCAAAAGCGAAGTGATGTCTCGTCCACGTATCGACTTTGTGATTACAGAGATTTTCAAATGGCATAGGCCTAGTTCATTGACTTTTTGACTGTTGACGTAGTCGGACTTCACCAATATTAACACTTGACAGCAATCATTAGATGATCTGAGGAGTGAATTTGGTGGTCATATAGCTCAAAAGTGTGGAAAGTTATTGAAAGAACACCAGAATACTTTGTCGACAGTGTTTATCAGGTGAGATACAAACATAGAACAAGTTCAAGTGGGTTTCAGGAGGTTACTAATTTCCAGTCAGGGCTATAGTCTAGCTGGTAAAATTGGGTCTTTGAGGGCATCTGGCGGCTACCCCCCCCCCCCCCCCACTTCTTAAAACGTCTGGCAACGGTCATGCATATATCCTGTAAGTGTAAATAACAAGTTCCAGTGGGTTTCATTAGGTTATATTTTCAGCTAGGCTATAGCCTAGCTGGAAAAAGTTGGGTCTTTGAGGGCATCTGGCGGCTACCCCCCACCACTTAAAACGTCTTGCAATGATCATTCATTTATCCTGTAAGTGTAACGAACAAGTTCCAGTGGGTTTCATTAGGTTACCTTTTCAGCTAGGCTAGCCTAGCTGGAAAAAGTTGGGTTTTTGAGGGCGTCTGGCGGCTACCCCCCACCACTTAAAACGTCTGGCAATGGTCATTCATTTATCCTGTAAGTGTAACGAACAAGTTCCAGTGGGTTTCATTAGGTTACTTTTTCAGCTAGGCTAGCCTAGCTGGAAAAAGTTGGGTCTTTGAGGGCGTCTGGCGGCTACCCCCCACCACTTAAAACGTCTGGCAATGGTCATTCATTTATCCTGTAAGTGTAACGAACAAGTTCCAGTGGGTTTCATTGGGTTACTTTTTCAGCTAGGCTAGCCTAGCTGGAAAAATTTGGGTCTTTAAGGGCGTCTGGCGGCTACCCCCCACCACTTAAAACGTCTGGCAATGGTCATTCATTTATCCTGTAAGTGTAACGAACAAGTTCCAGTGGTTTTCATGAGGTTACTTTTTCAGCTAGGCTAGCCTAGCTGGAGTTGGGCCTTTAAGAGCGTCTGGCGGCTACCCCCCACCACTTAAAACGTCTGGCAATGGTCATTCATTTATCCTGTAAGTGTAACGAACAAGTTCCAGTTGTTTTCATGGGGTTACTTTTCCAGCTAGGCTAGCCTAATTTTGAGGGGTCCTTTTTTTGGCCCTCTTGGCCACACCCACCACCGATGACCAGCCAGACGTGCATTTCCATACTTACGGGCATATGTACTAAGTTGCTATATACATAAAAATTGGTAACCTTTTCAGCTAGGCTGACCCCCGCTGGCTCCCGGACTATAAGCCCTAGCAACCCCCGAAGAGTTCATTCAAGCACATCAGCGTCGGCGGTCTCCTCACCAACCAATCAGTGACCAGGATGTGAGAAGCGGCTGAGCATAGCGCAACCCGCCCGCACGCACCAGTCGACTGGGCAGTGTGCGAGCTTCACGCTTCGGTTAGCAGCAAGCAGCAAACTGACCAATGAGATCACTCTGGTCGTTGTTAGGGGTGGAACCTATCTGTGGCGCTCAATCCAAATTTTCGAACCAGTTTCTGCTTCGTTGAAACACCAAAAAACATGGCTAAGAAAAACGCTATTTTTTGGTCTTTCCTTTGATCATTTTGCTTCAAAATTTCGACAGATGATAGAAAACATGTTAGACTCCAATAATATATCAAAATCAGAAAATCGTAAGTTCTGACCAATTTTAATGCTGTGACTTCAAACTCGATTTTTACGGCTTCGACCGTGCGCGGCTTTAGGACCTTTTTGTTGTAGCGGGTCACATATGTACAATAGCGCTTGTAGGGAAGATTAAACTTAGTTTAGCACTCATACTTGAGAAAAAAACTTAAGTTGGGAACAAACTCCAAAATATATGTTTCAAAGTCTAACTTGAAGTGGTCTAGGGTTAGGGTTAGGGTTAAGGTTGGGGTTAGGGTTTAGGGTTAGGGTTTAGGGTTAGGGTTAGGGTTAGGGTTAGGGTTAGGGTTAGGGTTGGGGTTAGGGTTAGGGTTAGGGTTGGGGTTAGGGTGAGGGTTAGGGTTAGGGTTAGGTTTAGGTTTAGGTTTAGGGTTAGGGTTAGGGTTAGGGTTAGAGTTAGGGTTAGAGTTACGGGTATTCCGGAGTATATGAAGTATGTAGTTAAGAGTTGAAATTAATAGGGTAGATAGGTCTCATCAAGACTAACATACTCCAAAAATTTAAGGTCTTAACTCCCAGTAGTTTTTGCTCCAGCCGTTTTTAAAGTTACCATTTCTTTTGTACATAAAAAAAATGAAAAATCGTCTGGAAGAAAAACTAATTATAGTTAGGGATTCATACTTTAGTAAAATGTTAAGTCCGGTGGAAGGTCCAACATATGGAAGTTCGAAAGTGTAAGTGTAATTAGTCTTCCCTCCAGGCGACTTTGAATTTATTGATATATTCTTATGTACATTATTTGAAAGGGCCTGGAAGGATGACTAAACGTAGTTAAGCCCTCATACTTGAGAAAAAACTTGAGTTCGGTACAAAGTCCAAAATATATAAGTTTCAAACTCTAACTTGAAGCAGTCTTTACTCCAGCCGTTTTTTAAGTTACCGTTTGTTTGTACATAGAAATATTTGAAAGGGTCTGGAACGAGAACTAATTGTATTGAAGGACTGATATTTGAGAAATATGTTAAGACCGGTGGCAGATCAAACTTATTCGAATTTGAATTTGTAACTCCTATTAGTCTTCTCTCAAGGTGTCTTTGAAAATTTTCCTATATACTATAATAAGTACAATATTTGAAAGCGCCTGGAGGGAAGACTAAACTTAGTTGAGCACTTATACTTGAGAAAAAAAAATTAAGTTGGGAACAAAGTCCAAAATATATAAGTTTCAAAGTCTAACTTGAAGTAGTCTTTGCTAGGGTTAGGGTTAGGGTTAGAGTTAGGGTTAGGGTTAGAGCTAAGGTAATTTCGCACCTAGTTGACCTTTGAGTTAAGAACCCAAATTGGTAGGATAGATAGGCCTAGTGGAGATTTGCAAATTCCTAAAATTTCAGAATTTCACTCCGGTTAGTCTTGGCTCCAGCCGCTTTTGAAGTTACTATATCTTTGTACATAAAACATATTTGAAAGCGGGTGGAGGCAAGACTGATGTTAGTTAAGCACTCATAGTTCACCAAAAATATGTGACTTGGCCAAGGTTTAACGTATGTTATTTTCAACGTGTAACTCCATTAACTCTTTATGTGCCATGGTGGAAACCCCCTGTGTGCCATGTTATTCTAAGACAGGAAGGTAGTCATGCTCTGAAAAAGAATTCTGTTTTTCCAGTTTGTATAACTCCTACAAATTTCTGTTAAGACGGGCATACTAATAGGCAAAGTTAAAAAGGAATGCCAAGCTTTGTTTCAATGTAAATTGTATGACGAATCTATTTTCAATTTTTCTTTTGAATGACCAGTTGCTACATTACTGTAAAGGCATGACTTTTGCACATAAACCGTGACAAAAACTTAGAATGTACGAGCAAATCTAGTTGGGAACGCCGCTTGATAGTAAATCACCACATAGAATGCAAGCAGTATATGAGAGGAACAAAAGCACGAGAGACGCTTTCATTGTGCCGCGGGATTAGCGGTGATTAGTGATTTATCGATCGGTTTTGGCGGCTTTGTTTGTTGAGCAGAATATGCGAAGTTGGCACGCCGTCGACTGAGTCAGACGTGCGAACGTGGCACATGAAAAGTTAACCCATTCCATACTGAATTTTGACATCCCCATAGACTTAATACACAGGCCACCAGGTTCCCGTAAGCAACGGGTTAAGTCTTTGCTCCAGACGTTTTTGTAATTTTAAATACTTAAAAGCGCCTTGAACTAAGACTAACCATATTTCAGCAATTATACTTCCTTAAAATAATAACCTGTGCCTGTGTAAGGTCCAACCACTGAACCCTATATTGGAAATGACGCTACGCGGAGTGTTCGAAGCCACAGGAAGTGTTTTAGTTGGAGATGCCATTTTAGGACTCCACTTTTAGGCCCCGCAAGCTTTACTCTGCGTTACTGTTGTGTGTACACCAAAGACGCTTGATATCCACAAAGACGCTAGGGTTAGGGTTAAGGTTAGGGTTAGGGTTAGGGTTAGGGTTAGGGTTAGGGTTTAGGGTTAGGGTTTAGGGTTAGGGTAAGGGTTATGGTTAGGGTTAGGGTTAGGGTTAGGGTTAGGGTTAGGGTTAATGTTAGGGGTAAGGGTAAGGGTTAGGGTTAGGGTTAGGGTTAGGGTTAGGGTTAGGGTTGGGGTTGGGGTTGGGGTTTGGGTTGGGGTTAGGGTTAGGGTTAGGGTTAGGGTTAGGGTTGGGGTTGGGGTTAGGGTTGGGGTTAGGGTTGGGGTTA